>NC_057865.1:148828080-149134469 GCF_019393635.1 Dromiciops gliroides | reverse complement strand
AGTAGAACAAAAAGAAATTGTAAATGGATGTCATAAAAAGGTAGAAGTGTTAAACCTGTCCTTTGCAATGGGGGTGGGATGGGAGGGAGATTGGAGAGAAGGATATGGTAGGAAAAGGATGTGGAAAGAAAAAACAAGAAGGGGAACAGAAGAGGAGGTCATCTTAAGCATCTTTTGCTCTTCTTTAGTGGTCTTTTTCTCAAATGCTCTATACAAAGAACTCTCAGGAGTCCTTATTCCAAAACATGTATTTTTGGTGGATACTGAGATGACTGTATATTGCATAACAGGACTACTATAAGCAAATTACTTATACATGTAACCATGCCTCCCTGAATCCTGTACTTGTAAAGTCCATTTTTTGAACCCAAGCACTAAATTTCATATTTACCTCCAGTCAATTTAATCTTATTAGCATAAAAGATAAAAACAGAGAGACATGTACATGAACTCTATAGGCCAACTAGAAAATCAGAACGACATGTTCTGTCACTACAATGAAGAGGGAAATAGCTCTTCCAGACATCAGACCAAATCATAAAGCACTTATCAAAACTACTTGGTATAGTAGGTTGGCAAAGATGATAAAAAAAGGGAGAGAGAGAAAGACAATTATTGGATAGCTGCTAGAAAACACTGACAATAACGCACTGCTTGTTAAGAGGTAACTTGATCCAACTTTTCCTTAGAGCAATCTAGAACCACACCTCCAAAGTCACTAAACTAGGAATACCTTTTGATTCTGCAATGTCAATAGTAGGCCTATACCCTAAAGGGATCAAAGAATGATGAAAAGCAACCAGATATACAAAAATATTCAGATTAGCTCTTTTTGTAGCAGCAAAGAACTGGAAACTAAGGGAGTACCCATTAATTGGAAAATGGCTAGATAGATTATGGT
Organism: Dromiciops gliroides; assembly: GCF_019393635.1. Classification (NCBI taxonomy): domain Eukaryota; kingdom Metazoa; phylum Chordata; class Mammalia; order Microbiotheria; family Microbiotheriidae; genus Dromiciops; species Dromiciops gliroides. The sequence continues at coordinate 149,133,568 of NC_057865.1, read as the reverse complement.
ATATGAACATAATGGAATATTACTGTGCCATAAGAAATGATGAGATGGACAGTATCAGAGAAACCCAGGACTACTTGTATGAACTGATGCAGACTAAAGTGAACAAGAATTAGGAAAATAATTTATACTACAACAACAACACTCTAAGAATAAACATTTGAAAGATCTAACTCTAATCAATGCAATGACTCATGATTCCAGAGGAATAATGATGAAGTTATACTACCCATCTACTGACAGAAAAGCAATGGACTCAAAATGTAAAATAAGAAATATATTTCTTTGCCCATCAATTGGGGAACGGCTAAACAAGCTGTGGTATATGATGATGATGGAATATTGTTGTGCTATAAGAAATGACAAACAGGATGATTTCAGAAAGGCTTGCAAAGACTTGTACGAACTGATGTATAGTGAAGTGAGCAGAACCAAGAGAATGCTGTGCACAGAGATAGCAATATTGTTTGATGAAGAATTGTGAACAACTTAACTATTATCAACAATACAATGATCCAAGATAATCCCAAAAGACTATTGATGAAACATACTATCCACCTCCAAAGAAAGAACTGATATTGATTGGACACAGACTGAAGCATGTTATTTTTCACTTCCATTTTTTCTTTTATTCAAGTTTTCTTGTACAAAATGACTAACATGGTAATATTTTACACAATCATACATGTATAACCCATATCTGATTGCTTACTGCCTCAGGGAAGGAGGGATAAAAATTGGAACCCAAACTACAAATAAAAATGTTTATTACTTTAAAAAAATAAAAAATTAAAGATAAAAATACATTTATATAGAAGTTGGAAGAAAAGGTAAATAAATAAGGATAAGTAAAAAAAAAGAAAAATATATTCCTGAGCATGGCCAACAAAGGAATTTGTTTTGCTTGACTATACATATTTGTTATAATTTCTGTGTTTTTCTTTTCCTAATGAGATGGGATGAAGGAAGAAAGGGATATACTAGGAAAAAGATATGACAAAAAAAAACAGAAGAAGGAAAAGAAGGAAGGGAAAAGTAGAAAGAAAAGAATGTCATTTAAGCATTTTATTGTATATTTAAAAGAAAAACTAAGTGATACTTAAGTGATTTACTGTTGCATATATGATTAAAAAAACTACTTGGTACTTTAAAACCTTTTATAGATCAGTAGAATAGCCTCAATAAGCAAGACTAGTCAAACTCTCAGTTTTTTATAAACTTAAGAACATAAAACTGCATGAGGAAGGACCCTGTTCAACAAGAACTGCTAGAAAAATTAGGGATCAGTTGAGGGGAACATCAGCATTTTACATCATAAGCCATAATAAATTCCAAATGGATGCACAACCTGAATACAAAGTATTATATAAAAAAAAGTAGAGCAGAATGAAAGAAGGTATGTTTTATAACTATGGCCAGAGACAATTTTTAACCAAATCAATAATGGGGAACTCTAATGAAAAAGTAGACAATTTTAGCAATACAAAATTTAAAAGCTTTTGCACAAAATCAGGATGGCTAGGATAAGAAAAATTGCCAATTTAAAAAACAATTATCTCAGCTATCTCTAATGAAAGTCTTATGTCTAAGATTTATGAGGAATTTACCAAAAAAGGGCAAATCCCCAATAAACAGTTAAAGAATATGAACAAACAATTCTCAAAAGAATTTCAAACTATCTACAACTATATGCAAAGACCACTCCAAAATTAAAAATATTTAGAGAAATGCAAATTGAAGCAACTATGAAGTTTTTACCTCATACTCAGCAACATGGAAAATATGACCAAGGATGAAGTAGTCCATATGTGTGGGGTTGTAGGAAGATAAAAATTGGTCAAATCATTTTTGGAAATGATTTGAAATTATGTTAAAAAGAAGTCACATGCTGGTTTATCTCTTTTGATCAAGAGATCCCACTCTTGGGCACTTATCTGCCATTCTCTACACCAACAAAGTGAAAAAGAGAAATCCGGACCAATATATACCAGCCCCTCTTGTGTCAAAACAACAATAACAACCTTGGAAACAAAATAGATGTCCAAAGAATGGAAAACTGTCAGACAAATTGTGGTATATTAATACAATGAAATGTTATTATATATTTTAAATGACAATTGTAAGAATCTCAAGCAACATGGGAAGATCTGTATAAACTAATAGCAGATTGAAGTAGAACCAGGAAAACAATATACTCAACAATACATGTGCATGTGACTACAGTCATGCACATGAAAAACCCTCCCTAAAATAAGGTCCAATACAATGTAATTGGAATGAATTATTGTGGCCCTGGAGAAGAATTGAAGAATTTTCACTGGAGTAATAAGGTTAGGGAATGTCACATATGCCATCAGATGTGTCTGTTGTTAGTTTTGCCAAACTACATTTCTTTATTACAAGGGAAGGTACATTTCAAAAATCAAAAGGGTGAAGACACTGCTGATGAAGATGAAACTAAAGCATTAGGAGTTATTTTGACTAATCATATTTCAATAAATTTAATAATTTAAGCAAAATGGAATAATACTTATAACAATTTGAACTACCAAGATTAACAGAAGAAGAAATAGAATATCTAAATAAACCTCTTTTAGAAAAAGAAATTGAACAGGCCGTAACTGAGTTTCTCAAGAAACATCAGTAACAGATGGATTTACAAGTGAATTCTAGCAAATATTTAAAGATCAACTAATTCCAACATTAGATAAATTATTTGGAATACTAGGCAAAGGAGGAGTCCTACCAAACTTTTTTTATGAAACAAATATGGTGCTGATACCTAAACCAGGAAAAGCAAAATCAGAGAAAGAAAATTATAAACCAATTTCATTTATGAATATGGATGCAAAAATCCTAAATAAAATACTAATTAGAACATCACAGCAACATATCACAAAGATTATATATTGTGACCATGTGGGATTTATGCCAGGAATACAGGGTATGTTCAATATAAAGAAAAGTATTAACATAACTGGTTATATCAATAGCAAAAGAAACAAAAATCATTATATCAAAAGATGCAGAAAAGCTTCTGACAAAATACAACGCTCATTCCTGTTAAAAAAAAAAAAAACACCACCACTTGCAAGCATAAATATAAATGGATTTTTCTTTAAAATGTTAAGAAGTATCTACTTAAAACCATCGGCAAGCATTATCTGTAATTGGGATAACCTTAGAAGCCTCCTTGATGAGATCAGAAGTGAAAAAAGGATGCCCATTGTCATCAATATTATTTGATATTGTAATAGAAATGCTAGCAATAGCAATAAGAAAAAGAAGTAAGAATGGGCAATGAGGAAGTAAAACTTTTTGCAGATGATATGATGGTATACTTGGAAAATCCTAGAGATTCAACTAAAAACTAGTTGAAATAATAATTTTAGCAATATAAACTAAATATAAATATAAAATATAATATAAAAATAAACCCACATAAATCATTGGCACTTCTATATGTCGTCAAACAAAGCCCTGTAAGAAGAACTAATAAGAGATATTTCATTTAAATTAACAGAAAACAATATAAAATACCTGGGAGTATGCCTGCCAAGACAAATTAAGAAACTATATGAATATAAATATAAAATACTTTTTGTAAAAATAAGGTCAGATTTAAATAATTGGAGAAATATTATTTGTGTATGGTGGGCTGAGCCAATATAATAAAAATGACAATTCTGCCTAAACTAACCTACTTCTTCAATGCTAACCCAACTAAATGATCAAAAATTATTTTATTGAGCTAGAAAAAGTAGCAAAATTATCTGGAAAAACAAAAGGTCAAGAATATCAAAGTATTTAATTTAAAAATGTAAAGAAATTAGAGAAATGCAAATTTAAATAATATTAAATATAATTTAATACACATTAGACTGGCTAAAAGGATTGAAGGGGAAAGCAACAAATGTTGGAGGGAAATTTATAAGAATATGAGTCATTCCCCAATTGATAAATGGTCAAAGGATATGAAAAGGAAGTTTTTCTAAGAAATCAAAACTGTATATAGTCATATGAAAAAATGGTCTAAATAACTATTAATTAGAGAAATTCAAATTAAAAACATTGACATATCATTTCACACACATCTGATTGACTAAAATGACAGTAGATAAAAATGACAAATGTCAGAGGAAATGTGGAAAAATGGGACACCGTCAGTGGAATTGTGAACTGATCTAACCATTTTGGACAGCAATCTGGAATTATGCTCAAATAATTATCAACTGTGTATACCCTTTGATCCAGCAATACCACTATTAGGTATGTTTCCCAAAGTGATATAGAAGGGACAACTGTACTATTATGCTACAAGAAATGATGAGCAGACTGATTTTACAAAAACATGGAAAGACTGGCATGACATAATGCAGAGTAAAATAAGTAGAACGAAGAGAATGTTGTATATAGTAACAGCAGTATTGTTTAAAGAGTAACTGTGAATGACTAAGCTGTTCTGAGTAACATGAATACTCAGATCGACTATGAAGGACCACTGAAGGAAAATGCTACCTACCTCTAGAGAAAGAAGTTATATGTTTATGTATTATACCGTTCCATATAAATATATATTTATATTGTGTGTGTGTGTGTGTGTGTATATATATATATATATATATATATATATATATATATATATATATATAATGTTGGCCTTTTCTAATGTGGAGTTGGGAGGGATGGAGAAAGACAACTCAGAGTTCAAAATGTAACTCTCTCTCTCTCTCTCTCTCTCTCTCTATATATATATACACACACACACACACACACACACATATTTATATATATGTAAATACACACACATATATACATATATATATATTTAGGAACTCTGATCAGTGTAATGATCAATTGTGTTTCCAGAGGACTCGTGATGAAATATACTATTGACCTGTACTGACTGATGGAGAGCTGAATGATATAGTACAAAATAAGATATGTATATTTTTTGGACATGGACAGTATGATAATTTATTTTGCTTAACTATACATGTTTGTAACAAGGTTTTATTTTCTTTCTTTCTAGATTAGAGGAATGGGAGAAATGAGAAGGAGAAGGAGAAGGAGAGGGAGAAGTGAGTTTTTGCTAATTAAAAAAGAAATTTAGTTAAAAAAGGAAAGGTACATTGCATTTATTATGGTGTGGTTATATACAGAAATTACTGTGATATAAAACAAAAGGCATCAATAAAAAGCAGAACTAAGAGAACAATATGTGCAAATGACAATAATATAAATGAAAACACTGCAAACTCAGATGAATTGTGATGAAAATTTTTAGTCCCAGAGAATAGATGAAGAACACTTGCATGACATAGTCATTTTGTCAGTTCATTTTGCTTAACAGTTTTTGTTACACTGGAAAAAAGAATGTGTTGTAAAAACAGCATCACCACCAGCAAAATGTATCTAGAGAACTTTGTTTAAAAAATTATAAAGAGGACCCTCTTGTCCCAGGAGAAGATAAAAGAATGAAATTTTACAAGGATGTCTATCCCCCTGAATACTTCACTTAAAAACAGCAAAGCAAAACTTCCAGAAATACTTGCAAGATCACTTCTTTTAAATGAACAAACCAAAGAGTTCTAACATAATGAAAAAAGAATTATCAACAAAAGCTAAGAAAAGGAGGGCAAGTATACTTTAACAATAGCTATAGTAGTACTAGAGACAAAGCTGCATTTTTAACACAATGAAAGAAATAATAGGATAAAGCACTGGCCCTGGATTCAGGAGGACCCGAGTTCAAATCCGGCCTCACACACTTGACACTTACTAGCTATGTGACCCTGGGCAAATCACTTAACCTTCATTGCCCCCCCCCCCAAAAGATAAGCGTACTAAAGTGATTAAAAAACAAATGAAATTAGTAAAATTTTAAAATTAGTAAAAGCCTTATGAAATGAAACAAAGAAGGACCTGAGTGCCATTAAAGAAACTCAGGACCTATGAAAAAGTTCAGCAATTTAGAAATATCTGTGGAAAAGATAACAAAGCAAAAGATTTCATGAAAAAGCATATTTTTACCCAGGGAAAGACAGGTAAAAACAACAGAAGCAGGGGAAAAAAGTCTAGATTTTGCATCTTGAAAAAATGCAGACAAAATAACAGGTCTGATTGATAGAGCACTGAGAAAAATTATAAGCTTCCCAAAAATTGTGAAGAAAGGAACCTTGATAATATGTGCTACTGAAGTTTTCATTAGTTTTGGTAGTTGACATAGTATACTGTTGACTCAATGTCTACTAAACTCCTGAATCTTCCTCCAAAAGAACTATTCATGATTCCTTCATTTTCTATTTGTGAAATTGGTTTTGATCCCATGTATAAGAAATTACATCTATCTCTACCAAGTTCCATCTTGTTAATTTTGTCACACCATTTTGGCCACTTGAGATATTTTGGGAACCTGACTCTCTCATCTCTATAAGCCATCATTCACAGCTTTGGGTCTTTTACAAATTTGATAATCACTGTCTATGCCTTAATCTAAATCACTGATAAAGATGTTAAACATCACAAGTCAAGCAAAGAGATTGACTTCCAAGTTAAACTATTAAGAACTACTCTTTGCATTGGTCATTGAACCAGTTCTGATTCTAACTATTTGCACTATGATAAAGACCACATAGGAACATAACTTTAGGAACCTCAGAGGTTATCTAATCTAATATAATTTTTAAGATGAAAAAAATTGCCCAGAGAAGTCAAGTGGCCTTCCCTAAGGTCACAGAGCTAGCAAGTTGCAGATTTTGAATTTGAACCCTAATTCTGAGGTCCTCTGACACTTCATCCAGTCCTTTCCCCATTGCATGCTTCCTTCCCCACTGATGCTTCCTCTTCCCCTTTTCCATTTTCACTTCTTTCATATTTCAGGGAGCAGACAAAGTTCTCCACACACAGTTTCACCTACCGATTCTTTTTAAGGCTGGGGATGAACACTGGCACCACTTTCCATTCACTTTTTCAACACTCATGCCTGCCCTACGAGTGCCAGAACAAGCAATTTGTCTCAAGGCACGGATAAAACTCAACAAGGCCTGAGGATAAATAGGGAAGGGGCAGCAGAAGCCTATTTCCCAGCACCCAAGTGTTTCACACAGGTGATTCAAACCTAGTCTTTATTTGACTTCCTGCTGCCATTTACCTGCTCTTGATTTTCATTCTCTTTCCATTCAATTCAACAAATATTTACTACCCACCTTAAGAAGGCAAGCTATTCAATATAAGTTATACATGTGTAGTCATGAAAAACATTTCCATATTAATCAGGTTGTGAAAGAAAAGACAAAAAGCTCAAGAAAAATAAACTAAAAAAATCATGCTTCAATCTGTATTCAGAATAGCATCACTTCTTTTTCTGGAGATGGATTGCATTTTTCATTGTAAGTACTTCAGAGTTGTCTTAGATCATTATATTGCTGAGAATAGCAAAGTCATTCACAGCTAATCATTTTACAATATTGCTGTTACTTTGTAATACACTACATTTCACTTTGCATCAGCTCATGTAAGTCTTTCTAGGTTTTTCTAAGAGCAAACTGCTGATCATTTCTTATAGCACAATAGTGTTCCATCATAATCACATCCCAAAATTTGTTCAGCCATTCCCAATTGATGGGCATCCCCTCAATTTCGAATTCTTTGCACCAGAAAAGAGCTGCCATAAATATTTTTGTACATATAGGTCCTTTAACTTTTTTGTTTAAAAACAAAAAAAAAACAAAAACAAAAAAATGGGAAACTAGGTAGCACAGTGGATAAAGGATTCTGGATTCAGGAGGACCCAAGTTCAAATCTGTCCTCAGACACTTGACACTTACTAGCCGTGTGACCCTTGGCAAGTCACTTAACCCTCACTGCCCTGCCAAAAAACAAAACAAAACAAAGACACTTTTTGTTTTTTATCTCTTTTTGAATACTGACCTAGTAGTAGTATTACTAAATCAAAGAGTATATACATAGTTTTATAGCCCTTTGGCCATAGTTCCAAATTGCACTACAGAATATTTGATTCGGTTTACAACTCCATCAACAATGCATTAATGGGGCACCCACTGGCTGCACACTAGGGTGCCTCCTTCTCATGAGAAGAAAATAAAGCCTTTGTCACCTCGCTGCTGAGTTCCTGAGAATTATTGAGAAGAGGATGGATTTTTCCCTCACAATTGGAGGTTCCACCGAGACTTAAGGAGCTGCTGCGGGGCCCTCCGGGTTCCAGCTCTCCCAACGCCCCTCACCAGCGATGGTCAGAGCTGGAGCCCGGAGGGGGCCACCCCCAACTCCTGAGTTCAAGGAACTCAGCAGAGACGTCGCAAACGCAGGGTGGAGCAGGCTCACCAAGGGGGTAAGAATTTATCAAAACAGGGATTGCCATGGGGAGGAAGGAAAAGCCAGCGCTCTGGTTTGTTAGGCTCATGTTAGGGAGTCACTTGCTATACGTTTTTTGCAGGGGTATTGGGTGAATTTATGAATGAAAGCTTACTTCCCAGGATTGTGAGGATAGAGCAAAATGTTATTGGGGTTTAGTATAATGTTATGTTTTGGGGGGAAAGCCAGGAGAGAGGTCCCTGAATTTCATCTCATGAGAAGAGAGCATGGTGCGGAGGCGTGGCTCGGTCCGATGGGGTCATCATCTGACTGTAGGGGTATCTTGTTGGGGGAGGGCCATCCCCCACTGGTGGTAGCTGAGGGAATTTGGGTGAGGGGCAGCTCCAGATCCCTCAGGTCATCTCACTCCCCCCCTCACCCCACAGGGACAGCAGCCACACCTAATCTTGTCTTCCCTGGGGGTGGAGGAGACTGGAGTGAAGGGTGGTGGTCCTGTAGTTACTCAGAGTGTCTGTACTTTGGTTTGGTTTTGTGGAGAGGGGGTTCTTTTAATTTGCCCCAGAGAACTTCTCTGGTAAACTAGAGAAACAAAAGGGTTTGCTTGGGAAAGGTGGGAGAGGCCTATGGGTCCTTCAAGAGTCTGAGATTAACTAAGATCATTAGCCCCAGGCAATTCATTTGCTTGGGAGAGGGGAGTGTGAATTCAGTGCCTTTTCTTAGAAAAGAAAAAGTTAAAAAAAAAAAGTTTGAGAATTCTACTTTAAAATCCTGAGAAAACTGATTCCATGTTTTAATTGGTAAATTGTTGACAGATGGAAATTACGGTAATATTTAGCAGTTGTTGCATACTATTGTAAATTGGTTTTGTGATTTTGCTAAGGGTTAAATACTGTTTGAGTTTATTGATTAACTGAAAGTTCTCACTGCAGTTTTTGTGTAAGAAATTGTACTTATATAGCCCTCCTCCTCATTGATTCACATAAAAGTTTTCTATTCATAGAGATTTTCATTCTTTTACATTAATTGCCTTTCTTCTGGGTTATCAGATCTGAGCAAACAAGGTGCCAACTATCCACGGGGAGAGAGGACTCGGTTTCCCCTACACTGTATTCCACGAGGCTTGCCAACTTCTGTTCTTTCATGGTAACCCCCATGATCATCAGGTGGCATGATAAACACAATGTTGAATTTGGCCATGGTAACTGGTATCAATGGTATTAGATTCTTTAATTGTCTTCTATTAAATTAGAAGGGTAAAGATGATCACTTTATGGATTCCTTTGCAGGTGGCTTGGGGAACTCACTGGAACAGCTTTTCACTCCTGATGCAGGATCCTGGGGTTCCTGGATTCTCTTGGTTTTGGGTGTGCCATGGTGCCAGGCAGTTCCATGTGTGCCAAGGTGCCAGGGTGCCAACCAGGATGCCAGGCAGTTAAAGTCCGTAGGTAACTGGGGTGCCAAGGTGCCAGGCATGCCAACCAGGGTGCCAGGCAGTTAAAGTCCGTAGGTACCTAGGGTGCCAAGGTTCCAGGCATGCCAACCAGGATGCCAGGCAGTTAAAGTCCGTAGGTACCTGGGGTGCCAACCAGGCCAAGCAGTGTGCCAGGCAATTGGAGTCCGTAAGCACCAGGTGTGCCAAGCAATGTACCAGGAGATGCCAAGTAGTGTACCAGGCATGGGTGGTCCCCAAGAATTCAAAGGGTTCATTAAGGATGAGGAATGCCATGTCTAGTGATACAGAAAAGGAAGAAAGTACACCTCCCTAAAATTCCCAAAGACAGCCCTTTGGGAGACAAATTAGAAATCTGGAATAAGTTTGAGAAGTATAGAGGAAAATGCAAGAAGAGAATGATAAAATATTGTTGCCTAATATGGGCTGGGGTTCCCCTCAAGGGAGGTTCAGTCCTTTTGCCTAAATTTGGGTCTAATGAAAATCAGGTATGCCAAGCCTTAAATGTATATGTGATCCTTACTTGGGAAGGGAAACAGAGTTCCCAATAATAGAAATGAAAAGCATGTTTCTCAGATATTTCTGGCCTCTCTGCCTCTGTTTCTTTACTCTGACAGAAGGGACTTCTGGCCCAGACTCCTTGAGTTTCCAGCTCACCAATTTAAGCCTGGAGACTGGGTATTGATAAGAACCTGGAAGAACAACAAGTTGGAACCTGATTGGGAAGGGCCGTTCCTGGTGTTACTTTTCACTGACATTGCAGTGAGGACTGAGGAGCAAAACTGGACTCACTACTCTCAAGTAAAAGGGTCACCTTTTCCAGAAGAAAAACCAGAGCCAAAACATGAGCAGTGGACTGTTAATAAGGAATCTGATCAACCAAGGGTGAAGTTTAAAAAGACTTTAATGTACAACGTACCAAGCCTGGTACAGAAAGGGGGAAGGGAGGTTACATTTTGGGGTAGTGGGAGCTGCTCAGGCAAACAAGTAGCGGAGGAGCAAAAAAACGATTTGGTACATGGGCATCTGAAGAAGGAACTGATCCCATAGGAAGAATAGGAATATCCTTTGAAAATCTCATGGATCCTACATCCCCCTATCTTTTTAAGACTCCAGAAATAACTTCTCCAAGTCCAGAAGGGAAATTAGGAAACCCTGAAACTCCTGAGTTACAGGCCATTGAAGTTAAGGATGTGAGACAGACAGTGGAGACAGACTGGGTTTGGAGATTCAAATGCTCGGATGGAATGGGTCAGTGCTTTGGGAAGACCAGCTGCCCATACTCTAAGTCCACATTTTAGCCTGGAGGGGTTCCGGTGTCTCCTTCAATTATACCAGAACGGGTTGGCAAAGGGTAAGAGTTGCAGGGATTTGGAGCTACTCTTCCCTGTGATAAAAAGGACAGCAGAATAGATCATACCCACTTTTGTTGGAGTCCTAGGAAACCATCCCGCCTGTCTCTCCAGATGGGTGAGAGGTTGTCTGGTCTTGGTTAATATGAGTTGTGTCCAAACATGGGAAGTAACTGAGAACAACTCAGTAGATTTTTCATCCCTGATCCTCCCCCGAGCTGACCTATGGTGGTATTGTGGTGGAAGATCAACCTTACCCCCTAACTAGGCTGGGACTCGTGGGTTGGTGTGGCTGGCCACCCTCTTTACCATGGCATCTGAGCATTTCTCCAAATCTGAGTCTAAATCAAGAAAGAAACACAGCCCAGAAGGGCAAAAAGGGTCATCTGAGGCTCTAATCTGCCTAGATAGCATAGGATTCACAGATTTAGACCAAAAGGCAGAGGAGATATTCAATAAATAGAATGAGAGGAGCCAAATAGTCAAAAATAAAGAGGAGGGATTGTGAGAAATGGGTAATTGCCTCCTCTCAATGTGAATATAACAGTCAGTCATACTTCCCTGACCTGTTTGTAGGACAAAGGTCTCAGATCCCCTCCTCCCCCTCAGGTTAGCAAGGTCACATGGTTCAAGGAGCCCTGGTCTCAATTAGGTCCTCTCCAGAGTTCTGTCCATATAAGGAAGTATAAGGTCCACTCCCAAGTTATGCCCATACAATGAAGAGGGGTGGGAATACTGTATTCTGATTAGCTAGTTTTTGCATGTAGATTGTAACCCCGACCAGTGATGAAAAAGGGGAAGGTCCATTCGTGTTAGGGACTAGGGTATAAAAGAGGGCCTGCGGGCCCCCTTTTTGGGGCACCCACTAGCTGCACACTAGGGTGCCTCCTTCTCATGAGAAGAAAATAAAGCCTTTGTCACCTCAAAAAAACCCCAAAAAACCAATGCATTGTCTCATTTTCCCCATATCCCCTACAACATTTGTCATTTCCCTCTGCTGTCCTATTATCCAATCCAATAGGTATGAGGTAGTAACCCAGAATTGTTTTGACTTGCATCTTTCTAATCAAGAGTGAGTTACAAGGCATTTTTTTCATATGACTATAGTTTTGATTATTTCATCTGAAAACTGTTCATATATTTTGATCATTTATCAATTGGGGAATGGTTCTTATTTCAACAAATTTGACTCAGTTCTCTATAAGTTTGAGAAGTGAGGCCTTTATCAGACCAACTTGCTTCAAAAATTTTTCACAGTTACTATTGTTAACTGTATTTCTCAAGGAGCTTATATTTTAATGGGATATTACAACATTCACACATGTAACCCATGCCCCATGGCACCTCAAACTCTGGGTTTACATGGATCAGGCCTGATCTTGTGGGCTGACCCAAATGATCATCCTCTCTTTGGCTTGTGTTGCCTCATAGTTCACTCTGGGAGAATCACCAAAGTTGACCTGTATCTAGTGCCCAACAGGTGTGGGTAAAATAGTTCTTTCTCTAGAGGTTATAATAGTAGTATCTGACATAGGACTTTCTTTACTTCATCCTATAGAAAATGTAAAAGATTCAAAGAAGCCCATAAGTAATGTAGAAAATAAAGGGAATCCAAATAATCAAATAAACAATCAATACAATCCTCTCCCTCCCCCCGCCTCTCTCCAGTAAGCCTCATTTTTCCAGAATCCTTTACAGTACCCCCTACATTCATGTGCCATTCGGTGGTTTGAGTTTCTCTTCCTCCAAGGGGCACACACTGGGTGGATGTTAGGTAGGTAATCTTCCCATCGGACCTGTACTTTGTGAATAATCTGTAGAATACGGGAGAATCAAGTCCAGGGTGTGTTTGGTTTTTGTTTTCTCTTCTATGGCATAGTTTAGTCCCTTTCTGCGTTCCCTTCTTAAGGGAGAATAGGGGTAAGGGAAGATGGGCAATTCTAGTTTCCCTTCAAGAAACATGATACTCAGGAAGTCCTCCTTTTCCCTGTAGTAACTTGGTATTTGCACGACCATTCTAAAGTTAGTGCTGCCCCAGAAATCACCATTCTCTGGTTAGAAACTTATATTCTGGGATTATATTGCCTAGGAAATCACCCTTCTTTGCCTAGAAAGTTAGTTTCCAGGAAACTGAAACCTGAGGTTTCTTACAAGGCAACCCGTGAATCTTATATTGCTAAGAATATATAGCCTTGGGCAGCTAGGTGGCGCAGTGGATAAAGCAGTAGCCTTGGATTCAGGAGGACTTGAGTTCAAATCCAGCCTCAGACACTTAACACTTACTAGCTGTGTGACCCTGGGCAAGTCCCTTAACCCTCATTGCCCTGGAAAAAAAAAAAAAAAGAATATATAGCCTCTCGAGTCATGTGGACAAGCACATGCAGCTCTTCATGTAGTCATTACCTTCTCTTTGGTTCTACTGAAAGGCTCTAGTGAAGTGGGAAAAACCTCCCGCCTGTATGCACCCATCTGCTCTCAAAATCTCTATTAGAAGAAAGGCAGAAGGGAAAGGGTGAAAAAGATTCCATCTTTGATGAAGATTCCTTTTTTTGTCCAACAGAGAGATAAGAATCCATTCTCTCAAGATTCTAAGCCAACCAATTCATCTTGCAAGAAGCTCCAATTCCTGAAACCCATCCTCCAAGAGGTGCCAAGTGGGATGTCCATACTCTCTTTAAGGAAATGGAATTGAAAGATCTAAACAAAGTTTCACCTCCCTATGAATTCAAATTGGCCAGGGAATTAACTCCCCCGATCAGAGCTTTACAACCCATACAAGAACCCACACAAAAGTTAGTTTCTCTGTATCCTTAACAAACTGATTATTGAACTCAAAAAATCAATTCCCTACACACAAATAAGTAAATATAATTTAATATGAGGAGGGAAAGAGAGTATTAACAACTAGGGGCAATAAAAAAAGGCTTCCCATAGGAAATGGCACCTGAGGTGGACCTTGAAGGAAAGAGTCTAAGAAGCATACGACCCCTCCCAGATTCCTGGGTTCAAAAATGGGGCACTGAGAGCAGTTACATAGAATGAGAAAGGAAAAAAAATTGTTTTCTTATTCCATATTTAGTATTACCATTGACATCCTATAGAATTATAGAATAGATATTATATAGTCTTTGGTGACAATTCAATCTAAAACATCTGTAAGGTCACCATACTTGAACTAGAGTAATCCTTGAACTTTACTGAACCTTTACTATAATTATGTTAATTTAATAACTCCCATAAAACAAAATTAAAAGCTTTATTTTTTATTTAATGTTATTTAATTCACCAACAGCATGTGAAGGAAGCAAAATGTAGTCATTACCTTCTCTAATTACTTTAACCATTTGCAATCACATGTATTATTACTGTCCTTTGTTTTTGCAGAAACTGCTGACGATATAAATTTTACAATTAGTTACCCATCTGTGTGATATATTACCCATTCCTGGAATTGCTGCTAACAAGGATTATGACTAGATTCATTAAATATGGCCAATAATAACAGTTTTTATTGCCAGTTCAAAAAATTACAGTTCTACTTGATGGTAGATTTCAGTATTATTCATCTTGCTTTGGGGAAGGGGAAAAACTGACACAAAAACATTGTATCAGCAAAATAATTTTTATGTCAGCAAGTATTATGCCACTGAGATATTAGTAGAGAGAAGATAAGTGTTATCTTAATGGTTACTGAAGCAGGAGAACAAAATAAAATAATAATTGAGAATAAAAGAATGTAACTCCCATACTAATTGCTTTATTTTGAGAGATTTTACTTCTATTATAAGAAGATCCTTCTTATTAGCAAGAAAGTAGGAGTGCCTGAGTCATGAGGACAAAAACAGGCAATAGACTCAAGGACTATACCAGTCTCTTTCCTATCTGAGGCTATGTATAGGCAGCAGATAAAATGAAGGAAAAGATTAACTTCTGGGCTGTTTTCTTTCTTTCTTTCTTTTTTTTTAAGTGAGGCAATTGGGGTTAAGTGACTTGCTCAGGGTCACACAGCTAGTAAGTGTCAAGTGTCTGAGGATGGATTTGAACTCAGGTCATCCTGAATCCAGGACCAGTGCTCTATCCACTGTGCCACCTAGCTGCCCTTGGGCTGGTTTTTTAAGACAGCTTGTTCAGGTTTTTTTTAGCTTAATTAATTTTTTAAAAATATAAACATTTTTATTTATAGTTTTGAGTTCCAAATTTTATCCTTCCTTCACTCCATACCCTCCCCTCTCCCTGAGGTGGTAAGCCATCAAATATGAGTTATACATATGCAATTATATAAAAAACTACCATATTAGTCATTTTGCACAAGAAAACTTGAATAAAAGAAAAAATGAAAAAAACTGAAAAATAGCATGCTTCAGTCTATTCAGTCAATATCAGTTCTTTCTTTGGAGGTGGATAGTATGTTTCATCATTAGTCCTTTGGGATTGTCTTAGATCATTGTATTGCTGAGAATAGTTAAGTCAAGCTTAATTAAAATTTAATGATGTCATTTTCAAGTACACAAAGGTAAGAATTTTTTTTTTTGGTGAGTCAATTGGGGTTAAGTGACTTGCCTAGAGTCACACAGCTAGTAAGTGTTAAGTGTCTGAGGCCGAATTTGAACTCAGGTCCTCCTGAATCCAGGGCCGGTGCTCTATCCACTGCACCACCTAGCTGCCCCACAAAGGTAAGAAGTTTAAATAATTGATTTTAAATAGCCCTTCAAAGTAATCCAGCTGAATTAATAAGGTATCAAATATTCTGTTATCTTTATCTATAATAAAATATATTTTTAAGTTGACTTCCTACATATTTGTTATATTATTTGCATAGTTATCATAATTGTGCACAACTTATACATGTTAATTTCTTTCTTTTTTTTTCCAGGGCAGTGGGGGTTAAGTGACTTGCCCAGGGTTATACAGCTAGTGTCAAGTATCTGAGTCCGTATTTGAACTCAGGTCCTCCTGAATCCAGGGCTGGTGCTTTATCCACTGCGCCACCTAGCTGCCCCCTATATATGTTAATTTTATACTCATATATTATAAACAATATCAAATCTCAAAAGTCTAAATAATGAATCCAATACTGTACAATTATATACAAAATAACAAGAGGGTAATTTCCATTATGAGGTTTCTTTTATTATAAATAATGAAAAAAAATTCCTTTTAAAGACAGCATATGCAAATCATTCACTGAACAAAGATGCACATACTCTGATTATAACACATGTATTGCAATTTGTATTATTAGAAAAAACTCCCGAGGGGCAGCTAGGTGGCGCAGTGGATAAAGCACCGGCCCTGGATTCAGGTGTACCTGAGTTCAAATCCAGCCTCAGACACTTGACACTTACTGGCTGTGTGATCCTGGACAAGTCACTTAACCCCCATTGCCTTGCCCTCCCCCCCAAAAACAAAAAACAAAAAAAAACCCTCCTGAATTGAAGAGATCAAAGATCCATCTGAGTATTTGAGTATTAACACTTCATTCATCTGACATTACTGGGGAATAAAGTGTTTCAAATAAATGAACTTTGTAGATAACTTAAGCTTTCTCTTTTAAACACTTTTTTTAGTGTGTTGAGAGCAAAAAAAACTAAACATTTTTGGTTTTGAAAATATACTAAAATATTTTCTTGCTATATGAATGGATCCATGCTGAAAACAAACTTTTTCTTGTGGATTTCATATCTTCATTATGAATATCAGTTAATGAACTGTGATATAAGACAGCAATGCCCTGCCAGACTACTGAGGTCTGTAGTGGCCCCTCCCACAAAGGGTCTCAGATTTCTGCACACTTACCTGTTTTCTGGTTTTGTACTGCTGTGGTTGTTTCCCCTTTCCTGGTGTCATTTCACATTGTTCTCAGCATTTCTGTCAAGATCTGTCCTTATTTTCCACCTATGTCCTTCCTTTCTATAAATGGCAGCCAATCCCCCTGCTTCTATTTTGGCATTGGCCTGACATTCAAAGTCTTCTTGGTGCTAATACCGCCTATTTGTTCTCTAGCCTCCCTTTTCCTGTCAGTCTACATCCTACTGGTATCCATGATCTTTTAGTTCTTCTTTGACGTCCGTTCTCCACTCTTTTCTGTCCTCAAATGCCATATGTGATCTGACTCTAGTTTAAGATGGCCCATTCTAATGCCACTGTGGAGCTCAGTCTCTTAGGAGAGATCAATAGTGAACCCATTTTTTAAAATCTTGCTGGTAGAACAGCACAGTGCTAGCAATAGTTTCAGGAGTAGATTTCTCTTTGTATCCCTATATTTCTCAGCACTGTACTCATGTGTCTTGTGTTTCAGGCTATATGAGTACAGCTAAGAGCATGGTGATGGCATAAGGTTAGTAACAGATCTGTCTTCTTTCAGTTCTGCCTGTGTCAAAGTTTGCACAACCCTGGCTGACTGGGAATTAGGGAGCCTGTACAATTCTCTTCCAATACAGTTAATCTCGAGGGGCCCACTAGACATTTTCTAACTTGCCTACAAAGCCTTGTTATAGAAACTAATGGGGAGGGAGGAGTTCCATTTAAGGTTTCTCTATTCATTCTGGCAGGAGGTAGGATACAGGTAGAGTGACAGGGTAGGACCCATAGTTATAGAAGGAAGTAGGGGAAGGGAAAGGAGACATTCTGACTCAGAATTCTTTTTAACTTTTTCTACTCTGAAGAATAGAGTTCCAACACAGGTATCAGAGTGTTCAGGATTTCCCTTTCTTTAATAGGTTTACTTTTATATTGGGCAATAAAGAGTATCATATTCTAGAACAAAACTTTAAAATTAAATAGAGTCTAAGGTAGTTTTAGAAAACACTGATTCTATGTAGAAACACACCCCAAAATTAAAAGCCTTGGGATGTTAATTGAAGGATATTGTATTAGGTGCAAATCAGTATTTCCCATTAACCCTAAAAAGAAAGGCCCCATTATGATCCACACTGAACCTCAGTTTCCTACAATATGAGGAATACTTATTAACTACCGATATCAAAAGATGGGTGGTAATAGACAAGACACTATTTCATCATTAAACCATACAAAAGTCCCTCTCAAGGAAGAGATATTTATGCCCCAAAAGAATTGCTGGATGGAAGAGCAGAATTAATGTTCTTTGGACTTTTCCTATAACAGTGTTTTTTTGGCATTTTAAAAAAGTATTTTATTATTTTCTGGTTACATATAAGGATAGTTTTCAACATTTGCTTTCACAGGATTTTTAGTTCCAATTTTTTCTCCCACCCTCCCTCTCTCCTCCCCAAGACAGAAAGCAGTCTGATATAGGTTGTATATGTACAATCACATTAAACATATTTCTACATTAGTCATCTTGTGAAAGAATCATCAGAGCACAAGGGAAAAACCTCAAAAAAGAAGGTAAAAAACAGTCCCAAAGTAGAAACAATATGGTTCAATCTGCATTCATAATTCACAATTCTTTTTTCTGGATGTTGAGAACATTTTCTATCATGAGTTCTTTGAAATGGTTTTGGATCATTGATTGCACTGCTGAGAAGAGCCAAGTCTATCACCATTGCCTAGAACAGTCTTGCATGAGATAACTTACGGGGGAAGAAAGGAGACAGGAAAACCTTGTGATATGAGAGATCTTATTCTAGGGAGATGTAAGTATGAATGATATAAACCTTGCAGTCTGGAGGATTGTGGACTCAAACTTTACAAGTCAGTTCATTATTCTATAACAAACACATCATCTGTCCATTCACAATTTTGTTCTTAAGAATCATGTCTGAACACAGTAGTGCAACTCCAATTCATTAGAAAGTTTTTGGAGAATTTTGTAGCATTTTGTTACCTCGAAGAAATAACTACTGATTAATATAAATTCATGTTCCAATAATCCAGAAACAAAATTACTAAACTTGTCTTTTTAACTCAAATTCTTAGAGCAAATAAATGCCTATTTTTAAAAGTTTTCTAAAAAGCAACAGATTATGAGTGGAATATAGAACATAGAAAAATAATTTTAGAAAACCAAGTTCAGTTTTTAGCAAAGTTTTTTTTTTCTTTTTACCTCATCAGTGATGGCTGTTACAGAAAGATCAATTGAAATCAAGTTGGGAAGCTTTGTAATGAATTCAATCCCACAATCAGTCAACTGTGTACAACTACGTAAATTCAAGTAGGTAAGACTACGACACCTAAAAAAAAAAATACACACATTTCCAATAAATTTTGGCTTTTCATTGCACTGTTACGAGTAGATTTTTTTTCCTTTTTGAGTTTGGCAAAAATGGAAGAGTTTTAATTAAATTATTTTTAAATTTCTGAATGAAGAAATATTGTACAAAACAAAATTATGTAAAACTTAGAAATTTAAAATTGGGAGAGGGTTTTTTTATATTTTATCTTCATTTTCATACTTTGTCATCTCTTCCCATAAGAAAAAACCCACCAGAATGTGTAAATCAGGAATTATTAAGTAAAGGGGATATAGTTGTGTGCCCTAAACAGCAAAGGCACGGGACAACCAGCACCTGCCAATTATATCCCAAGTATATTTGGAAAGCATTGGGACTTTCTCATATGGCTGGTGGTAAAAACTTGTCTCTGGGTATGTAAAGGAAGGAGGGTGAATGGAGAACTTCTATTAGTGTTGAATTTCAGTTTATAGAACAATAGCATGATTGAGAAAGAGAGGGAAAACAGTAGCCCCTGGAGCTTGGAAGCCCCAGACTTTTATGGAAGATATGCAGTAAGAATAGTGATTCTGTGATGGAGGAAAGAGAGGAAGTGAAAGAGGGAGTGAGCTGAGACCCATAAGCAGAGGAATAGATTTTAGCATCATTAAGGCTGGGGTTCTGCAGGCCAGCTGGTGTTCAGGGTCTCAGTACAACAAGTGCATGTAGCAGGTGATTGGTTGTGTTTTGGATCCTAGTGATTGGATCCCAAACAGTGATACCAGGATTGAAGCCCCAGGATGAGAGAGTCCACTTAGATTTTATATATGAATGACAAGCATCTGAGCTCCTGTGTTCTCCACAAAGGAATAAAAGAATGTGCCTAAAGGGAGTAAGAAATCTAGGGAAGGAAGGAATGAGATCAGTCTGATTGTATGGGAGAAGTCCCTAATGCCATGTATGATGTCTAGTGAACTCCAAGGATGTATATTAAGATGTTTGCCAGGGGCGGCTAGGTGGCGCAGTGGATAAAGCACCGGCCCTGGATTCAGGAGTACCTGAGTTCAAATCCGGTCTCAGACACTTAACACTTACTAGCTGTGTGACCCTGGGCAAGTCACTTAACCCCCATTGCCCCGCAAAAAAAAAAAAAAAAAAAAAAAAGATGTTTGCCAGACTATCACTAGAAAATTGCTGTTTTTGTTTATTTTAGCTGATTTTACATTGCTAATTTTAGCAATAATAACCCACATATATAGTACAGCTAGTTCAGATTTTCAAAGAATTGTCCCCCGTGAATCCATCAGGTGGGTCATGCAAGCTAATGGAAGCCTTCCCTGGCACCCTCACCCCAAGCTCCCACCTGGTTCTCCAGGAGCAGGCAGCCACATGTCTGGTGAGGAGATGAGAGAGAAGGACCCCATTCCCATTGTATATTCTCTGCTCACTTCTTGTGGAAAATGTGGGATCCCTAGGCAGGGCCAAAAGGAAGCCCATTCACCCAAGTATTACTTTTACAGATAAGTGCATTCAGGCTCAAAAATGCTGTAATATAGTGGCATGGCCAGTACACATCAGAGCTGGGATTCTAATACAGATACTATAACTTTCCAACATAAATCTTCTTACAATTGAGGGCTCATGAATTTTGAGCACGCAAGTTTTGGAAAGGACCAGAGGAAAAAGGCCAGAGGAAATATTTCAATCTTCAACAAATTTTTCTCATAGAGGCAGCTATGGCACAATGGATAGAGCACTGGACTTATAATCAGGAACACCTGAGTTCAAATCTGTCCTCAGATACTGACCAGTTGTGTGATCTCAGGCAAGTCACTTAAGCTCTGTTGGCCTCATTTTTCTCAATTGTAAAATGGAAATGATAATGGCACCTCCCTCCCAGGGCAGATGTGAGGATCAAATGATATAATATTTATAAAAAAGCACTTAGCACGGGGCCTGGCACACAGTAAGCACTATATAATCACATATTCCCTTCCCATCGTAGGAGCAAATGTTTTTTTAGTGTCATATAGATCAATACTAGGTTATGGGATCATAGGTTTTAGAACTGGAAGGGGCCTTAGAAATAGATCATCTTCTTCCCATCTTTTCTCTTACCAGATGAGAGAACTGAGAACCAGAGAGGTTGGGATTTGTCCCGGGTCACAAAGGAAGTAAACGGCAGAAATGGAATCCAAATCCAAGACAGGAAACAAAGTGCTTTACGTGATCATTAATTTTGGTAATATATGTGCTGGCCTCTAGGAACTACCTTCTAAGGTCCACAAGTTTTTGGCAACATACTTAGGACATTTTATTGGAAAGAAAAATACATCCTCCCACACATTCTGCATGTCTGAACCATGTATAATTCATTGTAAGGAAATGAATATATTGCTCAGCTGGATTTGACTCAGCTCCCACACATACCAACTAAGTGGCTTTAGGAAGGTCATTCAAGCAGTCTCAGCTGCAGTTTCCTTGCCTTTTTTGGTGTGTCACCTTCTCCATTTCAGTTCAACAAAACCGTTACGAAGCATATAGATACAAGATCCCTGGCTGTAGTTAAGCTGTCCAGAGACTGTGAAATTGGGATGATGATATTTGAACAATTAATTCACATGGCTGCTGGGAAGAAAATGCTTTGTGAACTGCAATATAACTGCAAGATGATACTGGTGGTGACAATGATGCTCACACCAATTTTTAAAGTTTGAAGTACAGGATCAAGCTGACAATGGATGTATTCCTAGACAGTACAAGTAACAATAGTTATGGGACAACTAGGTGGTGTGGTGGATAGAGGAACACTCATCCTTCTGAGTTCAAATATGGACTCAGACACTTCCTAGCTGTGTGACCCTAGGCAAATCACTTAACCCTGTTTGTCTTTGTTCCTCATCTGTCAAATGAACTAGGGAAGGAAATGGCAAACCACTCCAACTATCTTTCCCAAGAAAACCTTGAATGGGGTCACAAAGAGTCAGACGCAACTTAAACAATCCAATAACAATAAACAATGGTGATAACTATTAGTCGATGTTTTAGTAACTGTTAAATTTCTGATCACCACTGCTGCAATTCAAAAAGTCTTCTTGCCAATTAAGGGTTTTGATAAGGCATCCAGGGCAATACTTCAATTCCATGCCAACCATACTTGTATTTATGGTGGATTTGTGACTATGCCAACTATATACATAGGTGAAAGGGACAGAGTATGTATAGTTTAAGTAAAGATTTTGCCCTCAAAACGTAGTGAAGTGGCCCTTGTTTGTAGGTATTCTTTCTTTCCAATATGTTGCTTCATATTAAACTTTTCTTTTTAATACCTGAGCTCTATATAGATGTACAGCTTAACCTCTATGACTACTTTTAACTTAAATTTCAACAAGGGCTGGCTTCCTTTTGGTGTCTACTCATTGTCTCCAAATCATAGAAAATAACAAGTTATTATCGTACATTTCATTAGTGATGAATTAATGCAGAACACTATAGTCCTTTGCCATACCTTTCTCCCATTTGTGCAAGAGCAAGATCACTTATTTGGGCACAGTTAGTTAAATTCAGTTCTCTAAGTTTTGAGCTTGAAGGTCCACTAAGGAAGCTCCTTAGGCCAGCATCACCAATTCTGAAAGGATGAAAAAAAATTGCTTTACATATGCTATATGAATTGAATTAAAATATGAATTTGAATTAAAATACTAGGTAGTTAATACTTTATTAATTATTAGAGGCAAGATGGTACAATGGGACAAGCACTAGCTCCAAAGTCAGAAGACATGGGTTCACATAGCACCTCTGCTATGTGCTATAATTTATTTTGAAATGCTTGAGTTCTAGTGGGTGGGAGGTGGGAATAGAGGAGGAAGAGAAATTGGAACAATTTTTTTAAAATTAATGTTAAAATTTGTTTTTACATATATTTTGGAAAATAAAATTCTATTCAAAATAAAAAAATTAAAAAAAAAATTTTGAGCAAGTCATTTACCTCCCTTGGGTCTCCTCACCTATAAGATGAGGGGAACATATCAGAAAGCTTCTAAGGTCTTTCTAGTCTATGATCCTACAAGACATCAAGGAATCATGATTTTGTTGGTGTAGGAACTCCCTCCATTGATACAGAATGCAACCCTTTCACACATCACTAGAAAATCTTTGAGTTATTATTTGTCACCAGATGGCCAACATTCTGATAAAGTGCCTTTCTGAGTTTGGCTAGGCAGATTAGAAAAAAGATCTATGTCTATGCTATATTCAAAGCCTTTTTATTTTCACTCCCTTTTCAATGCATTCATGTGCATTCATTGGCTATCTATCATGCCTGCTATACTCTCCATCCTTTCATCTGCCTCCTAATTCCCCTGGCTTCCTTCAAGTCTCAGTTAAAAATCTCACTTTTTGCAAGAGATCTTTCCCAATTCCCCCTTGATGCTAGTGAATTCCCTCTGATATTACTCCCAACTTACTCTGTTTAGAGCTTATAGGTACATAGTTGTTTGCATAATGTTTCTTGTACTTCACTTGGGTACCCAGGGTCATCACCATGCCATAGAAAAGCATTGGAAGAGCTCTTTCCTCAACTTTCTAAGACCAAATTTCATCGAATAACCAGTGACTTTTGTAGAAAAACCATTAGTAGTACTGGCACTGATGCATTAACAACAACATTTTAAAAAATAAGTACAACCCCAGTCCTAAAGCCCATTGGTATGGTACTCTCTCCTCATTGGTGGAGATGAATGCCTTGCCTTGTATGAGGCTGCTGAAAGAAAAACTGGGTAGATATGACAGAGGCTGGCAGTCTCCATCATGTCCTCCCCTTAGCTTACTACTCTAGAGACTTCTTGGAACTTCACCTTGGATGAAATCTGGGAGTTTCTCTCTCAGCTGAGCTGAGTTACCTTGGTCCCAGTGGGAGAGTTCCTTCCCTCTGTATTGTCTAGTATATGTTCTCCTATGTATACTTCCTCTTATTTGTTTTGCTCTGATATGGATAAAAGAGTTTCTTGGCTAAGTGTTACGTGTTCATTGTGGTTTTGGGTGGGAAAGAGATCAAGACCTGGATAAAGAGCTTGAGGTTCCCCTCTTCCCCAATAATGAACAACAACCAGAATTTACCTTGAACTTTTTCATATCTCCTAGACCCTAGCTTCTTAAATTGAGTCACAACTCCATATGGGGCCACATAATTGAATGTGGGGGTTGTGAAAAATTTGGCAACAATAGAAGGTTATGTATACCTATTTTATGTACCTATATGCTAGGGGTCATATAAAAATTTCTCTGGTGAAAAGGGGTCACGAGGGAAAAAGTTTAAGAAGCCCTATCCTAGACTAACAATATATAAGAGAGCAGAGAGATATAATTCTAGCCTCATCCCTGCCCCCTTTTCTGAATAGAACAGAGTGACCTCCAGCCCCAACTTCATTCTTTCTCTTCCAGAAGAAATTAATGTCTCTCAGGGAAAGATGAGGGAAGAAAGAGGCTAGAGACATCTATCCTGTCTCCCTTCAAGTCATATATTAATACCCCCCATACTATAAGTGACAGGGAGCCCTTGCTACACATGGGGTTTCACCACATAAGCATTTCTAAGTTCCTACAATACAAACATGACTACTATTCCTCCTGCTTTCACAAAACCATCTTAAAAGTCAGATAAAATAAGCACAGAAAGGCACTAAAAGGAACTCTGTGTTACCAAATACCAGATGAGTTAAAGGCAGGCTGTTTTGTTTCTTTGTCTCATCTAGAGTCATTTCCAATCATTACAATCAATCAACTAGCCTTTATATGCCAGACACTGAGCACAAGAATGAGAAATAGAAAAGGGAAAAGAGATGAGAAGTTGGTATTTTATGCCCCACTTGCAATTTCTGCTCTTCCCAATTATACTTGCTGTCATTTGTTTATTTGTAGGACAAAATTATTGCTAGAAAAAAGTAAAATGCGGCAGGGTCCCCAATCTACAAAAATACAACTTAGAGAGAAGTTGGTCATAAAAATGGGCATTAGAGGAGTCAAAACCTGAAGCTCTGTCCTCATTCTCCATTGAGGCAACTATTCTTTATGCCCTCTTTTAAAAGGTCTGGGAAATGATTGATGCAGAGGTGCCTCCTCTCAAGTAAAATATAGAAGTTTTGGAGAGGTTTCTTTTTTATGCTGATATAGAAGTGTAGTGAATTAACAAGTTATCGTTTCATGAGATACACCCTTCTCTCTCAGCTGAGCTGAGTTACCTTGGTCCCAGTGGGACATACACCTTTATCTCTGCTGAGGGATTCACTACTAATGAGTTTCACTACTGCTGCATCTCAAAGAGCATTTTCTCATTAAACAATGGTCTATAAATCATGATTAAATGTACTTGAGGCAAAACTATTAGTACCACACTTCAACCATGTCATGGGTAAAATAGTTGTTTGCTAGCCTGGGGCCCTAACTGCCATTTCTATGGGAAAATGCACTGAGTTCCAGTCAATTCACAGATAAACTTTGGACTACAAACTGTTTGTTGGGTGGACACTCTGCTTATTACAATCCTATGCTCTTTTCAATCTTCCAGTGAAATCATATATATTTTTAAAATGAGAACACCAAGTTTAGGAGAGTAGTCTAATTGTTCTCTCTACTTTTTACCACTTCATCTATTTCCTGTAAGTATGCTAATGTCCTTATTAAATGAAAAGGAAAAAAAATCTGCAAGATGGAAAAAAAAACTTCCTTATTTGCTTGTGTAATTGTTTCTACTCACTGCCAAAATGGCAACCCTAGGTAGAGTTGAATTATGAAGTAAAAAACACAACAAACTAATACATGTATTTGAAAATAAAGGGTGTCCCAAAAGTCATAGAGGAGTTTTAAGCTTTAATAACTTAGCTCTGGGACACCTATGTAGTGGCCTTTTCCCAAGTCTTCCTCTATGTGATAAAACTTTGGGCTCTTCACATATCCTTTTCATAGACTCTAAATAAATCATCTAGGGATATTGTGTGAAAATTATTTGAAAATTTAAAATTTTAGTTTAAAGTTCTTTGCAATATCAACAGTGGTATAAACTAAAATTTGATGAGATGAGTCAGCTTCAGAGAAGGATGAGATAGTAGATCTAGAGTGACAAGGGACTTCAGAAGCCATCTTTTCTAACCCTTCGCCCTGAAAGAGCAAAGAACTCAAACTCACAGAGAGAAAAGTCATAATGGGCACCTGAATCTTGGTTCTCTAATTGTGGGGCCAGTGCTTTTCTTCCCCACTCTTTTACACTGCCTCCTCCCCACTCTACGCCTGTCCCAGGAGGCTTTCTAAAATGGAATTCAGAAGACACACACAAATTACTGGAATGAGGAGAAAGGGAAAAGTGTCTAAAGAGAACAATAAAACGATTGACTTATAAACAGGATGATATAGTCCTTCTTATAAGAAGTCCAAAATGTTTCATTCAACTCTCCAAGATGATGAGTTTATCAACAGGAAAACTGAATTATTAATATGCTATGTATCTCAAAACTACTTAGGTTCAGTGGACCACTCCAATGCTTTTGCTTTAAACATTTAACCACAACTTAATGGATTAAATACTTTTGTTAAAATGGTTGGTTCATTGAAAAATCAGATTACCTTATACAATTGGTTAAATTCAATACAACAAGATTCTTCAAATTAGCAATTGACTTAAGGCTGGCATCAGTAATCCTCTCACAGTCAGTCATGTAAATATGATTAAGATCTTCATAACATTTATCCATAAGTTTGAAAGTTAAGTCAGTGATCCGATTATTCCCTGTTAAAATATAGATCCCAAAGGCATCACATTTACCTTCAATACTCAAAGTCAATAATAGTGATAAAATAATTTAACATTGAAACTGACCTTCAACTCGAACCTTGCTAAGGGAGCAGTCAGTAAGATATTTAAAAGCAGTGTCAGAGAGATGTGGTGAACCAATGAATACTACAGATGTAATGTTTTTGCACCTTTCCACTAAAACCTTTAAGAAGAGAGAGGGGAGGGGGGAAAGATGATTAGAACAAACTACAGAGTCTAGAACAAATAGAAGCCTTTCATATATTTAGACTAGGAAAGGGACCTTGGAGGGCATATCAAAGTCTAACCCACTCATTTTAAAGATGGGGAAACTACAGCCCATAGGACTGATGTGACTTGCCCAAGGTCACACACAGGAAGTCAGCTGGGATTCAAATCCAGGTCCTCTGACTGAAAAAAAAAAAGTTGTCTATTTCAACTTTTAACAATTGCTCTTCCATAATATCAATGATAAGAAATTTCAGGGCAAAAATGAACTATTCAAGAAATATACTTAACTGATAAATTTTTCAAAGGAGGCTAGTGAACTGTTATAATAACTTAAAACAGCTGTATTTCTGAGATGCTAATGAAGTGAAAATTCAACTTTTAACAGTTTCTCTTGTAAGTACAAAAGCAATAGTCTCTTGGGTTAATCCATTCTAAACTAAGAAGTTCTTTGAGAATTATAGCAGGAAAATGTCCTTCCCTCTCCCCACCCCAATCTATAAGTAAACAGAAAAAGCAAAGTGAAGGGTGAGTTTGCTACAAAACCCAATATTTTCTCTTTCATGTTGTCTTGGTCAAATTTTTACTTTAACCCAGATTTCACAATAAATAAAAATCCCAAAGTGAATGTTTGTTTAATTAAAACATACATGTATTGGTTTAAAAATGCAAAATATATGAACTTCTTCTTTGGCAAAGCTTAAATAACTAGTATTGATGACAGCTATATTACTACTCAATGGCAAAAATACAATGGTTGAATTGGAAATGGATAATCTCTAAAAATTAATAGCTTTACTTAAATAACTAAATTAAAGTCTTAATTTTCAGGTAAAGCTAAAAAATTCACTCAGACATTGATTGCTAAAACATATCAGTGTTAAAGATTAGATAATGTCAAATGAGTTTTCTTGACTAGTGATTTAAATCAAATCCACTTTAGCTTGTTCACTGGTTACAGCCTTCAAATATTTTTACCATTTTTTAATAACATAGGTCACATTTTCTAATAAAATTTACCAATGTCAGAGGAAAGAACATCAAGTACCATTCAAATGTTAACATACTTATAATTGAATGGCTGGGTGGAAAAAAAAACTGACTTAAGAAGTCATGTCGTAAGTGTATAAAAAGTCATGAGAAAAGGGAACACCGAAGAAGACTGACCCATTCAGCGGGTACTGTCACCTAATCTTGAACACTGGCATGCTCCAAACTACTTTTACTCACTAAAACTTTGTGTCTGGATTACACCATAAAACAAAAGTCGCTGGAGAGCAACAGAAAAATTTCACAGGAGATTCAAGGACACAAAGAAATTCAATGTTCACAAGGATGTGTATAAACCTCTGTGTGTGTGTATATGCATATGGGGAGCTCTTTTTTCCCACCATTTGCACTAGCAAAAGGTTGACTGTACCAACAAACTCATCAAAACTTGCACAACTAGCTCTGAAGAAGGCGTAGTCAGTCAACATGCATTTTTAAGTGCCTACTATGTTCCATTGCTGTGCTAAGTGTTGAAGATACAAAGAAAGGCAGAAACATGGTCTCTGCCCTTAGAGAGTTCACATTAGAATAAGGGAGGCAGCACACAAAAAACTGTACACATCACCTAACTGGAAAGTAATCTCATGAGGAGGAGGAAATGTGAGATTTCACTGGTGCAAGGAACTCCCAGTTGAGGTCACTCCACAGATATAGAAGTGGCACCTTTTCTGCACCTTATGGGCTTAGAGAATTGACCAGAACTAAAACACCACAGATAATGTTACTTTGTGGTTTCTAAGTCAATATGTGGCTGTCGAGAATCTGTTTCTATTTGAGTTTGGCACCACTGAGGGATTAAGTCCTTCCATTAACAAATAGGCAGAAATCAATAGTAAGGTCAAATCAGTGGCATGAGAGTGTGTTGTATGTGGCGAATTTCAAGTTTAGTCCAATTTTGCCTTCTACCCAGTAGCTGCTATATCGTACTTTAAGGATTGCAAAGCGATTTACAAATATTATGTCATTTGGTCCTCATGATAACCCTAGGGGTTCGGTGCTATTATTATTCCCATTTTTCAGGGGAAGAGACAGGCTGAGAAAGGATAAGTGACTTGCCCAAGGTCACACCCCAGTAAGTATTTAAGGCAGCATACAAACTTGGGTCTTCCTGACTATAAGTCCTACACCTAATCCATTATGCTACCTAGCTGCCTACATAGTTAACATCTGTAAAAAATTAACACTTTTTCTAACCTTTCCAGTCTTACACTTTACTCCCTTCCATATACTCTGCAACCCAGATACATATCCTCCTGTCTGTTCTTTGGATACAATTCCCCATCTCCCAGTTCTGGGAATTTTTTACTGGCTGTCTTCCATGCCTGTAATTCTCTTCCTTGTCATCTCTGTCTCCCGGCTTCCCAGACTTCTTTCACGTACTAGCTAAAATGTCACTTTCTACAAGAAGCCTTTCCCAATTTCCCATAATGTCAGTGCTTCCTCTCTGATTTCCCCCCATTTGTCTTCTATGCATTTTATTTGTAGATAGTTGCTTGTTTGTGGTCTTCCCTATTAGACTGTGAGCTACTTGAGAATAAGGAATGAGGGAGGCAAACCCTAGCCTCTTGCTCCTCACCCCTGGGCAGTTCTGTCCACTCCCCATTTTAAATGGGGAACTCCCCATTTAAACTCCTCACAATTACCATCATGATAGAGAAAAACAAGCCACCACATCTGGCAGTATATTCACTATTCTGTCTTTATTGTCTCTGACCTCTTTGCTATGATGGGCAAGAGATATCCTTCAAGTAGAGGAATGAGAAGCTAAAGGATATTTCTAGGGGCAGCGTTGGTCCACTCCTCTCCAAAGAGTCAGTCAAGTCACCCAGCCTAGTCATGTGCTCCAGACTGGAATAGATCATCATAACAAGAAAGCCACCACAAGGCAAATGTCACGCCTCAACCATCAGGCCAAAATATCACCCCATTTTTATACCAGGCCCACAGCTGTGTCTTCACCATGCTTCAAATGGTTATCCTAATCCTGACAGATTGGCAATGACTCTGCCATTACTCATTCTGAAATATCAGGCAGGCCAGGGCTAAACCGTGAATACACCGAAAAAACTATGCCACAGCCACAGCCTTTCCCTTAACTTGCCCTGCCTGAGGACCAAAGTAACTGCTGTGCCTTTCACATCCATGGGGCCTCAACCCCATGTTGATTCCTAGTAGCCCTGAGAACTTGCCCAGAGTTTTTCACAGCCTTGTAAATTCTAGCAGAGCATTCCCTCCACCAGTAACCCATTTTCTGATCACTGAGCTATGATTCTGCCATTCACAGAACTCAAGGCCCCAACTATACGTTTAACCTCAATATCTTCTGACTTCTAGGCCAGAGACGCACCTGTGCCAGTAAAACCTGTACCAACTCCTACCCCCAGTTAACCGGTTAAAGTCTTGCAAAGGCCCATGTGCAAGGCCAAATCTGTAACCAGCTGGAACCGGGCCACAGCTGCAGTATCACCCTGACTACTGGTTCAGAGCTACAGCCTGAAGAATATCGGCTATGGACCATGGGATCAAGCCTCAAGACTGGAAAACGAGTTCTGACCTTCACCCTAATGCAACAGATTCACCATCCGGATGCCTGATCACCAGCATGATTCCCAGACTGCACCTTCATCACACCCCAGTCAGCACCAGGGCCTCAACTACATGTTCTCCTTGACCCAAATACAGGTTGGCAGCCTCAGCTGTGAAAGACCAGGCCAGGACAGCCGTTCCACCATCACTAGGCTTCAAATTCTTGGCCAAAAGAATAGATTTATTCTTCACCAATCTTGAGACACTGGGTCAAAGAAAGCCCTTTCTGAACCCTTCATGTGCCCTGACCACATAGCATATACTTGTAAGGAACTGTTGGTAAGGCCAAGGACGCTTCTGGGATGTCACAAAGATAAAAGCCAAACCAAATCTGCACTCAATCCTGACTTCCAGGACAAAGACCCTCTCAACAACAGTCAAAAAACAAAATCAAACAAAAAAGCCATACTTAAACTGCCTTCCTAAGCACAAACCAGAGCTAATACTGAGGGCCATTGCCAACACACTGTGACTTGGCAAAAAGCCACACAACAGAGCTGGCAGCGGGCTCTAAAAGCCAGATACTTTAATTATCAGGCTGAAGAAAAAAACTTGTCTCAATAGTACTGGCAAAAAAATTTTTATGAAAGGCAGAGAGCACTATATATGTATCTTTAAAAACTTTGTATTATTTCTTTATAATCTCAGGCTTTAAAACACATATACACATTTGCTGTTATATCTGAAATCATAAAAACACACAGGCAGCTAAGTGGCCCAGCACACAGAATGCCGGAGTACTTGAAGTATGACACCAACTGCCTCAGACACCAACTAGCTGTGTAACCCCAGGCAAATCATATCACCTCTCTGTGTTTCAGGTTTTTTAAGTATAAAATGGGAATAAAAATGGTACCTACTTTCCAGGGTTGTTGTGAGGATTGAATGAGATAACACAAAACCCTTGGTGAACCTTAAAATGTCATATAAATACCAGCTATCACCATCATATATTATCCCAGATTCTGATTCTAAAGACTATTTGCTTTTTAGCAACCTACTTTTATACAACTATCCGTCAGAGTTGGCATATCGTTGATAACCAAGTGCTTCACTCCAGTGCAGCTGCTTGCAATATCCCTGAATCCCTGAACTGAAATCTAAATTAAAAAAAAAAAGATGTTGATTTTATTGAGTGAACACATTAACATAGCATTTAATGAAACTTTAAGATAGCAGCAAAAAAGAGTAACTTGGGTGGGCCCAATAAATGAAGGTTGGACTTTAAAAAACGTAGTTCCAAGTGGGAGATATAGAAAAGGGTTCATAAAAATCCTGGGGAAACAAATGTTGAAAACTATCCTTATATGTAACTGGAAAATAATAAAATACTTTAAAAAAAAAAAGAAAAGGGTTCATCACATTTGTTTCCTTTCCTTAAAAAATGTCACCCTGTCCTCAAAAAATATGGATATAATCAGATCTTGATTATCTGCATATGGAAAGCAGTGGATTTCTCTGTATGCATACCTGCATGCATACATAATACACACATGCATACAAAGATCTTCCCAAAGTTTTAAATGGAACCAAAACTTTTGGGACACCCTGAATTATATTTTGCCTTTGTGTGTGCATGTGCACGTGTGTGTGTTAAGTAGATAGGATTTTGATAGGCTTTCATGATATTAATGTTATCATGTCAAAATGCAGAATAAAAAAAATCAAAATATCATCAAGGCAATCATTCATTCATTGAACAGCTTTGTTAAGTACCAACCCAGTCCCACAACACCTACCTGAATTAAATTGTTATTTTGAAATTATTATACCCTTTTTTTTTTTTTGCAGGGCAATGGGGGTTAAGTGACTTGCCCAGGGTCACACAGCTTGTAAGTGTCAAGTGTCTGAGGCCGGATTTGAACTCAGGTACTCCTGAATCCAGGGCCGGTGCTTTATCCACTGCGCCACCTAGCCGCCCCTATTATGCCCTTTTTATATGAAAAAAGCAAACCCAATGACTGACCATGGCCATAGTAAGATTTATGTATCATTTTTTTACTTCTGAAGAATCAATTGCTACTTCATTTTCTCAAACATTTCATGTCATCTCTATCCCAAGAATGATATTTTAAGTCAAATTGCAAATTCTCTTTTACTGGGAACTTGGGTTAAGGCATTTCTAACTTTGGTTGAGTACTTGGCCACTGGACTGAAATTAAAAAAAAAAAAAAAAGATGCTCCCAAGTACAGAGAGGTTAAGTAAATGTCTTGTCAAATGTCTTGTTAGTAAGTGTCAGAAGTGGGGTTCAAACCCAGGTTTCTCCTGAATCCAAATATGGCGATCTTTCCATTATACCACACTTGCCTCCCCATATGGAATGATAAAAGCGCGATTAATGAAACTTCAGGTGTTGAGCGTCCAACTCCAACAATAGGAAACCAAGATCATTCCCTTTCCAGAGGCAATTCACTCAACAAATGGAGATCACTGAGTTCAGAAACCAGGGACGTTCCCTACACTACATGATTTTTCAATCCTTTGATACTACAAACTTTGCGATTAGCAGAGGAAAACACCAAATTAATCGACCATCCAGGAGAAATTAAAAAGAGCTATTCCTATACTCTTGAACATTAAGTGACCAATTAATCTTTCAGAGAATTTCAATGGAAATGCAGGGCTTAACAAAGATATAGAGAAATAACATTCCTCTGAGCCTGTAGAGCTCTCTCTCTCTCTCTCTCTCTCTCTCTCTCTCTCTCTCTCTCTCTCTCTCTCTCTCTCTCTCTCACACACACACACACACACACACACACACACACATCATAAATTGAAGTGGCAGTGGCAGTGCAAAGAATATTTGATATGGAAACGAAAGACCTGGGTTTGAATCACAGCTCTGCTACTTCTTTATAACTGTGGACAAATAATTTAACCACTGTGGGTCTGAATTTTCTCATTTTGGGGGAGGGTGCGGGACAGTGAGAGATAAATGACTTGTTCAGGGTCACACAGCTAGTAAGTGTCAAGTGTCTGAGGCTGGATTTGAACTCAGGTCCTCTTGAATACAGGGCCTATGCTTTATCCACTGTGCCACCTAGCTGCCCCAAATTTTCTCATTTTTACAAATGAGGGGTTTGGGGTAGATGGTTTCTAAGGTGCCTATAAACTCCAATTCTATGATTCTATAAAATGAAGCAAATTCCAGAATCTATTTGGAGGTGGTTCCTGTAAGTTTAATAGTTATTACATACACTTCACATGTAAAAGGGTTCCTGGTTCTTACTCAGACAGAAGCATGTTTCTTGTAGCTTTCCTTTCTTTTAGGAAGACAGATGGCACAATGGATAAAACTATGGGCCTAAAGTCAGGAAGACCAGTTCAAATCTAGCTGTGTGACCCTAAGCAAGTCACTTAACTTGCTCACTTCGGTTTCTTCAACTGTAAAGTTGGGGATAATAACAGCACCTGCCCCACATGGTCACTGTAAAGATCAAATGACATATTGTGTGGAGTGCTCAGCACAGTGGGCTGCCTGTAAATACTTATTCCTTTCCCTTCATCCCTTCTCTTATTTATCGTTCCTCTTGGATTTGCCCAGGAGTGGCACTAGAGATGGGATTTGCCCCCAGCTTTGGCTGAGTCTTCCTCAAGGCGGATGTTCCCTAAGCACTGGTCCTTAGGCCTCTTCTCGCTCTTTACACTCTGTCCCTTGTCAGTCTCATGCACCTCAGTGGCTTCCACTGCCACCTCCATGCAGATGACTTTTCAGTCTCCATCTCCAGTTCTGACTCTATCTGCATCTCCAGTTTTCAGGATGTCCCCATGTGTATGACACAGGCAGTCAATACCCATCTCCACTTTTAAAATCCTACTACCACCACCCTCATACAGATTCTAATAATCACAGCCTGGACTATTACCATAAGCTCCTAACAACTCATCCTGGCGACTCCAAATAACTCTTTCCAGCACTATCAGACTTCCTTTTGTGTCTTCAATAACTCCCTAGTGCCTATGCACTCCTATGCCTGCATTCAAGAGCCATCAGAGTCTGCCCCACCCTCTTCTTTTTCAGGTTTATTGCATATTTCGCCACACAGTTCATAATCCAGTGAACACATGCTACACTTTGCACCTCCATGCCTTTGCTTACATTATTCCCTAGGTCTTAAATGTTCGCCTTCCCTTTACCCACCAAATTTTTACTGAAGGTCTATCTCAACTGACAACTTCTCCACAAGGCTTCTCTTGAGCATCAAACTCCAATAGCAATCCCCTCCTCCCAAGAGAAATTGTGGTATAGAGAATACAGTATTTGAACGGGTATCAGGAAGACCTGGGTTCGAATCTTGCCTCACACACTAATGGGTTTTATGATCCTGGGGAAGAAGGGAGGAGGAAGAGTGAAAGGAAAGGAACTAAGCTTTTACAAAGTGCCTACTACGTGCCCAGCACTATATTAAATAAGACACTAGAAGCCGCTAGGCCTCCCTAAGTTTTCTCATCAGCAAAAACGTCAGGTTCAATGAACTCAAAAGTCCCCTTTCCAGTTCTAAATCTATGGATCTGTGATCTTTTTGGATATATATTTATATTTTTGTGTCCTTTGGATGCCTAATTATTTTGTATTGTACTTCTTTGTTGGGGGCAGCTAGGTGGCACAGTGGATAAAGCATCAGCACTGGATTCAGGAGGACCTGAGTTCCAATCTGGCCTCAGACAGTTAATACTTACTAGCTGTGTGACTCTGGGCAAGTCACTTAACCCTCATTGCCCTGCAAAAAACCCTTCTTTGTTGGTCTTGATATGTAATTTATTATAATTAATTCAGATTAAGTAATTGTCATCTGGTACAATCTTATTCCTTCTTTTTTTTTTTTTTTTTTAGCGAGGCAATTGGGGTTAAGTGACTTGCCCAGGGTCACACAGCTAGTAAGTGTTAAGTGTCTGAGGCCACATTTGAACTCAGGTACTCCTGACTCCAGGGCCGGTGCTCTATCCACTGCGCCATCTAGCTGCCACCAATCTTATTCGGTTTTTTTGTTTGTTTGTTTGTTTTTTTAGTGAGGCAATGGGGTTAAGTGACTTGCTTAGGGTCACACAGCTAGTAAGTGTTAAGTGTCTGAGGCCAGATTTGAACTCAGGTACTCCTGAATCCAGGGCTGGTGCTTTACCACTGCGCCATCTAGCTGCCCCCAATCTTATTCGTTTTTAAATAAAAATGTTTCAATGTATAAAACCATATCTAATCAAACCTAGTAACTTTTATTTTAAAATGTATTTCAATATTACATTCTTTTTTGTTTTTTTCTTGGCTTCTAAATTTTTTGGCATCTTAGAATTATTAAAAGTCCAACAGTTAAATTGTAATCTAAATTTAGAAAATTTTTTCAATAGTTGCTGTCATATTTTCTGTTGTAAGTTGAACTCTATGATCTCAATGTATTGTAACTGAGTTTTCTCCTAAGAGGAAAAAATTAGTATGAATCCAAAACTACCAATTAAGGAGTCAGGTGACTTCATGATACTTTCAGAATGGTCATAAATCCCATTACTGAAGTGTTATTTATATTCTGAAGGGATGTGGTGTACTAGGAGGAATCCCTGACTAAGGGTAAGAGGTCCTACTTTGTTACTTACTTGCTCTGTGAGCTTGGTCAAAATTACCTAACTATGCTTCAATTTCCTTATCTGCAAAATAGGAATGATGTCTAACAAAATGTACTTGCACCTTCACTTTTATTAAAGACGTGATGTATGGAAATATTCTTTTAAAAATCTTTTTAAATACCATATAGCAAAAGAAGGCGTTATCTTTCCAAACTAGGCTAGTCCTCAGTGAGCATGGTCTGTTGCCATACACAAAACCTTTACTAGCATGATAGAACTTGCCTGCAATTGTGCTCTGACAGTAGTCTTTGAGAACCCAGTGTCACCGCTAGGCCATGAAGAGACATCAGAATATATTTTTTGTGGAGAGCTCAAAAACAAATGATTGCTAAATATAATCATACAATCTTAGGGAGAAAAGCTACTTGCTATAAATGTTACATATAAAACTATGCAGTACTACCTGATGGGGGAGAGGGAGAAAGGGCAATAACACCCTATCATGATCCAGATCAATCGCATATACATCTACATCTAGAAAGAGTATATCTACATCATCTGGAAACTCAATCAACAAGAAATCCATTGGTCACTCCTACTACCATAAAAATAATTATAGTTGATATTTATATAGTAATTTAAGGTTGCATAGTGCTATACATGTATCATCTTACTTACTTTTCACTACCACCCTATGAGATAAGCACCACAGCTATTACTATGCCCATTAAACTAAGGCTCATGGATGTTAAGGGACATGGCTGTGGTCACACAGCTAGTAAGTAACAGAAGCTGTTACTACTAACACAGGTCTTCCTAACTCCAAGTCAAGCACTGCTCCCACATGTTATCCTATGGAATTTCACACTCTCTCTTTGGCATATAAAGCACTTCACACTCTGACCTCAACCTATCTTTCCAGGCTTGCCATACATTATGCTCTTTGCCTCACTCTATTGTCCAATTCAACAGGTCTTATTGCTATTCCTCCATCCCACTTGTTCTCTGTGCCCTGTCATCTATGCCTAGAATGTACTCTATCCTCACCTCTACCTCTTAGAATCCCTTATTTCCTTCAAGATTTAGTTCAAATAACACTTTATCTATAAAGGTGATCCTGATGCTCCCCTATGCTGGTATTAGTGTTCTCCCTCTGAACTCTACATAATATTTATTTTGTATACTTATGTATTTACACATGTACACATTGACTACATAGAATTGTGATCCTTGAGGTCAGAGATAGTTTCATTTTTGTCATTCTATCCCCAGTACTCTGCACACAGTAGACACTTAATAGATATATTTGAGCAACTTGATTAATACTCAAGAAAAAGGTCTAAGGCCAACAACATCTATACCTCAACAATTTTTTCCTGAACTTAGACTAACTTGGACCTGGTGACTATCATTATCTCTTAGCCTAGGAACAAATATATATTTTATATGGCTTGGAGAAGGAAATGCCAAACCACTCCAGTATCTTTGCCAAGACGACTC
Organism: Dromiciops gliroides; assembly: GCF_019393635.1. Classification (NCBI taxonomy): domain Eukaryota; kingdom Metazoa; phylum Chordata; class Mammalia; order Microbiotheria; family Microbiotheriidae; genus Dromiciops; species Dromiciops gliroides. Next base: position 149,095,575 of record NC_057865.1, on the reverse strand, counting down.
CAAGTGGGGTCATGAAGAGTTGGATACCACTGAAATGACTGAACAACAAGAACAACAACAGAGCAACCTTTTCTTTGTCTACTAGAGCGTGGAGTGGGAGTATACTCTTTAACAGGATATTTTTCATGTTGAATTCAAATTGTACATTTCCAAAGAGGGCAACTAAGATCAGATCCTCCAGCTGCATCCCAATTTGCTGCCTTCTGGCCACTCTGGATTATATAAGACATTTACCACTGGTGTCCAATCAGTTCTGTTGGCCCCAAAAATGTGAGGAGGTGGAAAGACACACACTACTTCATATATAACTTTGTAGTATCCAAAAGGCAAAAGACATAACCAGTAAACCCAAAGGGTCCCTACAACCTGAAAATGTTATGAATCATTACAACCTTGGATTTATTTCACTGTAGACATGGCCCAAGACCAAGGCCTGTCCAAAAGTGAGCTTATCATTTTCTTCCAAAACTGGCCCCTCTACCCAACTTCTCTATTTTTGTTAATGACATCATTATCTTCCCAGCTACCTACTCTAGAAACTTAAGTGTAATATTTGATACATCCTTTTCCTTCAGCCTCAACCTGACCCAGCATGGTTGTCCTCTTCACCCTTCCACTCAAACAAATTTGTTCCAGGTACCAGAAGTCCTAGCAATGGCTCTTCCAGGCCCTGTTTGACTTGCACCAGGAATACTACTCTAGCCTTCTTGTCTGGTCTCTCACTCTCCAATAAAACTGTAGGTTAAGCTTTAGGACACTAAACTGTCATTCACATGTCTTTTCTCAGAGATAAAATAAACTCTTCAGAAAGAAGAAAACTACACAAGTACAGAATGTCTAACTATTTACAAGATGTTATAAAATAATATGAGTTGAGCCCCACAAATTAATTTAGTTGATAGCCCAAAGCTCCATTTTTGATCTTTTTTCCTTGGTTTTTCCAGTCTGAGTTCTTCGTGGAACTTTGTATTCATTTAGCCTTGTTCCTGTCTGCCTAATCCTGTGTGTAAATCCTCATCACAAATTCCCACATATTCCCTCTTGCTGACCCCACAGGCATGACAACCCTATCTAACTGGTTTGGACTATTGGCTTCATACTTTAAGCACTGATTTTCTCAACTCCTTTTCAGAATCAGATGCTTAGATCCCCTCCCTTGTGTAATGAACAGCTGTTCCTTAAAAGCCAGGGGATAGTTCTCTGTCCTTAACTCTTACATGACTAACATTAGTTACCAGAATATGACAGAATCCTTAACAAAAGAATGAATAATTTGGATTGGATCATTATAATTCCTTGTACAAATTTTCCATAACATTTTTCTGGAGATATTCACTGTCAATTGTGATGACATATTTACTGCTAATCATTCAAAAATAATTTGTGTTTTTATAAAGCAATAAAAATATTTGACATTTACATAGCTCTTTAAGGCTTAAATCTATTGTTTCATTTGACCCTGGTAACAAACAACTGTAAGGGGGTAGACAATGCAAATGTCATTATGCCCCATATGGGGCAACTTTGGGTCGGAGAAATTATGTGACTTGACCCCTTGCTAATAAGGGTAGTGCTAGAACTTAAACCCAGGTTTCTGATTCCAACTCCTTGTTCCATTATTTCATGATGCCCAAATGAGTTTTTCTTCTATATACACAGTGATCCTAAATAAAAATATATACAGTAGAAATCTGCCTTTGAGAATACATCTAAGTTACTGCTTTCTCTCTGCCATTTTAAGATTAAAAATCTTAACTTGGCCATTTCCTCTTCTCTTTTTACAAACTATATCATTGCATTCAATCATCCCTACCACAAATGCACCAAATTTTTAAAAACTTATTACCTCTTGTGCTCTCTCTGAACCATGTAAAAACATGGTTTCCTGGGCAAGAGAAAAATGATACCAACAAAATGCATCAGCTGACTAACTACTTTCCACACAGGCAAAGTCTTTGTGCTATCATCCAATAAGATTAGCGGCCAGAAAAAAAACAACTGGACTTTGAGAAACTGCTTTTAAGCTTGTTCCTGGCAGTTAATGTTTGTTTCCTTGCACAGTTTATGTTATAATAGCCAAAAGATGCTTAGTTGATGTTTTCTGCCTACAATATTGCTGCCAAAACCTCTAAGGTCAAAATGAAATGTCCCTAAGCAACTCTTAGTGGTCCTTTGTCTTCAATTAAATTACAGAGACCCTATGTTCAGGATTTCAAAATTTCTCTTAGAGAAAAATAACAAAATAGTATTGGCTAGAATTTTAATTTTATGCGCCTTTCTGTGTCAGACACTTAAAAACTAATGGTCTTAATTTTTATTTGCCAAGCATTTGGAGTTCAACCTCATTTGACTCCTAATCTGGCCATGTACTGAAATCAAATCTGCTACTGGTCATTGCTAATAATGAAGTTCTCATTGGTTTGGATGGTGATGAAAACAAAGGCATGTGAACCATAGCAAGGCACAATGATTGGCTGTTACTACAAAGGAAAAAAATATAATGGGTAGGATAAGATTGTCATTGTTTCAACACGACCCATCAGCATTACAGCAAAAGTAAATAAAAATTATATCTAAATTAAGATCATTCACAACCATTCAATCTTTAAAATGAACTCTTAAAATCTGCTCTCCGGACACAATCTCTTGACTCTCCTTTCCAATAGCTTTGTTCCTATTCAATCTGGTCTTCCACAAAGTGACCCTTAGTACAATTTCTTCCTCTTCTCCTACTTCGTCACACCTGTTGTGGCTTCCTTTCCTTTCCTTCAGAGTTTTGAATTTTTCAATGATGTACTTTCCTCCCCCTTGAATCTCCTACTCCTTTGTCTTTCTGTTGTTGATCTCTGCTAATCTCCAACTTTGGGCAAACTAGAGCATCCATTTTCTTTCCTATTCCTGAGCCACTAAATACTGCTAGAAGAAGCCACAAAACCATACTGATTGGATCCACTACAAATTTGTGCTATCTAATTTCAACTGCAAAGCAATTTTTTCATTCAACTCTAATTGACTCCATATCACACTCAGTGGCTTTCTTTCTCCATGTTATTTCCCCCAGTCCCCCCAGTCCCCCCAGCTGTAAATGATCCCTCCATCCCTAAATCTTTTATGTCTCTATTGTATGCCTCCTCTGTACTTGTCACACTATAACTTGTTTTATAAACCTTATTTTCCTACTAGGTTGTAAGTTCCTTAAGGGCAAGGACTGGGATGTGTGTATTTCATCCCTTTATCCTAGCACCTAGCACAATACCCATATAATGGGGATTGAATAAACATTTTATTAATTGATTTTAATCCTAATCAAGCACATAGTATAGATGTGTGTAAATATATACATATATGTATAAATACATGTATACATTGTGTTGGCATATTACTTTATGCCAAATGATTTCTTCTTGAGATGAAGAATAAAGTAACATACTGAAGGACAAAACTTCTTCAACATTCAGTAGCATTAACAATGCCAAAGAAATACTCTACTCATGGATGATGATACTATTTCCTCATGAGTCTCATCACTCCTTTCCCAATTCCCAACCTTTAAAAAAATCACCTAAATAATATAGTTGGAAATGCTTATCTTGAGTGGACATATCTCCCTTAATGCTAGTGTCTTCCCTCTGTTAATTATCTCCAATTTATCCTGTCTATTACCTGTGGTACATAGTTGTTCATATCTCTTCTTCCCCATTAGACCATGAGCTCCTTGAGAGCAGGGCTTGTCTTTTGTCTGTCTTTGCATCCCTAGCACTTAGTTCAGAGCTTAGCACATGGCAGATACTTAAAAAAATGGTCACTGACTGACTGAAAGAACCAAAATTTTGTTCTTGTATCATTTCCTGAAATTTTCACTGATTCCAATATCATTCTAATCATACTAATGGTTAATATGTAATGTGACAATTTTTATCTAATTCATATCCTTCTGTGACCCACCATTAATATCAGAGGGAGGTTCTGGTCTGGTACTACACAGAGAAATAATGGGTAGACAAAATAAAAATCTTGCTGTTCCCTCAAAATGTTCCTAAGCATTCTAACTTTTTTTAAACCTACAAATATCACAGACTACACAACATATCATAGCATGAGATGTTCAAGGTTTTCATTAAGTAGAATTTTAGATTATTTTAGATCTAGTACTTTTTAATTTGTTAGATGTGGAAAAGCCTAGTAAATTCTTCCTGACTTTTTTGTTGTTGTTCAGTCATTTCAGTCATGTCCAATTCTTTATGATCCTATTTGGGGTTTTCTTGGCAAAGATTCTAGAGTGATTTGCCATTTCCTCTTCAGCTCAATTTACACAAGGAAACTGAGGCAAGCAAGGTTAAGTGACTTGTCCAGGGTCACACAGCTAGTAAGTGTCTGAGGCCAGCCTTGAAATCAGGAAGATGAGTCTTCCTGACTCCAGGCCCAGTGCTCTATGCACTGCATCTCTTCCTGACACAGCACTGCCCTTTTAAATGCTTCTTAATTGTCCTATAATTTAAAACTTCTGCTTCTGCTACTAGCAGTGGATAGAGCACTGGCTCTGAAGTTGAGAGGACCAGAATTCAAATCTCACTTCAGGCACTTACTAGCTCTGTGACCCTGAGCAAGTCACTTCACCCCAATTGCCTTAAACATCTGTGGCCGTTTCCAGTCGTCCTGATGTATATCTTGCCACTGAATCCAGATGGCTCTGGAGAAAGTAAGGCTGGTAACCTTGCACAGCACTCCCGCACTTAAAGCCAATTTACTGCACGTCATATCACCTCCCAATGTCATGGTCCTCTTCAAAAACAAAGAACAAACAACAACAATAGCACCTACTTATTGCCCATACCACTCCCAGGAACATTTCTTTAATGTTACTTTATAAAGACAGACAGACTTAGGCACATCTAATCTTCTCTGTTGGAATATTATTTAAGGCCTTTTCTAGATATCAGTAAATTAATTGTCTGTTCATCCATTTGATAGCTGCAAGACAACTCAACATATGAAGTACTGAACAAAAACTCTTGAATGAATGGTAGCTCACTCTTGTATGCTTTAGAAACTAGAGAATAGTTTGAGAGAAATTAATTACATTAGAAATTCAAGATGCAAATAAGCTTCATACTTTTTTGCTTTCTCAGCGCTAATAATTCTCTTATGAATTAATGGTCATTTGTGTGGCAGAATAAGCCCTTTGGCTCTAGAAAGTTTACATATGTTATTTGCAAAGTTCAGTCAAGGCTGTGCAAATAGTCCCTTATTTATTTTTATGAGAATGAGTCCAAAAGTCTACAAAGCGAGTCAGAATCTCTCCTCTGTTCCTTTTCACCTTCCTTTATCATCTCAACTATACTATAACTATTAACAGAAGTTACAGATGCTAGTTGTTTTTCAGTCATATCTGACTTTTTGTGATGCCTTTTGGGTTGTCTTGACAAGGATACTAGAATGGTTTGCCATTTCCTTCCCCAGCTAATTTTACAGCTGAGGAACCAAGACAAACAGTGTTAGGGGATTTGCCCAGGGTCACATAGCTACTAAGTGTCTGAGACTGGATTTGAACTCGGAAAGAGGAGTCTTCCTGACTTCTGGTCCTACACTCATTCTATCCACTATGCCACCTTTAATATTTTAGTATTTAAGATAATACCTTCCTATCTCACCAATCATTACCCTAGAATCCCCAGAAAGCTAGGAAACCTGGTGAAACATAACTGACACACATAAAAGACTGTACCTTCTTCGACAAAACAGAAAGCTGGTAAGCCATCTTTTTTGCTGTACCCCCCAAGAGCTGATCTGATGCTGTGAGTGGTCACTCACTCAGCTAGTGGAGGCCTACCTTGGATGTAGACTTGAATACTTCCTGCATATCTACCTTATCCAGTCCTATGTGGCCTCAATTAACTATAAAGAATATCCTTAAATAAAACTCATTTGGATACACAATTTTTTTTGCATGAGTTGTTTCTTAGTGTGGATACTAATTTACCACCAAAACCATTCTGCCTCCCCATATAAAATCCCTCATTTAGATAAGCTTTTGATGTTTAACAGTAGGAAATAAATTAGGTGAAAAAAAGATTAATCAGCTCTTTTCTCCAATTTCCCCATATTCCTAGAGGCAGATGCTATGCTCGCGTCTGATGAGGCAGATTTAAAGGACCCCCAAATTTACAGTAATTCTGCCCCATAAGTGTAATTATGAAACACAGGAGTGGTTTACACTTATGCTCCCTAACCATGGGCTGGGGATTTGGGATCTTAGCCCTGAGTATCTCCCAGGACTGTCCTATGGCCAGCCCCATGCGGCAAACAATGGGGCCCAAGGAAATGTGAGCACAGAGTCAATCACAGCTTTAGGTGTCACCTCTCCTGGTCTCACTTGAAGGCTTTGTTTTGTGGAAGGCAACTGCCAGACCACCATATTTGTACTGTAGCATTATATTCGGTGGTGGGCAAGACTGTCACCTTCCTCTTGTTCCCTCCCTCCTGTAGAGAGCGTCTAAAAATTCCCACTGTAGGCAGGGAAAGCTCTACCCTAGAAATCCCTGGATCCGTATTACAGCCAGCGGTCTTTTCCATCCTTATGATATCAGAAAATAACACTAATTCAGTGATAAGCTCCTGGGGAATAGAGACCATATTTTGTACCATTTTTGTGCATTGGATGAATATTTGCCAGATGAATTTGATAAAATATACACTGATATCTAGTACTTTTAAAAAATTCTGGTTTTGACTCTCATGTTAAAAACTGTAATGTGTTCCCTAAAATCACAGAAGCACCAAATGTTTCTTTAAAAGGATAAAAAATTTTCCATTTCTCAACATAAGTGTGGGTTTAGTTACAGAAGAATATAAAGGTATATTCCAAAGGAACTCTAATGCCAGTTTTTTTTTGTCTTTGCTGCAAACTGACTCAGAGATACATGTCTACATAAAACAGACTGACTTTTTTTTCAGCTTTATATTTATTTTATGTGTCTACAAAGTTGTTCTTTTCTCAACCCTGGTCCCCAAGTTACTGCCTCACTTCATATAAAATAAGCTGAGTTTTTCATTTTTAATAGCTGAGAGCTATTTTGATTATTATCTTTCTTTCTTTGTAACGCTAAAATCTGCACAGTTACTTAGAGTATATTTAATGGATATTGGTTCTATTATTAGAATATAAAATAGAGTCAACCAAGCTAAGATAGATCACCTAAGTATTTACCAAATTCTCTGTATGTCACTGCTGAACATGAGTAACACAAAAGAAGGGAATAAATGCAGCTAAATGAAGCATTAAAATGAATTTTAAAACATTTTTCAGGAAGGGGAAACATGATTATAAAGCCTGGGGTCATTATTTTGTCATCTGATTCTTCAAGATATGTAAAACACTGCCAGATGTTAAAGTTTGGGGTGGTGGTTGTTTGCTTCTTGCTACTTAATGGAATAGATTTTTTAAACCAATTTAAAAATAATTCTCTATTAAAAAGATTATATCAATATTGTTTGTTTGTTTTTTTGCGGGGCAGTGGGGGTTAAGTGACTTGCCCAAGGTCACACAGCTAGTAAGTGTCAAGTGTCTGAGGCCGGATTTGAACTCAGGAACTCCTGAATCCAGGGCCGGTGCTTTATCCACTGCGCCACCTAGCCGCCCCCAAAAGATTATATCAATATTAAACAGCATGTTTGATATTCTTTAACACGGCTACTTTAATAGAGTGCTACAATAAGCTACGTATAATTTTAATTATAAACCAATAATTCAATTCAATTTCCCATTTATAATGAACCTGCCAGGTACAAACCACTGCAGTGGGGTCTGAAGACACAAAGCTAGAAATGACAGAATCCCCAATCTCAAGAACCAAGAATGGAATTAGGGAAGGGGAAAACATGCACACAAATAAGGGGGGGTTGTAGTAAGTACAAAGAAGAATTTCAGGGAATGTGTTATAAGAAATTTGATAGAGAGACTACTTTCAGATTGGGGAATTAAGGAATGTTTGTAATGGCCCCTTGATGGAAAGCCAAGGAGCTCAAAAGACAGAGATGTGGAGAAGCATAATTATTGAATGTCCCTAAAAATAAAGGCCATTCTGTAAAAAGGAGCAAGGAGGAGGAGGAGGAGGAGGAGGGATAATCCGTCAATGAACCTTTATTTAGCTCTTAAAAAGGGGGAAGAAGAGACACAAGAGAAAGAAAAGATCAAAGGACAAATAGAATGTGTAGAAGATGAAAGAGGAGATTCTATTACCTCCTTCTTCCCCCCAAACCATTATCCTAATTCTCCTCTCCCTTAATAATAGTTTCCTCACAACCCTAAGATGTAGGTAATATTATCATAATTATCAGAAGTAGATATTATTATCATCTCCATTGTAACAGATAAGAAAACTGAGGTCACAGAGGTTAAATGACTTCCTAGGAAGATTCAGTCATGACTTGAATCCAGGCCCCCTGACTCCATATCTAGCATTCTTTTTTTACAAAAATTATGCTTCTAAAATCCTAGAAAGGAGAAGTAATAATATCTTCTGATTAGCTATGGCCTCAGGTTTCTCTGAGTGTTGTTTCCCAACAATTGCCAATAGAAGGACATTTCTCACATATGTTCCTTCCATTGCATTCCCTGGGATCATATGATCATTGAGTTAGAATGGGAAGGAAGCTTTGAGTCCAACAACCTGCTCACTTCACAGATGCAGAAAGTGAAGCCAAGAAAAGTGAAGTGTCTTTTCCTGAGACACAAAGGTAGAATGTTTGAGTGAGATTTAAATGCAGGCAAGCTGGCTCCAGGTCTAGAACTTAATCTACAAAGGCACACTGACAATCTTTGAAAAAGAATAGATGGGTGATTAAGCAATGGTAAATAAATAGTAAAGGGTGATTATTAGATAAGGATGATTGAGTGATTCTGGTCTCACGTTTGTGTGAATGTTGTTTTCCAACAATGACAATCATGTGACATTTCTGATATCAGTTCTTTGGCATCTCAGAAATGGGAGCTGGATTGGTCAGTTGAAGATAAAAGAAGTCACAAGACAAAAATTGAAAGAGTTTGAAGGAGTATGACATAGCTATAGCCATATGAACCAGAAAGTCATTAGCTTCTGTGGGGCCAGGGTGAGGGAGTAAGTAGTCTGTCATACCTGTGAGGAGGCAGTGAGATTATTCTCCTACATAACCAGAGCAATCAGGGCCACATGAGGAGCCAATGTGAGGAACAAACATGAGTTCTAAAATACTCTAAGACACACCCCAAGAGCTACCACTAGCTTCCCAAGCTGCTTGATCCATTTAATCCCCTCTTCCCTTATGGGTTTTTGTTTTTTTTTCAGTGAGGCAATTGGGGTTAAGTGACTTGCCCAGGGTCACACAACTAGTAAGTGTTAAGTGTCTGAGGCTACATTTGAACTCAGGTACTCCTGACTCCAGGGCCAGTGCTCTATCCACTGCGCCACCTAGCTGCCCCTTCCCTTATGTTTTGAGGAAGAAACCTATATGAAAAGACAACACGACTGCCTATATTCCCCTTCCATGGGAAGCAGTTGTGCAAAGAAGAGAGTAGATTTCAGCCTACAGGTGATGAGTTAATGGTGATGTTAAAATTAAGTGGTGGCTGTGTTTTGTTGTTTCATACACCTTACTATGACCATCATTTTCTTAGTCTAATTACAATATGATAATTATGTAGTGTAATATATTTTAAATCTATTAATCTAATTACAATATGAATTCTATGGGATCTTCAGGGCCTGAATCTAAATGGGATAAGTATCTAGTAAGTTGGAGCTGAGCCAAGAGTTTTGAACCTCAATGACTCTGAGCTGAGTCCCAAAGAATAATAGGAAGAAAATAATGGGGAAAATATAACCTTCTTCCCGGACACACAAATATACACTAAGTTTTTGCCAATAGCTTGCATTTGCTTATGCTCATCCTGAGCCCTAGAAAGTTAGATTATCTCATTAAATTATTTCTTTGAGTATATAACAAAACCAAATTCATCAATCCTTATCTGATTAAAGTATAAAGAATACAAGATCCTATTGTATTTCATGTTTGTTGGTTTTTTTAAAAGCATTTAACTTGGAAGAATGAAATGCAGTCTTAAAGGAACTCCTTCAACAAGGTCTTTGGTGCCTATGTTAATATCGTATGAGATCCCTTGACAACCCCAGAGATAAATTTGTGCAATGACTCTAATTATTAGTATCAAATGTAGAGGGGAAAAAAGAGACATGCTTGCAAGGTGTATAAATCAAATGTATAAAATCCAAGGTCCAGATGGAAAAAAGATTCCTATAAATGGTAAATTTCTCTAGTTTCTCCTGTTTGTGGATGAAATTGTACTGATGGCATAGGGCCTTGAGAGACTGACTACAGGGCCCCATTCAATGCAAGTGATTCATAAGAGAGAAACACAGCAAATAGGGGAAGAATGTATATTGCCCAGCATTTAGCAAAATTCCTGGTACATAGCAAGAGTTTAATGAATGCTTCTTGAATTGATTGCACACCTCCTCTTTCACTTTTCACAAGCAGCCTTGGCCCTGCTGCTTTGTACACACAAAGGAGAGGGATATTATAGGCAATTATAACATTTTGGTTGAATTTCAAAAGGTAAAGATGTGGATAAAACTTGGCTCCAAGTATGGGTGATTTCCTGTGAAAGCAAATTGTGTGTGTGTGTGTGTGTGTGTGTATAGAGAGAACCAGGACCCCAGTGTGGCTAGAACATAGAGCCCCATAAAGGAGGGTAGTATAAAATAAGACTACAAAGTTTAATAATGGACAGATTGTGGAGAGCCTTGAATTAGAAGTGAAGGGATTTTTCCTTTATTTTACAAGCAGTGATGAGTCAGTGATGATTTCTCATCAGGGAATATTACATGATTGGGTATATGCATTTGGAAGATTATTTTGATACTTTGGTAGATAGAGCAGTGGGCTTAGATTTGGAAAGAATTTGTTTGAAACCTGCCTCAGAAACGAGCTGTGTAACCCCGAGCAAGTCATTTAACTGCTTTCTGCTTCCATTTCCCCATCTGTAAAATGGTAATTAATAATAGCACCTATGTCTCAGACTTGTTCAAATGAGCTCATATGAGGATCAGAGATAATAATAAAATGAGATAATATTTGTAAAGTGCTAAGCATAGTGCCTAGCATATATAAATACCACATAAATGTTAGCTATCATGATGAGGAGGAGGAGGATGTATTTGTAATAGTAATGTTTTAACAAGAACCCAGATTTCAAGACTTTTTAGTATAGCTTTTTCTCACTATACCAGATTTTAGGACGTTTTTTAGGGTGGGAGGAAAAGGAACAGAGTCCATATTCTCCTGGATTTTAAATAAGGGACATGGAACCTTTGCAAATCCTGACTGAACCAAATCTAGGTTACCCTAATTTGTTGCCTCAAAAAGAAAGAAAAATTAAATCTTGGCTTCACTGTAGTCCATAAAGTTTGTTTTTTTCCAATTATTTTAACTAAAGAGCGTGGATTATTTGCTCAAAAGCCTTGAAGTTCACTGACAAATAAACATTCTCAATACCAATCACTGTTGTTTCAGGAATAAAATTTATATTGCAAAACCTTCTTATACATCAATTTGAAAACCTTGTTAAGTTCTAGTTTAATGTGTTTTTGTTATGTTTATATTTCAGTCATATTATGTTTTAGTTTAATTATATAGTAATATAAGCTTAGATCTGTTTTAAACTCAGCTTTCAGAAGGCAGCAAAAACAGCCAAAAACCAGATATATCAGAAGAAACTTGAGTGTGCTAAGAAATTATTCAATGTAAGATTGTGAGTGTTTACTTAACTTTGAAAGGCAAAAGACTAAGGCTTGGAAAAGGTGTTTGAAATCAAAATTTTAAAATATTTTTTTTAGATTGGAAAAAAGGAATCACATGATTCACATGGAAAGAAGACAAGGAAGATCGAGGTGCACCCTCAGAAGAGGATAGCAACATCAGGGCCCTTACATCCAAAGCTTCCAAGAAAAATACAAATTGGTCTCAGGCCAAAGAGGCACTCAAAAAGGACTTTGAAGATAAAGTAAGAGAGGTAAAGGAAAAAATGAAAAGAGAAGTAAGAGTGATGCAGGAGGGTCATGAAAAAAGTCAACAGCTTGAAAAGCCAAATTGGCCAATTGGAAAAGGAGGCACAAAAGCTCTCTTAAGAAAATCATTGCTTAAAAATTAGGATTGAGCAAATAGAAGCAAATGACTTTATGAGAATCAAGACATAATAAAACAAATCCAAAAGAATAAAAAAGTAGAGGACAATATGAAATATCTCCTTGGAAAAACAGCTGACCTGGAAAATAGATCCAGGAGAGATAATTTGAAAATTATTGGACTACCTGAAAACCATGATCAAGGAAACAGTTTAAACATCATTTTCCAGGAGATTGTCAGGGAAAATTGCCCTCATATTCTAGAAGCAGAAGGTAAAACAGAAATTGAAAGAATTCACCTATAACCTCCTGAAAGAGATCCCAAAATGAAAACTCCTAGGAATATTATAGCCAAATTCCAGAGCTCCCAGGTCAAGGAGAAAATATTGCAAGCAGCCAGAAAGAAAAAAATCAAGTGCTGTGGAGCCACAGTCAGGATAGCACAAGATCTAGTAGCTTCTACCTTAAAGGATCGGAGGGCATGGAATATAATATTCAAGAGGACAAAGGAACTGGGATTACAACCAAGAATCACCTATCCAGCAAAACTGATTATAATCTTTCAGGGGGGAAAATGGGACTTCTATGAAAAAGAGGACTTTCAGGTATATGTGATGAAAAGACCTGAACTGAATAGAAAATTTGACTTTCAAATACAAGACCCTAGAGAAGCATAAAAAGGTAAACAGGAAAAAGAAATTAAGAGGGATGTTAAAAGGTTAAATTGTTTCAATTCCTACATGGGAAGATGATACATCTAACTCATAAGAACTTTCTCAGTATTAGGGCAGATGATAGAAATAAATCTAGACACGGGGCACAGGTAGAATTAATTATGAAGGGATGGTATCTGAAAAGTATTTATTTTTTGTTTATCTTTTTTATGGGGTGGTTGGAGTTGGGAGTTGGGTGACATGCCTGGGGTCACGCAGTGAGTGAGTGTCTTGTGTCTGAAGCCATATTTGGCCTAGTGTCCTCCTGGGTCCAGGGTGGGTGCTTTTTCCATTGTGTCACCTAGCTGCCCTCTGATGACATCATTAGAGTAAAATTGGGGGGTGAGAGGAATGCACTGGGGGAGGGAGAAGCGGATAGGTAGAATGGGGTGAAATCCCACATGAAAGAAACAGGAAAGGGCTTATGGAGTAGGGGGAAAGATCAGGGAGGAGCAAGACAGTGAAGGAACCACACACTCAGCAGAATAGGCTCAAAGATTTTAATCTCATCAGAGTTGGCTCAAGGAGGGATTAACATAAACACTCAATTGGTTGGAGTAATCTATCTAATCCTGCAGAAAAGTAGGAGGGGAAGGGGATAAGGAGGGAGGTGTGAAAGAAGGGAAGGAAGATTGGGGGAGGGGCAGTCAGAAACAAATCCCTTTTGAGGAGGGATAGGGTAAAAGAAGATAGATGATAAGAGTAAATATCATGGGAAAGGGAACAGGATAGAGGGAAACAGTTAACAATAGTAACTGAAAAATAGAAAGGGAAAAAAATTGTACAAAAAATATTTATAGCAACTCTTTGTGGTGGCTAAGAATTGGAAATCAAAGGAATGTCCATCAATTGGGGAATGACTGAACAAGCTGTGGTATATGATTGTAATGGAATATTATCGTGCTATAAGAAATAATAAGCAGGATGATGTAAAAAACCTGGAAAGACTCATATGAACTGATATATAGTGAAGTGAGCAAAACCAAGAGAACACTGTGAACAGTGACAGCATTATAGCTCTATGAGCAATTGTGAATGACTTAAGTACTCTCAGCAATACAATGATCCAAGATAATCCCAAAGGACTAATGATGAAGCATACTATCCACCTCTAGAGAAAGAATTGATATTGATTGAACACAGACTGAAGCATGCTATTTTGTGATTTCTCTCTTTTTTTTTAACTTGAGTCTTTTTATGTAAAATGACTAATATGGTAATGTTTTACATAATTGCACATGTATAACCTACACTGATTGCTTGTAACCTTGGGGAGGGGGGAGGGTAGGGAGGGAGAGAATGAGAGAGGGATAGAATTTGGAACTCAAAACTATAAATAAATAAATAGATAGATAGATAGATAGATAGATAGATAGATAGATAGATAGATAGATAGATAAATGAATGAATGAATGAATAAATGAATAAATAAATAAAAAGATGGAAGCAGAATCTGATGTCTTGTGTGGTGTATATCTGTAAAGTAGTAACCCTTACCTTCTACTAGACCAGATCTTACATTAAATGACTGTTGTCCTTCAGAGTAGTCATTTTGGGGAGCTCTAAATTTCTTATTTGCCTCAGTTTCCTCATCTTAAAATGAGCTGGAGGAGGAAATGGCAAACCACTCTAGTATCTTCACCAAGAAAACCCCAAATGTGGTTTTCTCGATGAATTTAATTCAAATCACCTTTCCCAAATGAGTTACATACCTAACTGCTAAAAGAATTGGTGGATGTAATTACTGAAGCATTGTCAATGACATTTTAAAAATCATGGAAAATAGGAAGAGCACTACAGGACTAGAAAAGGGACCGTGATATCCCAGTTTTTAAAAAGAGCAAGAAAAGGGAAGCTAAGTGGTGTAGTAGATAAAGCACCAGCCCTGGATTTAGGAGGACCTGAATTCAAATCCAGCCTCAGACACGCAATTGACACTTACTAGCTGTGTGACCCTGGGCAAATCACTTAACCCTCATTGCCCTGCCCCCCCCAAAAAAAAAGACCAAGAGAATGAAATCAGCAAAATTATGAGATAATGAAAGTGACATTGATAGCTGGGGAAATTCTAGAACATATAATTAAAGAGAAAGTGAATATCTAGAATGGGGAGAGAATTAGCATGAGGATTAGCACAGCTTCATCAAGAACATGTCATGTTCTAAACTTATATTCTTTTTTGATACAGATCTAAATGAGAGATAGAGTGTTGTAGATATCATTTACCTAGTTTTTAGCAAAGTATTTAGTTAAGTAGTTTATGCTGATCTTATAGAAAAGATAGAGATATGGCTAGATGATAGTATGATTAGATAGATTTAGAATGAGTTGAATAGACAAATACAAAGAACAGTTGTTACTGATTCTGTGTCATCCTAGAAGGAACATTTTAGGGGAGTGGCCTACAAATCTGTGCTTAGCCTTCTGCTGTTCCACATGTTTACCAATGCCATGGATAATGGCATAGATAGCATGCTTATCAACCATGTAGATGACAAAAAACTAGAAGCTAGGAAGGATAACTAATACACTGGATGGCAAAGTCGGAATCCAAAAAGATTCTGAGGAGGTAGAAAACTGGCTGCACCTATTAAGATGAGATTTAATAGGAGTAAATGTAAAGTCTCACACCTGGGTTTTAAGACATCAACTTCATAATACAAGAAGAGGGAGGCATGGCTAGACAGCATTTCATCTGGAAAAGATCTAGAGGTTTTGGTGGCTTGCAAGGATCATGTGAGTCAACAATGTGATATGGCAGCCAAAAAAACTAATGTGATCTCAAGCTGCAACAAGGGGAATAGCTTCCAGGAAAAGGAAAGGGGTAATCCCATTGTATTCTGACTTGGTCAGATCACATTTGGAGTACTCTATTCAGTTCTGGACACCACACATTTTGGAAAAGACACCGATGAGCTGGAGAGCAGCCAGAGGATGGCAACCAAGAGGGTGAAGGACTTTGAGTCTATGTTATACGAGGTTAATTGGAGAAACTGGAAAAGGCAGGCTCAAGGGCAGGGGTTGTTAACCTGGGGTCTGTGGACTGTTAAAGAAAAATAATGACTGCATTCCAGTATAAGTTGATTCCTTTATAGTCCTGTGCATTTTACTTTACATATGTAAATGCATTCTGAGAAAAGATCCACAATTTTCACCATACTACCAAAGGAGTCCAGGTCACCAAAAAAAAAAAAAAAATCTCTGCTCAGGGGTCATCATCCCATAGGTGTCTTCAAGAATATGAAAAGCTATTATGCAGAGAAGAGATTAACCTTGTCGGTTACAAAGAGCAGAGACAGGAACAAAGGGTAGAAATTACAAGAAGGCAAATGTCAAGAAAAACTTCTTCACAGTTCAAGCTACACAAATATACTGCTTTGGGAGGTGGTAGGTTCCCCCTCATTGAATATCTTTGAGCAAAGGTAAGGCATATTGTCCTTTAAGCAAAGGATTTGTCGGATACATCATTCTAAAGATTTTTTTGGGTTTCTGGATTGGACTAGGTGATGACTGACATCCCTTCCAACTCTAAAATTCTATAATTCTTTGAATATCCAAATCAGTGAGATTACAGATCCATCTATATATCTAAAAAATGAATGTGATAAAGTTTAATCCACAACAGGACAGAACAACATGAAATTTTATTAGCTGTACTTTTTATTAATATTTTTATTCTCAGGTCTACTTCAATTCTTATGCCTCTGGCAATTGCTTCTATATGACAATGTTTTTTGAACCTGGCTTTCTGGTGGCAAGATATCTCAATTATGAAATACAAAAAAAATATTTTATTTACTAAGATTCACATTTTTGCTAAAAAAATAAAATGAAAGATTTTGAGAATCTTAACAATTGGTGAATCACTAATTCCAAAATTTTGTCCATTTATAAGTCATTTAAATGTGCCTAAGATGAAATGAAAGTTTATGAAACCTTTCATAAAGAAGGAAATTTGAAAGCTATAAGAAATTAAAGTCTTAGTGAATCTTTCACATGTAAAGTAATTTTTTGATTTTACAAAATTATCAATACAAGAGGAAATATGTTAAAACTAATAATGTCAAAACCCTGCTACAGACCTACTCTAACACCTCATTGTGGCATGGAAGTGATGTGGGATGGATTTAGGGTCAAATTGATCATGAGTCATCCCAAAAGAATTACAAGACTCAGTGACTCAGTTTCCTAAGTTTTACTGCAATACTATAAGTAAATACAGGTAGAGAACCAGAAAAGTGGAAAGGTATCTCTTGAATAGGGAAAGAAAAGACAGCTATATTTATAGTATGGATAAATTGGTTATCAGTCTCATTATAATAATCTCCTCCTTGGGAAGGTACAGGGGAGGGCTTATCCTAATTTGGAGTTCCTGGGGGTTTGAGCCAACCCCCGAGGCAGGTACCTTTTTCTGTGTTTTTGGGGTTTACATGTCATAAGGTGAACCTGGGGACAACTTTGGCCTTTTCTGCACATGTCACCTTTTCATTCCCATGCCTGGTTTCAAAATATTTTCATTTATCAGTAGAATTTCTATGCCCTGTCTGTGTATCATTGTTGTAGTTAAGGTCTCTATGACCTGCCTCTTTATGTCCTTGTTATGAGTGGTGATTAACGTGGGGTAACAAGAAACTAGGTCCTGACTTGTATTAATGAAGACTCAAGTCTTTAAGTTATCCATTAACTGGGGTTTGAATCCCTTTTAGAGCTCATATCTAAATTAGAGCTTGGGTCTTAGATTTTTCTGTTAACCTCTTTTTTGCTTCCTACATCAGAAGTGACACCTGGGTTCCCAAAGGCTATACCAACAGAACAGCAAGTCCCACCAAGGTGAGCAAGCTTCAAGTATGAACCTAGTGCTGAACAGAATCCTGTCATCCCAAGTCCAGGTAGGTGCATTAGGAAAACAAAAAAAAATCATTTTGGAATATAAGTAAAATCCCATTACAGACACAGGTTGCTATGAACATTCAAAAAGTCTTTTAAAGAATGAAGAGTCCCATTTTCCATAAGGTGACTCACATTTCACTCCCACCTTGCCGATTTACTAGTTCCTTATTACTTCTTCCCAAAGCTTTGATAGATTCATGCTCTAGTGCCCCTATATTCTTCCTATGTCCTTTTCATCTCCTCATGAAGCTTCTATGGACTGATTTCTGGTACTAGCCAAAGATTAGGACTCAATATCACCCAGAAAAATGAAGTAGTGACGAGACCTACCTGGTCCTTGTAAAGACAGTGAAGAGTGGGAATAAATTTTATAAAATTGGCAGCTTTTCAGTACTGAAATGGAATAGAATTCATACATATTTTTCACTTTCAAATGACCCATCCTCACCTCCAGTATCTAAACAGTGAATTTCCTTGAAGTAAAACTACATATAATTATATATAATGTATATTATATACACACATATATATAGTATAACATATATGTATATATACTTAAGTTTAGAAACCTACCATTTAATTGCCTGTAAGCTGCATTTGCATTTTAATGTTCTTGATTGAATGATAATACTAGACAAATTAATTATACTTATCTGAATCTGTTCAACATTTTAGCAAACAATTGCTTAAGAAAGGTAATGTTTTTAAAGTTCTTGTCCATGAGCAGTTCGATTTCATTTATTTTAGTCAAATATAAACTGTTCAAATGTCTCCGGTGTTTACTGAATGTGTTAATAGCTCTATATTTAACCTGTTTCATTTAGTTGCTTGGTGACGCTAATTCTACTGTTCACAATGAGGTTGGTTATACTCTATTCTCTGCCCTGGTTTGGCCACATGTGCAGTATTATATTTGGTTCTGAGGGACACATTTTAGAAAGAATACTTACACACTAGAGCATATTTAGAGGAGGGGGACCAGGATGGTGAGGAAACATAAAAGTTCGAAAGTTAAAAGAACTGGGAATGCTTGGCCTGGAGAAGAGAAGATTTGGAGGGGATGTGATGGCTATTTGTCTTGTGGAAGAGACATGAGCTTCATTCTGCTTAGCCCTATAGGGTAGAACTAAAAGCAATGGGTGAAAACTGCAGAATGGCTGATTTGTGAGGGAAACACTAACAATTGGACTGTTTAAAAATGAGATTAGCAGCCTTAAGAGACTGCGAGTTCCCCATGGCTGGAGGTCTTCAGAGGTTGAAGATCACAGAAGGGATTCCTGAACAACTGTCCACTGGACCAGGAGGCCTTGGGGGACCAACGCCAAGATGCTAGGATTCTATGATCCTGCATTATTCAGCACATTCCAAAGCAAGAAACTCGTGCTGATCCCTGTGCACTGTCTAATCCAGATCCCATTGTGACCAGCAGGAACTGGCTGGCCTGGTTACAAAATACAATCCTTTGCCAGAGCAAAACTCACTTATACACATGCTGATTGAACCCATGACCTTAACTTCATTAGCCCTGTACTAAACAGCAAAAAACATGCCCACGCTTAGGTTAGAAGATGCAAAAGAAAGTTTTCATGCCTTCAACTACTTCATTCATAATTTTCACTTATCCACAAACATTCCTTCTATAGCTATTGACTTCCTGGTGATATGGTAGTATTCTTTTTTTTTGGTCTACTAATAAAATGTATGTCAAATCCTGTTATAGCAAACTCCTAGCTACTACTTTAATTCTTTTGTCACAATGGAATTCTGGCTGAATATTGGTTGAAATGTACTGCCACTGGATAGGGCTTGAAAATTTTTCTATTGTGTAAGATTTTATTAAAGTGTTTTTGTTATAATGGCATTGGAACCTATATCAAATATTAACTCCCTAAAATTTGAATGTATGACACCTTCCAAACTTTATTTTCAAATATAAGTGTGCAGATTTCTAATATGACATGATTCATTTATAAATTAATATATTTCTAACATAATGCAGTTCAAAAATTGGTCTAGTGGTTTTCTCAGGGTTTACTATGACTCACATCAGGTTCATGGGAATAAATAGATATTGGCAGGGAGAACAAATTAAAACTGGGTCTGGGATGATTAGATTATATTTACAAATACCAAAGATTCTGAAGTAGGAACTAAGTTTTTTCTGCTGGTCTCTGGCCCAGGGAAAGGTCCCCCATTTATTTATCTACCCCATATGGTAATCTTGGCACCAATGCCATAGACCTGTGGCAAAGGGCTAGGAATGGTATATAAAGTGAAGAAAACTTTGACAGCAAAGACAAGAATGAACAAATGAATGAAATACTTCTCAAAGATACAGGACAAAATTCAATCCAAAGGGAGGAGAGGTATTATTCATTGATGATAATATGTCTAGTATAGTATCTGAGGTCAGCTAGGTGATATAAGTGGACAGAACACTAGGCCTGGAGTCAGGAAAACATCTTCCTGAGTTGAAATCCAGCCTTAGACTCTTAGTAGCTATGTGACCCTGGGCAAGCCACTTAATCCCGTTTGCCTCAGTTTTCTCATCTATAAAATGAGCTGGACAAGGAAATGGCAAACCATTCCAGTATCTTTGCCAAGAAAACCCCAAATGGGATCATGGAGACTGAAAAATGACTAAACAGAAAAACTACATTATCTACCGTGACAGTCTTTTGTAATATCCTCACCTAATCCATAGCTACCATTTAGATAGTTCCTCTGTTCATGTTTTCCACTGCCTTTCACACACACTTTGAAAATTTTCTTTTCCAATTCAGCAGGCATTTGTTAATTACCTGCTAAATGTTTACAAGACCTGGACAAAGTAGAAAAAACGAAAACCAACAACTATCCCTACCCTCAAGAAGCTAACATTCACCTTAAAAAAAAAGTTCTAGCACAGACCTCAACTTCTTTATATGTGATGTGAAAACTAAATTTACAAGGTATTTTGTGACATTTACTTTCTCCTTGATGAATACTCTTGCATTGCATTTGTAATCTTCCATATTATTTAGCCTCAGAAAGCACATGTGTGAGTTATTTGCCTTTTCAGGAAATCATGCAAGTTCTCTCACAAAGGTTTTAATTTTTTTTTGCATTCATGTTTGCATGAAACTGCTTTTCAAAACTCAAGTTTTGGAATTCAAACTCCATTCCCCCTTAAATTAGTCATTTTTTTTCATCCAATAAGTTTGTAAATGTGATGCTTAAATGGAAAGAAGCCAAAAGCCTATAGTACTATTCTTGAGGAAAATCTAAGCAGCTGTGGCTGTGTAATTTAAAACCTCTGAAAAGTCTGCTGCAGTACTTGCCCTGCGTTATTTTAACATGAGGGCTGGATGCAGACAGTTCTCCAAAGGATCCCCTTCCCCACCGCATGAAAAAAAGGAGTGAACGACAAACCTGAGTACAACCTGAAAGGTCCAAATCGGTGATCTTGTGGCATCCTTTGCCTAAACTCAGGTACAGTAAACCTTTCTCTGTGAATTTCCTGCAGTAAGCCAAACTTAGTTTCTGTAAATTGGGGAAACATCTGAAAAGAAAACCAGGGAGAGAGGAGACGAGAGGAGGGAATGGTCATTATGGTTCATTACAGAATTCACATTTCAACGGTTTGCTTGCATTTTTCTTAACATAAAGTGACTAAGAGAAGTAAAATTATTAACTGGGCTTTCTCTTTTCAGATGTTTAACAATTTCTTTTGGGGAGAGGTTAGGGGTTGGGGCCAATCTGCAGTAGTGAGAGGAAGACTTCTTTCCATGCAGAAGAAACTGATATTGACAGTAAAATTTCAGAACTACTTGGAGTTAGGCTTAGAGTTAGTTTCATATGAAAATCTCTCAAGCGAGACTAACTTAATTTTAAGAGAACTAGCTTTAAAAGGTCTACTGGGAAAGTATGCATATTTTTGGAAAACAAGTATATTTTTAAAACAAAGTTGCAAGATTTGTTCTCTTGTTTTATTCTAAGTTTTACCTCTGAGACATCAAAATTAGAATTCCAATGAGAGATGCTATAAGTGTGCAAAGAACTAATACTCTAAAACTTTATCTGCTGTTAAACTATTATCACACAAACTTGTTTGAAACTCATTTGACTTAAAAAGCATTTGGGCACAACCAATAAAAATTTAATCTGGAATCATAGTGTGTTTGAGGTAGGAGACACCTAGACCAATTCCTTCATTTCACATTTGGGAAAACTGAGGACCAAAGGGATTAAGCAGACTTCTCAAGGTGACTCATCTAACTAGAGGCACAAATGGGACTAGAACCAGATCTAGAGGATCAGTTTCCATGGCTTTTTCCAAGCTGTAAGTGGTTATTAAAAAGGAATCTAAAAAGTTACTTTTAAAATGGAAAAAAAATGTTTTCAAATGAATTTTTACCATTTATAGTGTCTATCAACCATTTTCAGTACCAATCTTAAAAAAGGCTAATATACTATGATTAATTGAACTTAAAATATTATAGTGCAAGTGCTTTAAAGTGACTATGATATAAATAAGGAAATACATCATGGACTATGAATCTTTTGAGAATTGAAAAGCAGTTGCAGCCATACCACAATGACCAAAATGAAGGCTCCCAGAGAGATGAAATGTAATTAGAATGAGTCTATACTACTGTGTTCTTTGAGCTTTCAGTTTCAAGACAGTCTTTGGGCAAGTTTCCAAGCCAGCCCAAGTCTAGCATTTCAAAAAGTGCAAGAACTCCCACTACTGACAACTTCTAAGGAAGAGGAATAAGTCATTGTTATGGAAACTAACAACATGCGTTTGTAATTGCCAACAGTACAAAAACAAAATTAAAGGACAAAAAAGAAGAAGGCAGGGAAAATAGTTGTGAAAAAAAATGCAGAAGCCTTAAGTTTATATTCAATGAAAAGATAAAACATATATGCCCTTATTTTATTTTATTTACTTCCAATAATTTGAAACATACATGTCTACGTGACACAGATTTCCCCACTCATGCTGAATTTTTTTGGACAAAATATTTTTTTTTCTCTGCCTGCAGCTTGTATTCAAAACATATGATGAAACATTTTAGTATCTTTAATATTGTTCTGACTCAGATCAACAGCTCAGTGAGATGAGATAACATTAGCAGAAACAATCCAGGCCACTCCCCTTCCTTGTTTGGAGCTCCTAAAATGATCTAAAGGGCTGTTGATAAATCTTAAGAACAAGCACTTCATTTTCACTCCTCTCAAGTGAATATAGGGAAAATACAATTTTCTTCCATCTGTACTCATGTCTAAAGATTAGTCAGACACACTGAAGGATATCTAACAGGAACTATTAAGCAAAATACAGATTCCAAGGAAGCTTCTGGAATCTTCCTCCATAGCAGTCTTTAAAAATGAGAATCTATACTTATTTGAAAAGGCTGGGTAGGTCTTTTAGGGGGAAGGTAAAGGATAGTCATGTGATATTTCAGTATTTTGCTCAATACCATGGCTGTCTTTGGTTCCATATCATGAGTCCAATCCATCATTTCCAAGATGGAAAACTCTTAGGATAAAAAAAGATGCACGTCCACAAACTGAGTGATTACCAATTTAATGAGACTACCAATGACTTGTCTTCAGAATGGAAAACCATAAGTATGGAAATCCACAGGGCACTTTACTTGAATGTTTGTCTCTTTATGTTTTTCCAGAGGAAATGATTGTTGGAGGTTTATAGTTCCTAGTGGTGGGAGAAATATCAGTTGACAGTGAAATCTCACTTGGCAAATTTTAAGTAATACTGCTATGTTTCATTCTGAGTTTTGGCACAGAAATGTGTCCCCTGCAGAGCAAAATCTGATACATCATTTTCAAATCCTGAGACCATTCACATAATCCTATTTCTGACTTGTTTTGGTTTATATTTTAACTTTGTATTTCACCTTTTCCCAGTTGCCTAGTTTTTTGTGGGTTTTTTTTTACTCTCGTTTTAATATTATTAATTTTTGGCTGCTATTTAGAAAATTTGGTGGGCATTTTAAAGTAAGGTTTAAGAATTCTCAGCACACAAGGTACTTACTACTATAAGGAATACAGAATTATATTTTAAATGAAATTTTAGTGGAAGGCCTTATCTGTGTTGTCAATTTCTAGTTTATAGAACAGAGACGTGAATGTTAATCTCTCAAGAGCCACAGTGGTTGCTTCACAAGATGGAACCTCTAAAGAAAATTTAAAAACAATAGTTCGGCCTCACATGTATTGTTTGGCCCTTGCAATAGTCAAATCAAGTCAGATACTATCCATTCAACTTTCTCTATCTCAAGGAAAATGAAGAAATGGCAGAAAGCTCTTTGTCACTAGGGAATTTACCATCCATTTGCTAAGAAAAGGTACTCCCACAAAAAACAACTAGCAAACATGTACTAGAATAGGTGTGATTCTTTAAGTGCTGTTGAAATTCAGAGAAAGGAGAGGTCCTTGGGGAATTAAGAAGATTGAGAAAATGGAATTTAATGTATCTAGAATTTGGATTATCAGAAAGAAGTGAGAAGACACTCCTAGAAGGGGCAGTACACTGGAACAAGATATAAATGAAGGTGTGGGGACAATAATAATTAGTTGGATGATCTAAATGGATGATTTATGTAGGAAAATAGTGTATGATAAGGTTGACTAGGTACTGTAGAGTTGGTGAAGGGTCCTAAATGTTAGGTTGAACTAAATCATTCAGGTGATAGGAAATAATAGCAGGTCCTTAGGTGGGAGGCTGATGTAATGAAAACACTGTTCAAGGAAGATGAATCTGACGTATGTGAGCAAGATGGATTTGAGGGGAGAGAAGCTGCTATCAGGGAGAGAATATGTAACTACCATGATTTAAGTGTGAATTGAAATGGACCATGGTGGTGGAAAGGGGAACATAAGAGATGGGTATATCAAAGAGCCATTTCTAAGTAGATTGAGAGATCAGTCATTGACTGAATATACAGAACAAAGGAAAAATACTCAGCAGTTTTGAGCCTAGGGGAATTTGGAGAATAGTAGTGCTATTAATAGAAAGGGAAAAGATAAAACAAGGAATTCATAGGGGTAGAAGGTGACAAGTTCATTTTTGGAATTAATGAATTCAAGTGAAAAAGTCATAAAGCCGACCAAAAACATAGATCTGGGATGAGCTTATCAACACAGAAGTAATGGTTATCTAACTCAGAAGATATATAAGCACCTGATTAGAGGATGATGTGCCATTGTGCCACCTACCTGTCTCAAGAGAAGAAGCTTGAGGGCTGAAACTTTTAAAGGATGGATATAGTAAAAAAAATAAATAAATGTTAAAATCAAAAAATAAAAACCTTAGCAGGGAATGTGGTGAGATGGTTAGGAAAAGAACCAGAAGACAGAATAAAGAGAAAACAAGAAAAGCTAGTTTCCTAAAGGAGAGGGTGATTCATTAGAGAGACCAAGGAGGAAGATGACAAAGAATATCTAGTACAGTGTTTTACATATAGTAGATGCCCAATAAATGTTTGCTGAATGAACTGAAATCACTGATTTGGGGTAATAGTAAAGGATACTGATTAGACAAAAACATCACTAAGCTCTGTGACACAGAAATCAAAACACAATTGAAAATGAGTGGAGCATAGTGGGTAAAATACTGCCATACAGATGGGAAGATGGTGCTAAAGAGACCCATTAAAACCACATTTTAGGGGATTAAGGAAGTGGGTTGTGGGACAATAAAAAAGGAGATTGTAAATAAATACTTTCCTAGAATAAGTTAATTCCAGAAAGCCCAAGCAAGTCCTTCAAGAATTTGGGAAATGGAGCAAAATGTTGGATAAAAGTACTCTTTTAGTTGCTATATTCCTACATGATGCTCAGAGAGAAGGAAGGTTTATTCTCCTCATTGTGGCAATTAATTATTTTGGAGACCTGTACCTCCATAGAAGCAGCTTCCTCTACTGTTTCTGCAACATACTGTCTTAATCGTCTGTGGAAATGGCAGGTTAAGTGACCTGCCCAGGCTCACACAACCAGGGTGTGCCAGAGGTAGAATTTGAACACAGTTCTGGCCAGCTGTATCCTCTATGCTATACTTTCAATTTTATGTCGAATTCTATGCCACTGCATTAGGTGACTTCTAATTAGTACAAGCTATATCAATATCCTCAGAGTCCTACTTGTAAGAGGTCGGGGCAACTTTACTTAGAAAGAAAGGATTATGCATTTTCCTTTGTGTCTTAGTTGCATCTTTCCAAGTAAAAATCTTTTTTGACTTTACATAATACCTACATTGAACAAACATTCATTATGTGCCTACTATGGGCAAGGCACTGAGAATGCCAACACAGATCCCATACGTGACCCTGTACACAGTGTGCTTTGCGCTGGGAGACCCAAAGATGAGCAATATGCGGCTGCTGGTGCTAAGAAGCTATAGTGTTGGAGGGGCGACAGAACCTGAATACAAGAAGGTCTGATACAAAGAACTTAACAAGTGCCATGAGAGAGGCACAAAGTGTCCTATAGGTTCAGAAATGGGAGAACTCACTTTGCACTAGGGAGAAATAAGGGAAACCATCATGGGAAAAGTCTAAGTCTTAAATAATCTGTAGGATTTCAAGGTGAGGGTTGGGGTGGGAAGATATCCCATGAGCCAAGACACCTAACGAGGAAAATCTGAAGCACATCTGGGAAATAGTACATGATTTCGCTTGACCTACGCATAGGGGATATGGAAGAGTGCATTATGGCCAGATTACGGAGGGCCTTGCCTGCCGGCTGAAGAGCCATGGAAGGCTTCAGAGGACAACTGCGCCATGATTGGAATGATGTTTTAGGAAAATGAATATGGCGGGAGTGTATCCAGAGTACTATGGAAGCTGACAGACCAGTGAGGAGGTTATTGCGTGGTCTACGTGAGCGGTACTGAGGGCACGACCTAGGATGATGGCAAGGGAAAAGAAGAGTAGGTGAAAAATGTGAAAGATGTGGCAGACAGAGACTCAACAGGTCATGGAAATGGATTGAATGGTGGGGGTAAAGGCAGAGGGAGGAATAAAAGACAATGGCTAAACTTTGAGCTCCGGGTAACCAGGGGTACCATTCAAAGTCACAGGAGGAGCAGAGTTTTTGCCTATTTTGTACAAATTCATCTTTGTACATTGTGAGTTTGAAGTATAAGTAGAAATGTCCAGTGGATAACCAGAAATGTGTGACTTGAGTTTAGGATAGAGACAAGAAGATATAGATTGAGGAGTCTACAGAGAAGTAATAGTGAGAGCTGTGGGACAGGGTAAGATCATCAATTCAGCTTGACAATATTTATTAAGGGCCTGCAAGACAAGAAAAGGAGATTTAAAAGGCAAGAAAAAGGGCTGCAATCCCCACCAAAAGCTGAAGATGGACTAGATGAGATTTAACATTTACATCAAGCACTTTTATTGCTCTAATTAGTCCAGGAAAATTATCTACACGATTCACCTTGAGGAAGGAATTGAGACAAAATTCAGGAATCAACATTTAAACTGACGTTTCCTTTATGCTGTCTCTTCTCTATCTCTTTCTAGAAGAGTTATTGACAAATAGTCATTTGTCAAAAAAAGAGACAAACCAGAAGAGGGGAGATTGGATAAGATATTAATTATCTTATTCCTGAAGAATCAAGAAATGGATATGTATTTGTATTATATGTTTGCTTCACTTCATTTTCTTTTCTTTTTTTTTTTCTTTTTTTTTTTTTTGGATAGGGCCAGTGCTACAGCATGAGAAAACTCCCACTTCCAACACAGGTCCTCTAGTTCTCCACAGCTCACAGAATTAAGAGAAGTTAAGTAACTGAGAAGTTAAGTAATTTACCCAGGGTCATACATCCAGAATGTGGCAGAAACAGGACTTGAACCCTGGTCTTTCTGACCCCTAGACTGGGTCTCCTCTATTCATTCTGCCACAGTGACTCTCATACAAGGTTCAT
Source organism: Dromiciops gliroides (assembly GCF_019393635.1). Lineage (NCBI taxonomy): Eukaryota > Metazoa > Chordata > Mammalia > Microbiotheria > Microbiotheriidae > Dromiciops > Dromiciops gliroides. The sequence goes on along the minus strand of NC_057865.1, from coordinate 149,067,856 downwards.
ATAGTGCATTTTTTAAAAATTAGGACACAAATAACAATTAATAGAAAAAGTATTTAAATATAAAGAAGAACAAATTTGTGGAGGCAGCTCAGTGGCACAGTGGATAAAGCACCAGTCCTGGATTCAGGAGGATCTGAGTTCAAATCTGACCTCAGACACTTGACACGTATTAGCTGTGTGACCCTGGGCAAATCACTTAACCCCCATTGCCCTGGGAAAAAAATAATAAATTTGTGTTTTCCTATAGGATACTAGGCATTCTGCTTATTTACATCTCATTGTCCACTATTTTTTTCTGTAAAATCTAAAAATAACATATTTTAATCACACATAAAGCCCTGATATTTTTCATGTCTTCCCTAAACCCCAAAGAAGTTCTATATATAAAATTTTATCTAAAAATTGCAGAATGTTAGTTTGGGGTTGTAACTAATAAGTTTATATATTACATTGTGACATATCAAGCAATGAGGGGATATATTTGTCTGTTGACAATAAAAAATTATGTCAGGAACATTATAATCTATCCTCAAATTAAGTTCTTGGACAAGTCCTTTTATCATAAAGATAAATGACCACTGTCAACTGTTCAGAAAAGTCTATATGAATCCTTGGTGTCATACATAAAAAATATAGCTAGAAGATGAAATTTCAGAGTATTAATTTTTGCTTCTACTGGCTTAAGAAACTATAAGACTTACCTCTATCCATACAAATGGAAAAATATTGCAAGTATATATCAGTTTTCCCAAAATAGCTGTTCCAAATCCATTCAGCTTTTTTAAAGTTCCCAAACTCACTTCTCCTTCCTCCAATTGTCAGATGTCCTCATCTCCTAATTTATTGAGGAGACTAAGAACCCCTGATGTGAAATGTCTAAATTTTTCTTCATACCTCAACATATCTTTTAAAAATATTTTATTTCCCCCTCAATTACACATAAAAACAATTTTTAACATACATTGTGTTTTTTTATGTTTTGAGTTCCAAATTCAATCCCTCTCTCCTTCCCTTCCCCCCACCCCTCCCTGAGGAGGTAAACAACCTGATATAGGTTATACATTAACATATCTTTAAATCTTATCCATTGTTTCTTCCTTTTCTCCCGTCTCAGAGATAAAGATCTTTTCTCCTCTCTAACTCTTTCACCTGGAATATTTAGAGCACCACTAGAGGTTAGCACAGTGTCTGGCACACAGTAGACACTTAATGCTTGTTGACTAACCAATGGAAATTTAAAATATCACCTAGTCCATCATTCCACCTTCAAGTGAGACTATACAGGGGCAGCTAGGTGGAGACTATACTTAAGAATTTTTTTCCTCAGACATTTTTGGACTTGGGAATATGCAAAAAGTAGTACTGGGGCAGCTAGATGGCACAGTGGTTAAAGCGCTGGCCCTGGATTCAGGAGTACCTGAGTTCAAATCCAGCCTCAGACACTTAACACTTACTAGCTGTGTGACCCTGGGCAAGTCACTTAACCCCCATTGCCCTGCAAAAACAAAACAAAACAAAACAAAAAGTAGTACTAAGAGTCAGAAAGTGGAGAGGAATACTACAAGGTTCTGTACCTAAACTCACGTAAAAATGGTTTTCTTCCCTCTGCTTCAGCTTTTCCAGAAAAACAGATTATATTATCTCTCTTAGAAGTTCATTCTTATATTTTACACTCTTACATTCAAGGAACTCTTTTGTCTCTAATTTGAATTCTTCCTGCAGTTCCCATTATTCCTTTTAGCCCTGTTCTTAAAATGAAGAACTGAACATTATGAATTTGAGCCCAACTTGGCAATTTTGTCCATCGCTAGTGGTTTCTCTCTATCAGGCCTATGTGATAAGTAGGCATAAGACAATATTCATATTATGTTTGGAATGGTCAACCACTGGTGACTGAGGAATGGACAAAGGCAGGGAGAACTGAAACTTTGTGAAAAAGAAGGAAGTACAGACTGATGAACAAGCAACATGCAAACCTTATAAAGCTTTGGCTTCTCTCAAAACATTCAGGATAAATGCCTTGTTTCTAAATGAAAGTAGGTGAATTTAATGTCACTTGTTTCTTATCAACCTAATTCTGGAAGAGGAAAAATTACCTTGATAGTAGTCTTAATGTTCTGTTACTAATATCTGTGTTAGCTACATTCAAATGGGTAAGTGCTGGGCAGCCTTCTGACACATATCTCATTGCGTCGTCCTGAAGAGAAACAAACAAATCCTTATCAGAATTAAATATGATTTATGGCCTTCCCATTTTCTCCCTATTCACTTCCCAAGGAAACACATTTATAGTCTTAGCAAAAAATAGATGGTCAAAAAGTAGATAATCACATTAAACTTTCTAAAGCACACTGAATGTATTAACTTGGTCGATCCTGAAAACATCTCTGAGGTAGTTATAGATATGATTTTCCCCATTTTGGCAGTTAGGTGGTGCAGTGGATAGAGTACTGGACCTGAAGTCAGGAAGATGAGTCTTCCTGATTACAAATCTGGCCTCAGACACTTACTATCTGTGTGACCCTGGGGAAGTCACTTAACCCTGTTTGCTTCAGTTTCCTCATCTGTAAAATGAGCTGGAAAAGGAAATGGCAAACTACTCCAGGATCTCTGCCCAAAAGACCCCAAATGGGGTCACAAAAAGTCAGATACTACTGAAAAACAACTGACCAACAAATTCCCAATGGAGCCATAGAAAAATTAAGGTCATAGGATTTATTCTTAAGTCTTGCCTTGACTGTCACTTCAGTCCTTTTTCCATTACACAATGCTGCTTCATATTTACACAGCACAACTCAGTTTGCAGCCTGTGTTGGCTAATTCATAGTGGCACTAATTGGTTTTAACTGGAAACCTATACTTTTTCTTACAATTATGTTTATTCAGTCTATTCACTTTATTTGGAAATTATCCATCCCAGTTCACTGCAATATCGATTTCTCATTTAAATTTAAACTACTCAGAAACCAGCTCTAGGATGAAAAGACAAGTGCTTAGGTATCAAATGTCAAATTGCCTTAACTAGGGGCAGCTAGGTGGCACAGTGGATAAAGCACCAGCCCTGGATTTAGGAGGACCTGAGTTCAAATTTGATCTCAGACACTTGACATGTACTAGCTGAGTGACGCTGGGCAAGTCACTTAACCCTCATTGCCCTGAAAAAACAAAACAAACAAACAAAAACAAATTGCCTTAACTGTAAAGATATAAAAACTGTCTACATTTGAAACAACAGGAAATTCCAAAAACTAAGATTACTATCAACAAGGAAGGAGGAGGGATGAAATAAGCATTCATTAAGCACCTACTACGTGTTGGGCTAAGTGCTTTACAGATGTTATCACATTTGATCCTCACAAGAACCCTGGGAGGTAGGTGCTATTATTATCCTCATTTTACAGTTAGGGAAACTGAGGCAAAACACAGTTGTGTGGTTTGCCCAGGGCCACACAGCTACTAAGTGTATGAAGCCAGATTTGAACTCAATTTTTCCATATAGGAAAAGCACTAAGTGCAAGGATGCTACCTGAAATATATCTTCCAGGCTCTCAGTAAACGATACAACACTGATCATGTATTGGAGATATAATCATTTTTATTGTAAGAAACCCTGTCCTTCCTTCTGCTTCACTGGCAAGACCCCTTCTATGTAAAAGATTTGGTTACAGGTGGAATCAGCTAGGAAGAATATGGGATAATTTTTGTGGGAGGAAAGGGAAAGGCAAGAAAGCTAGTGATATGAGAGGAGAGAGTGGCAAGCTAAGCATGTTTTTTAAACTCTATGCCAACTGGAAGCACTATATTGTATTGGCACTTGGTGAAAAGTACTAAAAAGGCAAACTAATAGAGAATAAGAGGGAGACAGGAATACCAGCTTATGTACTTCTTCAGGTACAGATATAGAGAAAAAGAAAGTGTGGTCTCTCAGCAAAGAGAAGTCGGAGATGGGAATTTTTGATCTGCCACAGAATGGCAGCCCTTTAAGGTAAGTCAAACTAGAAAGCAGTCAGCTCCCTGTTCTTGCTCTAGAATAGACATATATGAAAACAAGTTCAGATCAGACATGCCTTCTGTTTCTTTTTTTCTTTTTCTTTTTTTTTTTTTTTTAGTGAGGCAATTGGGGTTAAGTGACTTGCCCAAGGTCACACAGCTAGTAAGTGTTAAGTGTCTGAGGCCAGATTTGAACTCAGGTACTCCTGACTCCAGGGCCAGTGCTCTATCCAATGTGCCACCTAGCTGCCCTCATGCCTTCTGTTTCTAAAGTGACCTAGGAATTGTTTCCAAAGTGACTAAGAATATAAATACAACATTAATAAACAAATATTTAAGGGCCCTTAACAATTTGCAAATTTGTCTATGCTGCTCTTTGGTTTTTTTTTTTAAAACAAAAAACATTAGACAAGTTTCTGTGAGAAATTGAAGCATGTTGAATGAATATAGTTCTTTAAATGTAGGTTTTCATTTAAAATGCGTTTTTCACTGAAAACAATAGTAAAATCTGGATAAAATTAGCAGTACCACATATTATTAGAAATTATAGTTGGTAAATACTTTGATGTTTCCAAATTTAAGGCAGATGTCACTGGGGTTTGACTTTCTCACTAGACTGGTAAATTCAAGGAATATTTAAATTTACTTGAGACATAATATACAAATTATAAAAGAAAGCAAGTCCTAGCACATAGTAGTTTCAATGAATACATTCAATCAATCAATGGAGAATTTGGCAGAAGTGACTATAGCTAGAGGAAAACATCTGGAGAATGAAGGAGGGGAAATTTTCTGTCTTTCTGATGGGGGAGCATATTTTCATTTTGTGAAGAAGTAATACAAGTCAAAAGAATTAAACTGTACTCTCTGACTTAGCTTTTCATGTGGTTATTGGTATCCCTCAGTATTACAGAGTACCCTTCAGGGGACTATAACAACATAAAGAAACAACCTGGGGGGCAGCTAGGTGGTGCAGTCGATAGAGCACCAGCCCTGGATTCAGGAGGACCTGAGTTCAAATCCAGCCTCAGACACTTGACACTTACTAGCTGTGTGACCCTGGGCAAGTCACTTAACCCTCATTGCCCTGCAGAAAGGAAAGAGAGAGAGACAGAGAGAGAGAGAAAGAAGCGACCTAATCACTTCAAAGTAAGTTAAGTGTGACCTAAAAACAGAGCATAATGGAAAGAGTGCTAGATTGTCAGAAGTCCAGTTTCAAATCCTGACTAGGCTCATACTCCTTGTATGGACCTGAGCAAATTGCCTCACTTCTCTGAACCTTACTACCTCATCTGTGAAGTGAGGGGTTGGATTCGGTAACCTCTAAGGATGCTTACAACTCCAAATCTTGATAATATTATTCACTGGCTATCCATAGGTGTCTCCTCTATGTAGATAAGTACAAATAAAGTAGCTAATTTAAATCTACAATGATAATACCTTAGTAGGCAATAAGGAAAGGAAGAGAGGAGGCTTTGAACAATTAAAAGCACTTGAAAATTATATGTATACACACTGTGTTTGTATTACATTTGTATTTTTTCTCTGCACTTAAAAATAACATTTTTACCATCAAAATTGAGTAGGATGGGGCAGATTATATGAGGAAATCGCTGCCAGATGCTGTGAAAAACTGGAGACCACCATAATTGCTCAGCTAGTAGCCAAGAGTTTAATTCAAGAACAGCAGTCTCTCTCAGTGGAAAATTTCTGAAGAAATTATAGAAGTAGTTGAGGTCTGACCAGTCACCACTCACCCCAGAAAGGCGAGGATTGAACATTATCTGTGATGCCTGGTATATCACATCTACTTGGTAAATAGTTGCTGAATTGAACGGAATCAAGTTACCTTTTTTGTATTCCCACAGCACTTAGAACAACAGTGCCATGTACACAGAAGACTCTGAGACAAAATGGGCCACATGAATGGATAGGCACCCTTTCATTTATTTTTGAAAAATGATTCATTAAAAAAATCTTCATGCTTTGTCATCATCTCTTACCAAATATTGAGAAGTGTGGCACTCCTGCTACTGACAACTGGCAAATGTCAGGAGGGAAATCATAATGAGGAAAAAAAATGAATTTATTTTCTCGATTAGGAAATATAAGCTGGGATGGAAACTGAGGCAGGGAATCTGTGATTATAACATATGTGTGTATATGTGTGTGTGTGTGTGTGTGTGTGTAAAATAGGCATATACACTTACATATGAATATATGCCTCTAAATATATATATATATGTATATATACACATAAACATATGTCTATCCCTATTCTGAAAAGGAACAGATCTGATTATATGTTTTATAGATAAAAATTGAGTAAATAAGTCCTTAAAATACTTGCTTTTGTCAGAATTCAAACTAAGATATACCATCTGTCAGTTTATATAATTGTGCTCTTTTTTAATGAATATTTAATGACGTACTTACTAAAAAACTGTCTTCACGTCCCCAAATATTTATCAAGGGACAAGAACAGCACTGGATTAATCTATTCATTGTACTTATTTTAATGACTGGTGCCCTACAATGAAGTCTTATTAGGATGCTTAATTGTGGCAGGAAGGTGACTTGGATTTTCCAAAGTCTATGCCTATAGGATTCAGACACCGACAGGCCTGATTAAGCTGGAAAGATTTGAGGTATGAGGCTAATAATGGACTATATGCCACTCATCCAAGGCACAGCCTAGCCCAGTTCATAGAGCTTCATTGTCAGAGAGGTAGCCACCAGATGAGAAGTTTATTTAGCCACATAAAGTCATAAAGATTATCTACTAAGGTCTGGAGAGGTTTTGATCAGTGTAAGACTGAATTCTATGGATCACAGTGTTATGATTTATGCAGATCTCTGACAACCAATTTGGTCATGGAAACAAATCCACATCAGTCATAACTGCCATGGAAATGGAGAGTCTGGCCCATTGCCTTATATGCGTGTGTTAATATATGTGTGTATGCATATGCATGTATGTATATATACCAGCTTTCACTGATATAAGGAACACACAATGAGGAAACTCCCTCTACCAATGCAAATTGGTCCTTTCTGTCATCTTTGGAGCATATACATTTGCCAGTGTTGATAGCAATAGGCACATTCCTTCCAGGTTAATACTTGTAGTAAATATAGGGATAGAAATTTCTTGCCAATTTAAAACACCTTGCCTTTCTCTCATAGAATTAACCTCCAATCTTTAAAACAAACATATGGAGTATAACTTTCTTTTGGTAGAATTCCTAAACGTATACTGGTATTCCAAATTGTAAATACTGATCTTCTCTCTCCCTCCTCCCCCTTTATATTCATATATAGAGAGATAGATATTTGTGTTTTTATATATATATATATATGTATATATGTATAGGTATATGTGTATGTGTGTACATAGATATACACACGTATATGTATATATATGCATATATACATACCCATATATTACTTGTATAGGAGGAAAAAAGATGATACTCACATTTAATCCTACACATTCAGAGACATTTAGTTCTTGCAAATTTTTACATTGATCTAAATCAAACATAAATAACATGTTATAAGATTTATTGCACACATTTAAACTTTTTTTTAAAAAGTCTAAATAAGAATAAGATTCCATGAAATGTAGCACATTCATTAGAAAACAAGAAAAGAAATTTCGGCAAGCAATCCATTCTAAGTATATGCCTGCTTTTCCAAGGAAGTGGTTCCTCTCAGCCTAAAATTACAATATACAGACAAGCTTATAATTTTATGAAGATAAAAAGGGGAAATGGAAAGAAAGAAATTACTCATTTCATAATAACAGCACACATCACAACCTTGAGCCTTCAAAACACTTCAATAAAACCAACTCTTGAATTTCCACAGTATACCTTGGAAACTGGCACAAAACCCTCCATTCATGAAAAAAAACACAGTTTATATAAGTTGCTCAAGGCCAAATTACAAATCATCATTTAAAAAAACTGGAGGCAAGATCTTCATACATTTATTATTCAATAAACATTTAACAAGGGCTTACAAGCATGGCAACAGTGAAGGGAGGGGGCAGGGAGGACAATTCAAAGAAGTATAAGACATGGTTTCTGTTCAATATAAGTTTATATCTAGCCAGAAATGTAAAATACGCATATTTTTAAAACCTCTAACATATATATAAGTTCCATACGAGCAGCACAGGTAATAATTTCCACAGACATTCAGGAGAAAGTGAAATCACTTTCATTTAGAATCATCAAGAAAGACATCATGGAGGAGATGAAGCTTAAGCTAGGCCTTAAAGAATAAGCAGGATTTTGATAAGGGGAGAACAGACATGCTAGGTGGAGCAACAAGATGAGGTAGACACACATAAGGTCGGAATATACTTCTGCTATTCAAACTCACAGGTAGCATGTCTGCTTCTCATGGAAATACAACCCTCAATAGATAAGAAAAAATATATTATTAATGATAAGTATATAGAAACTCAAAGAGGCATAACTGAAAAAAGAGTCCTGGGCTTAGATTCAAATCCTCTCTCTGACACTATTTTGCTTGACTCTGGGCAAGTTCCTTAAACCATATTGCCTCAGGCTTATCTACCTAGTCCTAGTTGTGTTTCTATTTGTTGATGGAAGGAATTCCCACACCAGGAGTACCTTTCATTGATGAAATGATATACTTTTCCCATAATTATAATTCTATCCTAATATTTCTTCCACTGTAAAAAGTGGACTACCTCCTAAATTAATGATGCAAACCAGAAGTATGTTAAGAACCAAAAAATAGAAAGAGACCTTTGAAAGAAATGTTGATCTTGGAAGTCATCAGTAGCAACAACTTAAGGAAAATATAGATTCCAAAAGCAATACATGTTAACCGGATTTGGGTGAAAAATATTTTTACTCGGTTGAAAAGCTGCCTGAAAATAGTGAGACTATCCTTTCAATTTTAAAATTCAGTTTCAAAGATTCTGTCTTTATCAATGAGTACTTATTAGTAACCTGATACTATGCCAGGTTGTATGTTATGTGCTGCGGATGCAAATTGAATGAAATAATCCCTATTTATAAGAAGCTTAGATTGTAATAAAGGATACAGCAAGAAAATACAAAAGTATAAAATAATGTATATATATGTATGAAAAATACAGAATAAATTTAAAAGAAAACAAATACAAATAAATATAAAGGTGTTAAATACAAGGTAGTTTTAGAGAGGAGAAATCAAAAAGGTTTTATGTAGAAGGTGTGGTACTTGAGCTTAATCATGAAAAGAATTCCCTGTGATAGAGATGAAGAGGAAGTATGTTACATGCATGGAGGACCCAGTGCAATAGCAGGTAGATCAGAGACTGAATGCATATGTGAGGAATACAGAGACAACCAGTTTATCTGAATTACAGCATATGGGAGGATATCCAAATGAATTTGGAAAGATAAGTGGGAACAAGGTTGTCAAGAACTTCAAAAGCTAAAAAAAAAAAAGTCTAGATTTGATTCCACATGCAATAGGGAGATACTGGAGGGAGTCAGGGGAATGACATGGACAGATTTGCACTTAAGAAAATCGCTGTGGCCATAATGAGAAGGATAGATTGAAATGGGTAGGTACTTGAGTTAGGAAGACTAATTAAGAGGCTGTTGCAATAATACTGGTGAGAGGTGATGAAAGGACCAGACTAATGATGTAGCTGCGTGAATAAAGAACAGGAGTTATAAGCAAGAGATATTGGGTGGGGTGAGAGAGACTGGCAGTCAAGAATAATGCCAAGGTTTTAAGCTTGGAAAACTGGAAGAATGCAGTAGGCTTTGAAGTCAGTTCCCCCAGAGTAAGACTGCATCTCCCTTTCAAGATCCTGCAAATACAGTGTGAGTCTTCTCAAATAGTATCAACTTGAACTTCTATTCCAGTCTGTTGTCCCTAATGTCAACCCCCAGTGATTAGCACCCCAATATCATTTAACCAATTAACACACATTTTTCCCCCAAACCTGAGAACATACTCTGACCTATCCCATACCTTGATCCCTGGGGAGAGTAGATTCCAACTTAAAGTGGGTGCTATAAGGCATTTGTTCCCAAGTTCACTGGCAAATGTGGCATGGCCAGTGGATGAACTGCTGTGGCTCCCTCTTGGCTGCCTTCAATCAATGCTAGGTCTAAGGTTGCTAGAGACTTCACCCCTCACTATCTAGCCTTGCCACAAAATCTGGGATAGACTCTACCTCCCAGGTATCTGGTGTCTCACCATTCTGAACTTTCAACACTCAGTAGGTCAGTATAATTTCACCTAAAAGATGGAAAAACAAATACAAAGAGAAGAACAGAAGTATGCATTCATGGTTCACATGTTCACATGTCACATGGTTCACAAAGGCCTTAGGAAGACCTAAGGCCTTTCCCCATCCAGAAGCTGGATATTTCTCACATCAGAATTCAGGAAATAGCAGGAAACTTATTTTGGCCAATTAATGCCTTTAAACGTACCCTAGTTCTGGCTCGGTAGCCAATCAAAAGTCTGTTTCTTTACCATGAAGTTGGTGAGCCGACCTGAGACCAGTTACCAAATGTCTCCACATGCTCCATGGTCCACATCAGCTCTGCCCACTGTGCATTCTCATCAAAGCTGGCCTCATTGGCCAATCCTCCCTGTTACACAAGAATTATACTTACTACTAATGGCAAAAACAGTGATGATATAGTAGTTTACATTTGGCAAAATCTGGGTCTAGGTTATTTCTGGCTCATGGTTTTGATTCCTGGGCAAGTGCACTACATTTTACTTTTCTATCATATTGATTTCATCATTTATAATAAGTACTTAGACAGGATATTAGTAAATAAGCATTTTTCAGCACTTGCTATGGGCCAGGCACTGTGCTGAGTGCTGGGCATACAAAGCAAAGGAAAAAAGTCCTACTCCTCAAGGGGCTCACATTCTAGTAAGGGAGACAACATGTAAATAAACAGGTACAAATGAGAGATATGCAAAGTAGATGGAACATAGCCCTTGAAGGAAGCCAGGGAGATGAAATCACCAATCAATGAGCTTTTATTAAATACTAGGCACTGAAGATTCAAAAACAAAAATGAAACAGTCCTTGCCCTTAAAAGAAGCTCACATTTTATCAGAGAAAACAACACAGACACACATATAACAAATATAAAAATACAAGGTGATTTGGGGTGGGAAGGCACTAGAAACTAAGGGGATGAGGCTTCAAATGGGAGAATTTATTCAAACTAAGTTTTTTTTTTTTTTCCCAGGGCTATGGGGGTTAAGTGACTTGCCCAGGGTCACACAGCTAGTAATTGTCAAGTGTCTGAGGCCGGATTTAAACTCAGGTACTCCTGAATCCAGGGCCGGTGCTTTATCCACTGCGCCACCTAGCTGCCCCCTCAAACTAAGTTTTAAAGAAAACTAAAAATTCTAAGAGGTAGCAGTGAGGAGGGAGAACTTTCTAGTTATGAAGTATAGCCTATACAAAGGAATGGAGATGGGAGACAGAATGCCACATGTGAAGAAAAACAAGACCAACAGTTTGGCTGGACCACAGAGTTTTTTAGAAAGGACAATATTTAATAAAGCTCTAAAGGAAAGCTGGAAAACAGAAGTAAAGGTTTTTAAATGGCAAATAGAGGAGTTAACATTTTATACTAGGGATGATGGGGAGTCACTATTAAGTGAGGAAGTGATATGGTCAAACCTGTGCTTTGGGAATAGTCATTTAGCAGCTGTGTTGAGGATGGATTAGACAGGGGACTGAGTAGATGTTATTATAACAACAAATAAATAAAGAGATGATAAAGACCTGAACAAAGGTAGTGGCCATGTGATTAGAGAAGAGACAGATGAGAGACAGGTGTACATAGACTCAACAAGACTTGGAAACTGACTGGATATATGGGGTGAGGGAGAGTTAGAAATTGAAGATAACCATGAGATTGCAAAATTGGGTGACTAGGAAAAATAGTGGTGCCCCCACAGAAATAGGAAAGTAGAGAAGAAGAATGGGGTTAAAAAGGAAAGAGAATGGCTTCTGTTTGGGATATGGAGATGCTAAGGCATATCTAATTCAAACTGTTCAGACAGACAGTTGGTAATGAGAGAGAAGCTCAAGAGAAAGACTAGCTAAATATAGAGATTAGGAAGTTATCTGCATAAAGATAATAACTGAACAACTAACAAACCACAGATATTACAAAATCAAAAGTAAACACAGGGAAAAAATTAGCATCAGCATAATGAATTTATAAAAATAACAGGCAATTAAGGTAAAGGGTTTTTTATTATAATGACCTGTCTAGAACATAATAGTTATAAAAGTCTATTTAAATCTCACTTGTTACTTCTATTTTCTTCCTTTAAAAAAGTCCATGCTAGGGGGCAGCTAGGTGGTGCAGTGGGTAAAGCACCGGTCCTGGATTCAGGAGTACCGGAGTTCAAATCTGGCCTCAGACACTTGACACTTACTAGCTGTGTGACCCTGGGCAAGTCACTTAACCCCCATTGCCCCGCCCCCCCCCAAAAAAAGTCCATGCTTTTTTCACCTGTAAAGAAATCTTCACAAAGGATATAAATCAAGCTATTCAAAGATTTTGTTCATTTTAGTCTATATTCTTTATTTAAATATACTTAGTTATTGTACTTGTGCTTTATCTGTCTGATATTATCAGAGAATTAGCTGTTACACATTAGTAAGTTTTCAATTTAATTAAAATTTGGCCCTTGAACTTAAACTTCAAATCTGTTTATTCTGGCATATAGAAATCATAAAATGTTATCATTAGTAGGAAACATTGAATATTATTATTTTAGTCCAACTGTCCTTTTACAGGTAAGGAAGCAGGTTCTAATTCAAATCTTTCTAAGATGTATTATACATTTCCCTACTTTTTGGGGGGTGGGGGTGGGCAATGACCCACCTTGTTGCCTCCTTTCTAGACTTAAAAAAGTGTTAATAATATAGATTAAACTTAAAATGTGTCCTATTATACTTTTTTTTCCTGGAGAGAGATGGTTGTTAAATATTTGTCAACACACTCTTGTCCAGGAGTATTGGTCTTAGGATTTGAATCCGCTATTCTTTCTACTACATTATGCAAGCTACTAAAGGTAACATAATAACAGCACTGATACCTAATCAAAAGAGAGATGGTAAAACTATAAAAAGCGGGCATAAAATCTCAGAATCCATAGCAGTCTGAGGATGCTTAGTTCTGAAAAAGAACAGCCTTGCTCAGTGACCCTATGGGTCACAACCCCTTGGGCACCTCAGAGTAACTGCAGAGAATCTTTGGATTTATACATAAATCCATTTTTTAAAAAATACCTTCTTTAGACTGAATTATATATATATATATATTGCTGTTTTTAGATGTATGTAGATGCAATTTATAAAATACAAGTTAATTTTAGTATTACTAAATTCATGGTAGCATTATTTTCTCAATCAGTGGATATATACATACACATGTATGGAGAAAGACAGACAGACAGACAGACAGACAATTGTGCCTGAAATGTTTGATATAAAGGGATTTTTATACTTGAAAATGTTAGAAACCACTGTTTTATAGGCTAGGCCAGTGATTTATATTTTACATTTATGACCCCAAGTCATCAAAAGATTAATCCCCCCACGGGGGACACTAAGAGCTAAACATGACTGAATGACTGAACAACAACAAAGTCCCAACAGTCAACAAGACAAATCAAACCCTAACCTGTAGCATTTCATAATTTCTACAATGTACATGCTAACACTGGAAACTTAATAATTGGAGCTACTTTGGGCTGACTCCAGCATACTCATGCCCCCATATTTATAACCTCAGTAATCCTGGGTAAATCAAGTAATCTCTTTGAGCTTTAGTTTCCACATCAATAAAATGGGAATAAAAATACCTGTACCACCTACGTACCAGTATTGTTGTGAGGACAATGCTTTGTATACTTTGAAATACTGAATATATGTTTATAGTTATTGTTAATATCTTCCCCCACAATCCCTTCTGATTGGTGGCTTTGGGATAGGAAACTGGATAATTTCACTTATTTGAACTCTAAAATGTTAGTAAATTAGGCCTGGTTGAAGGCCTGTGGGGGGCTATTGTGGGTACAAAGCCCATGAGCTTAACTGTATGACCTTTGTAACATTTTCTTTATTCAGAGACCTTTTTTGCTTCCTTACTGGTTCCTTAGCTATAGTTTAGATAATTGACGCACACGTAAGTGACGTTACGCTTTCACTGGAGAGGCATCTTGTGTTTAGTTCCTTTTCTCTGTATACAAAAGACAAAACTGGTGTAAATTCAAGCCACTTTTTAGGGTCTTTCCTACATAGCACAGAGTACCTACCAAAAACAATTCACAATCACAATTCCTTCATAGGAAAAGCAAAGCATGATTCTCTGTAACACCTTCTTGGTTGTAAATATGAATAGGGTCACTATTTCAAAATATTTTTCCTAAGGGCACCTGTTGTTCACAATTCTAGCTGAATTAGAAAATCATAACAACAGCAAGTTGAAGGAAATGTTCTGATTGATATGTGTTGTTATAAACAAATGGATCTGTATTCTACTTTCGAGGCAAATTTTGTTTTGAATATCCCTTTACTTCAGCCTGGAATTCTTCCCCCCACACCCCCAAACTTAAGACTTTGATTACCTAGCCTGTATCCTCTCCCCCAAAAATACTGCTCTCAGGTGGCTTTCAATTAATTTCTAATAGGTAACTGATAACTCAGGTGTTAGTTGATGATATAACCCTTTTCAAAAACATCTGCATATTTAAGGCAGATGTTTAATTTTAATTTAATTTTAATTTTAGGGTGGCACCTTAGGGGTATCTCCCAGTCTTCATGTGGATCCCCAAAACAAGTCATCTCAGGTTAAAGCTGCTCTATAGAGTCTATAATTACTCAGAACAATAGTTCACAAGCCTCCATTGATACATGCACTTTTACTAGTCAGAAGCATAAGTAGTTTAAGTTCAAGTTATTTAATGAAATAGCATGGTAAGAACAAATACTAAAGCTGAAGCTTAAATACATTGGCCAAATAATAAGAAGAAAGGACTCATCGCAAAAGACCCTGAGGTTGACAAAAGGGATGACAGAGGATGAGATGGATAGATAATGTTGGAAACAACAAACATGAACTTAGACTTCAAGAGATAGGAGAGGACAGGAGAGTCTATCATGCTCATGGAGTCATGAAGAGTCAGGTACAACTGAACAACAAGTCAGAAAATCAATAATAAAATATTTTCCTCATAAACCCAAAGCATACCTAAAGACTACATATGAGGAAGCAAACATGTTCTTTATTAACATATGACCAAAAATATACACAGTACAAAGAACACACAATGGAACAAAATATTGTGATCACATATATCCAAGGTATACAGGAGAAGGGGCAACTCATACCTAGGACACTGGGGGACTGTTAGTATCTTCTGATGATGTCATCAAGCTGCTCTAGCTAGGCTTGTTTCCTGTTGACAACACAAGGGATACAGTCTCCCAGTATATTGTCTCCACTATGGAATGAGGGAATGACACATGATCTCTTCCAGGCACAGCTCCTTGTTGGTTTCGTGTAGACACTCTGTGATAGTGCTTCACTGGTCCTAAGGTGGGTGCTAGGTGAGGTTCTACTTGACACAAGATTTCCATTTCTAGCTTCTACAGTTGGCTAACATCCTCAGCTGAGGTACTTCTTCCTTCCAATGAGAGAAGTGGGTTCTGCCATTTTTTTAGCTGAAAGGCCAGAAGCTTTTGCTAAGAGTTCTTTTTAAAAAAAAAGATAGTGTTAAGACATGTAAGTCTTCAAACTAAGGATAAAATCCTGAGCAGCTGTAATTTGTCTTTCTACCAGAAAATGAAGTTCTTTGCCACTGACATCAAGCTCTTTAGAAAACAAAATATTTACAGCTAATTTGTGCCTTACAGCTTTGTCTATTTTTTAACCATAACTCACTAAAGTCTTTAATAAGGGCTGAAACTCTGTCAGAAGCTGCAACCTGACTTAGAGTTAGAAACTCCTTACAGCTTTTTGCTTAATGTTTGACTGCTAAACTGCACCCACAGTCATCATCAGTTTAGAGGCTGTCTCTCCAACAAAATGCCCAACAACCCTTCGGTATCTACTTAAATCTATCACCCCTATTCTGACTTTCCTTGTCTTCCTTTTCAAAGCTGACCTTATGGTTAACAAATTTAACTCTACACTGTCTTCTACTTTCAAATCCTTCATCCTCTTGTTTTATCACTCATTCCATGCCAAACTGAAGCCCTGGATAATACTGCCAACTGCCTCCTTTGCTTGTAATGGAGCTGGAATCTCCATCTTCTTCCCTCCGCTTCATCTCAAAACTCCTTACACATCATCACCTTTGTCTAAATTGGTTGGCTAACTGATTGCTCTTCAAGGATAATTCAGGTAAAAGGTGACACTCTCATTAAATGTTTTCTTGAGTATGATAAAGTTATAAAATAACTAGTGAAGTAAAATAAAATAATTTTTAAAAGTCTCAGTTCAGGTAAAAAAAGTAAAGTGGAATATATATTGTGTCAATACTCAGGAGTGGTCAAGTTAACAAATATTCATGAAATGCCTGCTACAAGGAGGGGAAAAAATGTGGAGGGAGGTGCTATGTTGTAGTAGAGAATCTACTGGATTTAGAATCCTCAGACCTGGGCTCATGTCCTGAGTCTGCCACTTACTACCCAGGAGAAGTGGGTAAGTCACTTGACTTCACTGGGCCTCAGTTTCCCTATCTGTAAAATTATGGCATTAGACTAGATGATCTCTAAGATCCCTTTCAGCTCTGAATCCATGATCCTAGGATTCCTCCATTATGAACCTCCTTTTGGAAGAAGTTATCATTTCTGTGTGCTATTACAAATGTGATGACGAAATTACACTGTATTTACAACATCCTTTTCACATATAGGAAGCTGAAGAAGTCCTTATGATTGCTAATCTTCTTCTTCTTTTCCAACCCAGGAATTCTACATATTCCAGCTGTATCTCATCGTTTCTGAACTGCATTAGTTAATATTACACAAACTCAGATTTCAAAGGAATCCTTTCACAGTTTCATCTATCACACAAAGTAATTGAGGCCAGCTGGATGTCAGGATGCAAGTGGTTGCCATTATAATATTGCTCTTCTTTTGTAAAACATCTGAATTTAGGAAGACAAGTTTGGGGAGTTCAAGAAGCAAAGCTCACAATGGAAGAGCAAACAATGGCCGGAGGGCCTCTAGCACTGTGAAGCGTTATGCCCCAGGCCTTCCATGTGATGTATATACTTATCTTCATGAAAAGTACTTAGATTGTCAAGAAAGAAAACTAGTTTATACTTTGCCTGGTTGGCCTGAGGATTTATTGCACATGCTGCTAGCAAGAAACAGAATCCGTATTTTGAAGAACAATATGTTTTCCAAGTTTAAAAAACTGAAAAGCCTGGATTTACAACAAAACGATATATCCAAAATTGAGAGTGAGGCTTTCTTTGGTTTAAACAGACTTACCACCCTCTTACTTCAGCACAACCAACTAAAGGTACTGACAGAGGAGGTGTTCATTTACACGCCTCTTCTAAGCTATCTGCGTCTCTATGACAATCCTTGGCACTGTACTTGTGAGATGGATACACTGATATCAATGCTGCAAATCCCAAGAAACAGGAATTTGGGGAATTATGCCAAATGTGAAAGTCCACGAGAACTGAAAAACCAAAAGTTGAAGCAGATAAAGTCTGAACAGTTATGTAATGAAGATGAAAAACACCAACTGGCCCCCAAGACTCAAGTATCAGGGAGACCTACAGTTGTTAAGCCCGAGGCTGACTCTTCTCTTTGCCACATTTATGTGTTTCCAATACAAACACTAGATTGCAAACGAAAAGGTTTGTACGCAGGTTTTTTTTTTATTAACATGAGCTGTTAAATGTGCTCTTGATACTTTCTGATTTTATTTTCGTCTTATTCTCGTGGCTATGGCATTTGTTCTAATAGGTCCTGACCACATATAGTTGTGAGCAATGCTTGAAGTGGAGACAGAGCAAGGGGATAGAAATGGTCTCATGTTTCCCAAGAGTCTCCTGCTCCTGCAAGGGTACAAGCTGCTCACCAAGGGCCCTCTCTCCCCTTTTCTTTCCAGCATCTCCTCCCTTTCTCAGCCACTCTTTATCATTTCTCTGCTCAAAGCTGAAAGGGAAGGGGGATGTGCTGGGACAGAGGAAACACTATCAGAGAGAAAACCATTCCAGGTTTTGGGGGGGCGGGGCAGGTGTGTCTCTTAATTCAAGCTCTTGCATGTGAGGAATTCCTTCATTTCTAGATGTGACTTGTGTATGGAAACCAAAAAAGAGAATGAAATTAGGGGCTAAATGTGTACCCTAATAGCCTGACTTACTCCTATTAAGGTGAAAGGTGAGTGTGCAATAAGAACCTGAAGGCAAAAAAAACATCTACAGAATTGGATAGATGTGGCTCTGCTAAGACAGGTGTGATTATGTCTTTTGTGTTACTTTTGTCCCAAGGTTATAACCAATTACTTCCCAAATAAATATAAAGTTATAAGTACTAGAGGTGTTAGCTTGTCTGTACTGTAATTGTTCCTATGTTATATCCTATATTCCTATATTGTACTATATAATACATACTATAATGCCACAAAGCATAAAAATTGTTTTTGAATGATAATTCAAAGACCTTTAACAATATAAATTTACCTATCATAAGAACAAAGACCAGGATAATGCTTACTTCTTTTTTTTTTTTTTTTTTGCGGGGCAATTGGGGTTAAGTGACTTGCCCAGGGTCACACAGCTAGTAAGTGTGTCAAGTGTCTGAGGCCAGATTTGAACTCAGGTACTCCTGAATCCAGGGCCAGTGCTCTATCCACTGCGCCATCTAGCTGCCCCTAATGCTTACTTCTTGAAAATGACTTAGTACCCAAAATATCACAATATTTATGAAAGTGTGAGCAAAGCTTTGAGTAACCTTGAAAGTGTTATGCAAATATGAGCTATTATTATTATTATCCTTGTTGTTATGAATAATCCTGCACATTGGGCATTTTCAGAACAGATTGAGGCTTCACTGAAATAATGATACAGACATGGGTTTGTGGTGATATAAAAGGAACAAAGTATAATCAAAAAAGCCCTGGAACTTGAATCATGAGGGTCTGCATTCAAGTTGTTCTCTGCCACAGCAGGGAAGCTACATAACTCCTCTGGGCCTCCATTATCCCCTTTCCAAAATAATGCCTGCATCACAGGGGTGCTCCAAGAAAAGAGTCAATGTGGTTCAGTGGGATAGCAAGTGGCTCCGGCGTGAGAGGCCTTGGACTCCAATCTTCCCTCTGATACTCTGTGACCTGGGGCACAGATCCGAACCTCCCTGGGCCTCCCTTTGCTCACTGTAAAATGAGGAGATTCAGTCAGACAGCCCCTGTTACAATTTTCAGCTCTAGATCTAGGATTCCACAAGAGTGCTTTATCAGCCCTCAGGTGTATTAATGAGTTATTAATGTGCAGGATGATTTTCAGAATGCTAGTATAGACTCCCCCAAAGGTAATCCATGACTCTCAAGTGATCTGAGAGTCTTCTGAGTAGGACATAGTTTATGCCCCCATCTAGTTTTACATGGGAAGCAGAGCCAGGAGCATGGTTCATGATAAACATTCCCAGAGGGGCAAAAGAGAAGACATAGGAAAGGACAGCAGTAGACAGCCAAAGAAATGAACTGGAAAAAGAACAGAAAAGGCAGGAAGGGACTGAGTAAGGGAGTATAACCTGCCAAGAAGACAAGTTTCATTGTTCTTTCCCAAAGTACCCATCTTTTAAGCTGGAGCAAAGTACTGACCACACCCTGTCTTGCTTGCCATTCTGATTAATACAGTACAGCTGTTTGCCTCCTTATAGCTTAGACACCACACCATCATTCATCCTGTGAGTATTCTCAAGTCCTCAATGCTTTGGTTTGGTGCAATATTCATTATGGAGGGCTTCTATGGGGCCTGAAGCCTTGCAGTTAAGCAAGCGTCCCAATATTTTATTGTCAGGCTCTTAACCTTCCCAATCCAACATGCATTGGAGTTTAACTACAATACATCATAAAATCTGGTGTTTCCCTCACCAAGGATTCCTGTTTATACAAAATGAGAGAGGGAATAAAGCTTCGGTCGGTAAAGATCTGGTTTGAGGTAGGTCTAAGAACTGGTAGAAGAAGAGATATATCCAGCTAAAGGCTGCTGTTTCCTTTCACTATACTCCTCACTACCTAGTTGCATGATCATTAAAATATAGCCCTCTTGGAAGGCATGTAAGTACATTAGCCAACCAGGCCAGGTACCTAACTTTGCAAAGGCTCTCCAGGGATTTGATATCGGTTGGTTCCCAGTAGTATGAGGCTGTTGCCCCTTAAATGGTTTCATGCATGTCAGCTTAAGCTGTCTACATCTCCTTAGATAGTTGTAGAATCTTACTTTACATAGTGTGGAATAAGAATGCAGGGAAAAACCAGGGGTGGAAACCACAGTCCATGCATAAAGAAGTATTTTGGGGGAATGAGTCAACTGTGCTGTTATGGCAGAATTCTGCCATGGGAAGCTGTGTAAACAAGGGTTTTTTAAAATAATATAAAAAATCACTTATGATATTGTTCCAGATTTAATCTTCCCATAATACTGAAAGTTATAAGCAACAGAAAGGTAAACATTTACTTAAGGAGGGTGAATAGTGAAGTTCAGGAGAATACCATGAACCATAAGGCCTTTTGTTGGGGGTGAAGGGGTTAGGGAGACCATGGAGCCTGAAAAATCTCTGAGGCACAAGCAACTAGCCTTAGCACTGGTGAAAAGTCGAGGAAAGGGTTTTGTTAAGTGTTTACTGTGATGTTTAAAAACTAAATAAGAGGTCACCTTAAATTAGAAGCTTTAGCACCAGTCTTTACGCATTAAGAATTTAATAAAGCATACTAGGTATTAGTAAAAAGAGAACACGTGGAGTCCAGAAAGTTAAGGGCCTATCTAGCCTACAGTTCCAGCCTGGTCTGGTTCTTCCTCAAGTCCTCCACCACAAGCCTGCTTCCACCATGAACTGCCCATGCAAACTGAGTGTGGAAGCTTTTTATAGGTCCAGAGGAGAGGCAGTCCTTACACACTATTTCAAGCTGATTGCATCCAAATCCATTGGTTCACTGGACTTGAGGGTGGTCTTGTGCTGATGTCATAGTCCACAGCCTCTGAGAACACTCCCTCTTGGGGGGAGTCAGCCAGATGTGGCTTTAATTTAATAAACTCAGCAAAGTCGATCACTCTCAATCAGT
This sequence comes from Dromiciops gliroides, assembly GCF_019393635.1. Classification (NCBI taxonomy): domain Eukaryota; kingdom Metazoa; phylum Chordata; class Mammalia; order Microbiotheria; family Microbiotheriidae; genus Dromiciops; species Dromiciops gliroides. The sequence continues at coordinate 149,046,524 of NC_057865.1, read as the reverse complement.
CTCAATTCAATCAGTTCTAAATTAATCTCAGGTGGGGCCTTTGGGTATCTGCCAAATCCCATTATTTTCTCACATTACTATATACTAACTACAATGTTAATCCCTGAGGATACAAAAAGAAAAATGGAGACAGTTGCTGCTCTCAAAGAGCTCATACTCTAACTAAGGGAGACAACATATAAAAGAAAGTTCAGCTTGAAAGCATATGGAAATACCTAGAGGTCCTAAGGGTTCAGTGGCAAGATGGATAGCAGGATGTCATTGGCCTTAAAGATATAATCATGCTCATGGAATGGTGACAGGTCCACCATGAAGTCTAACATTATTGCCACCCAAGACCAAAGAGGAGTCAGTATAAGCTGCAGCAGAAATGCTAGTTTTTTCATGGGATCTGTGGCTTAGGCATCCACTTCACTCACACTCACACACACACACTCTGTCTGTCTGTCTGTCTGTCTCTCTCTCTCTCTCTGTATATTTATGCATGTATATATACATATATGCAATATATACATATAATATATACATTGCTATATGGCGTATATATACATATGTAATATGTAGAGAGACCTATGTGTGAATATATATGTTACTGTGTGTATATATATGTATGTGTCAGCTGAATGTCATGTGGCATGTGTGGCCAAGAAAAGTCCTGAGTAATTGTTTTTATGAGCTTTTGACAACCAGTAGCCAGGCTGCCAGAGCACAGATGGCACATGCTTCATTAAGCTTTTCCGATGTGGGCAGGTGGGGATGTGTAGAAGGACAGGAATGGAGATGCACAAACTCATGAGAGATGTAGCCTCTTGCCTCCACCCCCCACTCCTGCTTCCAACAGCATGTAACACAGACAGCTGTGCCTGCCTTCTGGTAGATGAATCATAGGAGGTATAACCAAGGTTGAACTGTTACAAAGTTTTCCATCTGCAGATGTCTCTGCAGTTGGTGATTGCTCTTCTGGGTATCCGTATTCTAGTTTCTACAAAACAACACCTACAAAATAATTGCAATACCCTGGGATCTAGGAGATGGTAAAAACCAAATTAAAAAAAATAATGCTCAGTGATTCTGACATTTGTTGAGTTTGTGGGTGGTTTGGAGTTGTCCATTGTTTTTATAGTTGATGTCAACAACAGGTTCCTGGGCTCCTGCTAGAGCAGGAGCTTCTTACCTTTTGGGGTACCATGGACCCCTTAGATAATCTGGTAAAACCTATGGACCCCTTCTCAGAATAAATTTTTTAAATAATTGGAAGAAATGCTCAATTTCAGTTAATGGCTACTTGAGGCAAATCAGGAAACATTTATTAAGTATATAATATGTCCCAGACAGACACAGAGAAAGACAAAAACAATCCCTGACCTCAAGGAGCTTACAATCTAATGGGGGAGACAACACACAAACAACTATGTATAAAAAGATTTATATAGAATAAATTGAAGGTAAGTTCAGAGAGAAGGCACTAGCATTAAGGGGAACATTAGAGGCTTCTTGCAGGAGGTAATGAAAATAATGTAATTTTTTCCCCTCTAAGTGTATGGATCCCCTGAAATATATCCTTAGACCACAGGTTAAGAACCCTTGCTCTGAATGATAACTCTAAGTCTCAAATGGGATCTTGAGCATAATTATTCTTCTCCCAGATGTAGTTCTTTTCAGTCAAGGATAATTTGTGGAAGAAGGAAGAACAAGGTCAGGACAAGATGAAGGGTAGAATGCCCTCCAAGAAAACAACTCCCAATTCAATGTTGGATGTGATGGGTTCTACTCTGAAGGGCTTATGCCTTGAGTAAATCAAGTGATCTAAAACAAGAGTGAATTTAAGCTGCTTCTCAAAAGTGAATGAGGACCACAAGTCAGAGGTTTCTAGTAAAATGCCTTTCAGGGCCTGAATGAGTTAATACGTGCTAGGCACTCAGATTGAAAAGAGAAAAATGAAACAGTCTCTGCCCCAAGGATCATACATTCTAGCAGCAAAGACAAAATGTATGTTTATAAGGATATAAAAATAAAAGAGATAATTTTGTAGGGAAAGCCACTAATAGCTAGGGGAATAAAGTTTCATGTAAAAGATAGTACTTAATCTGGGCTGTGAAGAAAACGAAGCATTCTAAGAAGATGAGGACATCTTTGAGACGTGCAAAGAACTGGGACAGAGATACAGCATCAGGGTAAAAAATATCAGGAGGAAGCAATGATTGGGCCTTGTCAAGCTCAGGAACTACCATATTTTTATCAAGATGGGGGTCCACCACTTTAACATGGCCTCAAAATGTCATGAGTCAATCCATTCAACTAACCAGCCTCTATCATGACTTGGAATTTCCATTTCCTCTATCCAACACCAGTATTTCTCTATCTTGCTGAATGGCTGGACCTGGTCAGCATCCCAGGAGTACATGAAAATATTATCTACATAGATCACCACCAGCAGGCAATAACAGCAACAATAATGATGATAACTAGTGTTTATATAGGGCTTCAAGGTTTTCAAACTGAAAACCTTGCATATATTATTTAATCCCAGGTCCTTCAAAAATGGATTAGATATATGGAGTGGATAAGCATGGAGAACAAAAGATGTCGCTAAGGTTGTAAATTGGGTGAAAGGAAGGAAGGCAAGTTCCCTTGACAGTAATAGGGAAGTTTGGACAGGGAAAGGTTTATGGGAAATGCTATGAGTTCTATTCTGGATATGTTGAGTTTGAGTTGCCAACATGGCATCCAAATGTCTAGTAGGCAGGAGGGACTATAGCTCAGGAGAAAGATTAGAACTGGATATGTAGATTTGGGGATCACCTTTACAAAGATGAATTGAACCATGGTAGCTGATTAGATCAGACTACAGAGAGAAAAAAGAAGGTCTAGGACACAACTTTGGAGGACAATGACAGTAAGTGTAATATGAAGAAAGATGCAATAAAGGAGAATGATAAGAATCATCACTCAGGTAGAAGGGAGAACCAAGAGAAAGCAGAGGCATGAGAACCTGCCAAGGATGAGGTTGTCAATGATGCCCCCGTGTTGCAGAGAGATAAAGAAGGATGGAATAAAAGCCATTCTATTTGGCAAATAAAAAATTATTGGTAACTGCGGCAAAAGCAGCTTCAGTTAAGTGATAAAGTTAGAAAACGAATTACATGGGGTTTTGAGGAGAATGAGAGAAAAGGAAGTGGAAATGCCAAGTGTGTATAGCTTTTCCAAGGAGTTTAGCCGAGAAGGGGAGAAGAGAAATAGGATGATATCTGACAGCACAGTCAGGTTAAGTGAGGTTTTTTTAAGGATGTGAGAAATGTGGGCATTTTTTAAAGACAGCAGATTAGGAATAAATAGAGATTACAGAGAGAGTGGAGACCAGTACTCTGAGCTCAAAATTCTTCAACCTTCAGCTCATATGGCAGCATCTCAGGCCTTCACTGGCTGTGGATTATCCATGTTGTAGATCAGCACAAACCATATCTCAATTCTCACTGAGATGACTCTCGTGCAGGCCCTTATGACCACCCACCTAGATATTAGGCTCCTAGCTGGTGTGTCCATATTCATGCTGTCCCCTGTTCAATTTGTCACCACAGTGATATTTCTTGCACACAGAGTCATATTATTCTTCTACCTAAAAATCTTCAGTGACTTACTAATGCCTCTTTAGTGAAGTTCAAACTTCCTAAATCTACCAGTCTACTTTCCCAGCCTTACCTCACATTAACTCTCTTCAATGTACTCTACATACCGGATGAATTGGATTATTTTCTCTCCCCCAACATACCTTGAGCTCTCATGCCTCCACCCCTTTACTCATGCCATTTCTCATGCCTGCAATACTTTACCTCTCACTCTTTACCATTTGAATAACTAACCATCATTTCAAGGCCAACTCAAATACAACTTTCTCCAAGAAGTCCTCCATGAACCTTCCAGTTGGTTTTTCCCTTCATTTCCTTAATGCACACATAGCAGAGGCCATCCCATGAAACATGAATGGAGTTCCACAGGTTGGCTTCTGCTCCACACCTATGGAATACTATATATGACACTTAACTGTATTTAGTTCTCTTGTTTCTCCTAGGTCTGTCAGCTCCACGAGGGGACTGTACATGATATAAATTTTGTATCTCCACCTATAACACTGCTCTGTACGTAGCTGGCTTTCAATACATGCTTGGTGAGCAACACTGTGAGAGTTAGAGCCATAAGTCAGAGTAATAACAAGTTAAGTATTGGTCAGATAATAATCTCAGCAAAAGAGAAGGTGAACTCAGAAATACAAAGCCACAGAAATAAACAAGAGTAGGAGAATTGGGAAAGGTCCAGGCTGCTGAGGAGACAGCAGGCAGTAGTCTTGCTCTTTTAAAGCATGATGATACACTGATTATGCTAACCTTGTCTTCCCCCACCCAAACCACACCATTTAATGCCACTCAGCTGTTTACTTCCTTGTAGTTCAGACATGTTTTAGCCTGATAGAGCATTTTACCTGTCTTTTGTTTCTGGCATAGATTAATAACCTACAACATGTAACTGAAACCAGACCACCTAATATCTCATAAAAGTGGCACCATATTCCCTGTATATTTGGATGAGGTTTCTTTTCTTGTGGGAAAAGGGCAAACAATGTATGCAAAGTGGTTCCTAGGGCTCTTCCCACACCTAAGTAGTAAATAGATTGAGGCCCATGAGTACAAACAAATTCAGACAACCTGAACCAGGACAGCATTCAGCTGGATAACAGGGTTCAAACACCATTTCATTCACTGTGACCTTGGGAACTGGTTTCAGTGCTCTGGAAGTCACAACCACAGGACTAGATTTGTTTCCTATAGCTCTCTGTTAACCACTATACAATCTCACACATCACTGGGTGGGCAATCACAGAGTGACTTGGAAAATGCAATTCTGGAGTTCCTCTCAATTTATTAAAGAGTTTTACATTACCTTAGCTATTGTTTGCCCTTTGTTCCCAGAAAGAACCATGACATCAGGTGATGTCATAACTTGCAGTGAATGGGATTTAAATGAGGGAGGGCTATGCAAGGTCACCAACCTCACTCTCTCCTCCAGAGTCATCTGGGTCCAGTGGCAAGATATATTTCAGGATGACTGGAGATGGCCCCTGGATGTTTAAGGCAATTGGGGTTAAGTGGCTTGCCCAGGGTCATAGAGTTAGTAAGTGTCTGAAGTGAGATTTGAACTCAGATCCTCCCAATTTCAGGGCCAGTGCTCTATCCACCGTGCCAACTAGCTGCTCTCATTGGCTTAGCAAGTTAAAGTTGAGTATACTTAACTCATGAACTTCAAGCAATAGGGTATCCGAGAAAAGTTGATAGGTTAACTTCTCAATAGCCAGAACATGTAAAGTTCTTCACTGTGCTATGGCTACAAAATCACTGTTTCATAGTATATATGTTTTATTAGGATTTATAATTAGGATCTAGACATTTATTAGGATTCCTTTGGTGATACTTATGTGAGAATTGAATGTCATGCTACTATCTTCCATTGTGTTAGGAGAAAAAAATGAAAATCCAATAACTACTATTATTTGGTTCCTGTCCCCTATGTGCCAAAAAGACTTTTCCTTTGCTGTTGATCCCAGAATGAGATATGGGAGTAGACAGAGAAGAGATCTGTTTTCTGTTAATAAAACGAGAAAAGGACTACTTTACGGAAAATGGAAAATGTCTGTACCTGAACCACACTATATTCAGAAACTAGATAACCATGGAAGAAATTATCTCCCTGGTCTCTTCTATATCCATGGTTCATTCCTTTCCCAAAGCCAGTTCTGCCTTTGTCTTTTTCTTTCTTTCTTGACCTTTTCCTATTCTTTTCTTCCAGAATTCAACCACTTTCATTTCATATGATGAATTTGTTCTTATCCTCAAAGGCTGTCTGACTAAACAAAAATGACAGTTACAGCCATACCCTAATTTTTGCATGTATAAGCCACAGGAGAAATACAAAGCTTTTAGGCAAATTTACAGATAAATGTATAGTCGACATGGTCTCTGAATTCTATTTTTTTTTTTAGAAAATAAGACTTTATATAATCAGCACAGTGCCCAAACAGTAATTTTTTACTAACTTTAGAATGTCAGGATTGATAGATATGGGAGATGGATATTCATGATCCTGACAGATTGTAGTAATTAGTAATGACAGATTTTCAAAATATCATGGACTAGGCAGTGCCCATCACAGCATTCCCACTGCAAACATAACCATTCTATGGGAACCTGGTTCCTCTTGTTCATGGGTAAGCAGTAATATGGTGCTGGAGATATCTGCTTTATGTCTGCTAGGATTCCAAGGGAACAAATTAATGTCACTCCACATTATTCTTCATGCTCACTAATATGCCCACTCACTTCTCCCAACATCCATGTTTAAATTTTTTAAAAGTTGAATAAGAAAAAAAGTAACAAATCTAAGCTCCTATAAGCGCTTACCTGACTTGATGTCAATGCTCAAATGAGTTTTCTAATATGTAATCAAAATCGAAGTGCTGACCAGATTTTGTAACTGGAAAGTCTGGATTCAAAACCTGGCTCTCATGCTTATTAGCTATGGAACCATGGGTAAGTCGCTTAGCCTCTCTGAGTCTGTTTCCTTATCCATAAAACAGGAATATAAGATTTGCTTTATCTACCTCACAGGGAAAAACTCTTGGGAAGAAATTACTTTGTAAACCTAAAGCAGTGTATAAATGTGAATTAGCCTTTTTCCTGGAACACAGTGACAAAATTATTAATAGAATCTCCCAGTTATAGCCTGGTAACTTATTTTGGTTTTCTTGTTTTAACTTAATTTCATTAAAAAGGTATTTGTTACGTGCTTGTTATAATCTCTCTCAGCCTCATTCTCTCAGCAGTAAAATGAGAAGATTTGACTATGTGACCTCTAAGGTTGCTTCCAGCTCTAGTTTATGCTGCTATGGTGTATTAGGTGCTGTGGAAGCTGCAAAGAGATATAAAACATATACTCAAAAATTTTGTAATGACACTAGGGAGATAATATACATACACAATACTTAAGTAACGATAAGACAAGGTTGTGCAGGTTTACATGCCAAAATGAGTGCATGACAGTGTGGTAGAAGAGATAGGAAAAGAGAGAGAGTTCACTGTGAGCCAAAGCAATCAGAGTTTCCTGGAAAAGGAGGACTTGAGGAAGGTCACAAATAGGATTATTATTATTTAAATTTATAATTTATGTTCCTTTTTGCCTCCTCCCACTTTTTCATTTTCACCTTACTTCCTATCTGAAGGCCAAAACATATATGTGACACATATAGTAATTATTCATACATATACTCATATGGGTGAGTTAGCTTTTTTCCAGCTGTCTTGGAATAAGTCAGATTGCTGCACAGGGGATGTTTGATGTGCCAATTTAACCACATGTGTCTTAAAGTTTGCCATTACTGCCCTAGAAAATTGTAGGAAAAAGGAATAATGGCTTTATTCATTTTCTGCCAAAAGACTTGGTCTTTCAAAAGGAATAAATGTGGAATTAGTTGAAAAGAATGTCCGTGCCACATTGAGATGAGATTTGCCAAAAATACATGAAAGTTGGGATTTTAAAATCTACTTTTAGCTCTAAATTTACCAGCACACCCTTCCAACTTTTTGAGCAGTCATTTTACTACTAAGATGGTAGAAGTTGAAAACCATTCAGGTAAATTATTCCCAGGTGCCTCTGTGGACAGCAGAAAATGCCACAGCTACAAGGAGGTGCATAAATCTTCCCAGGTGGGAACTGTGGTTAAGTACTTTTTATTGCAGCCATCAGGGTCAGTCATGACTCTTCCACTACTCTTAAGAAGCCTTCACAAGGGCTCTGGTTACTGATGACAATAAAGACAGACCACAAGAAGGAATAGAAATTTTCCAATTTCCTCCTGAGCACTGGAAAGTGAGAAGCATTGGCTGAAGGCTGATGGGAAGGAAAAGTGGTGATCAAATAATTATGATTATTTGTTCATCATGAATCAAGTATTCTGAGTAGCACAAAACATGCAGGGAGACAAAATGATATGGAGGAACGAGTACTGGCTTTGGGGTCAAAGGATACAGGTTCAAATCCTGCCTTTGAGACTTCCTATCCATGTGTGACCTTAGGCAAATCACATTACCTCCCTGGGTCTCAAGTTCCTCATCTGTGTGTGTATACACACACACACACACACACACACACACACACACACGCATGTATGTATGTATATGGATCTGTGTGTGTATATATATATATATATATATGTATATATATATATATATATATATATATATATATATATTTCCCTCATGTCCTAAGTGGTTAGCTTCCACATTCTTTTTATTTTTTATTTTTACTGGGGCAGTGAGGGTTAAGTGACTTGCCCAGGGTCACATAGCTAGTCAGTGTCAAGTGTCTGAGGCCGGATTTGAACTCAGGTACTCCTGAATCTAGGGCCGGTGCTTTATCCACTGAGCCACCTACCTGCCCCCTAGCTTCCAAATTCTTAACCAAAGGTACTATTCACATGTGTGTACATATTAAATATGTGGCTAAATTTGCACATCCAGCATCCCCAAGTAGCAATCTAACTTGTTCCAACACAGCTGGAAAAAAGCTAACACCCTTAGGGGTATGAATAATTCCTGTATGTGTTGCATAGATGTTTTGGCCTTTGGATAGAAAGAAAGGTGAAAATGACAAAGTTCCAGAGTTTTGTGTATTGCAAACATATACTAAGGCGGCAAAAAGAAGATAAATCACAAATTTAGATAATGATAATCCTACTTTAAGTCCTTGCTCAAGTCCTCCTTTTTCCAGGAAACCTCTGATCACTTTAGCCCAGAGTGAACTCTCCCACCTCCCGTCTCTTCTACAACATTTTCATTCACTCATTTTGGCACAAAAACATGTGCAACCTTGTTTTTATCATTGTTTAAGTGTTTCTTAAGTGTGCTTATTTTGTACATATTTACATATGTTCATATATTTGTCTGTTTATTCTATACATACATATAAAATACACACATAGACTGTTTCCTCACAGATGAGAAAAGTTCAGAGAGACCTGAACTGTACTGTCCAAAGGACTTGTACAGCGGCAGCTAGGTGCACAATCAATAGAGTGGGGAGCTTGGAGTCAAGAGGAGGAGAATCCAAATCTTTCTTCAAACACTTCCTAGGTATGTAACTCTGGGCAAGTCACTTAACCTCTCTGGCTACCTCGGCTTCATAATCTATATAATAAGAATAATACATAGCACCTACCTCTCAGGGTGATTGTAGAGATAAAAAGAGTCATTTTAATTGCTTAGCACAGTACCTGATACATTATGACATCCCTATTATTATGGCTGTTAGTCTTCTAATGATTATAGATATAGGTATATAAACTATTTGCCACAGCTCACGTATTTACACATAAACCTTCTACCTCAATTCACTTAAATCTTTTAATTCTACCTATGCATTCTAATTTTACCTGTGAAATATATACTTTTCACAGATTTTCACAATAGTACTATTCACGTATGAGTATGAACACCAGAGTTTTCTATATTGCATACATATAGTAAGGCTTTATTTTTATAATTATTCATTTGTAGATCTTATTATCTGAAGCTCTGATCTATCTTTGCCTCACAAGCTACAAAATGTCTTTGCTCCCAAAAAAAGCATCTCTGCTTCAGAACTTAATAAATGTTCTGTGTTGACTTGAAACCTAGTTCTATGAATTAAAATTATTTCTTAGCCTTTCTCAGCTGTAGCACTTCATAGTATTATGATCTTTTCTCTACCAATTTATATGTGATTTAGTTTGTAGAAGTCTTGCTGTCATTTACCTTTCAAACTTACTCTGCCTTAAAGATATGTTGTATACAGCAAGCACTGCATTAAGACTGCAAAACTGCCTTTCAGAACCTCCCACCTGCTACTTCTCTAGTTATGTATAAAGCTTAAATCACATACATTTCAAAGTTTGCCTCTGTTGAAAACAATGAACTTTGGCAGATCAAAGACTTTAAAACCTAATGTAGGTTAGGAACTATAATTTAAACCATTCTATAATCAGTCATCTATCTTGCCAAAATGGTTTTTTAGGAAAGGAAATTTCACGTCAGTCAGTCAACAAGCATTTATTTAGTGCCTACTATTTACCAGACTCAGAACTGAGGATACAAAGAAAGGCAAAATGCATCATGAAGATCACATTCTGAGGAGAGAGACAACATTCATATACAGAAAAACAGGTGATAACTATGGGAAGGCGCCAGAATTAAAAGGGATCAGGAACATTCCTCATTAATCATTCTAAATTTAAAAAACCACAAACGTCAAGAAATTTCTCTTCATATCTATCCCAATAAACCCTATTTTCTAACATTTAACAATCTTTGTTGCCTTGCTTTGAACTTTCTCCATATTATCCACATGGCTTTTTTTACCTTAGTTATCCCCCCAAAACACGCAACTTTCTCAGAAGGGACTTGGCAATTCTAAGGACAAAGTTACTCCTACATTCACAATAATACCTAATCTTAATATCTTGTTCCTTCTGAGCTCCAATTACTAAGGAAAATCCCCTACTGAAAGACAGAAATTATGTATTTTTAGAACATCTTCATTCCAAGCTCAACGAGTTTTGTGCATAACTCATTTAATCTCACAATTTTCCTGAAAGAATGGCTGGTTGTGTTATTATAACAATGTCCAATTTACAAAGAGGAAAAAATGTAACAAAATGTTAAATGCCACATAAGGAAAAGTTTATACTTCCCCTCAGAGAGAAAGCAAATTTGATCATACTGAGGATGTTAAAGAATTGAAAATCCCCTCCCAATAAAAAAATAAGAATAAATAGATATTAAAAGGAGGAAAATTTAATCTGTTTCTATGATTGATTTCGATTCTACTACCATAGATTAAGAAAACTGTAATTTAATGATGAATATAAAATAGAAGAAATATCATCTCAGCACTCCCAAAGTTCTGAACTACAGGGGCAGTTAAGATAAATTGTCACCATCTTTTATGATATTATATTTCTCACCATAGTTCTCTCCCAAGTGTTCCCATTTCTATCAGAAGTTTTCATTTGTTTCTTAGGATGCCTTAAAAGTGTCAATAGTGGGGCAGCTAGGTTGTACAGTGGATAAAGCACCAGCCCTGGATTCAGGAAGACCTGAGTTCAAATCCAGTCTCAGACACTTGACACTTACTAGCTGTGTGACCCTGGACAAGTCACTTAACCCTCACTGTCCCGAAAAAAAAAAAGTGCCAATTTTTTTTTTCATATGAAAATGTCCTTGGCAACGTTGTTACTAGTCATATAAATTTTCTGTGACATCAAAAGTTATTATTTTGGATAGCGCACCGGCCCTGGAGTCAGGAGTACCTGAGTTCAAATCCGGCCTCAGACATGTAACACTTACTAGCTGTGGGACCCTGGGCAAGTCACTTAACCCCAACTGCCTCACTAAAAAAAAAAAAGTTATTTTGCTGAAAATTACCATCATTTAGTGGTGGGCTTTGAAAAAGATGCTGGTCATGAGTTGTGTGTATGTTGTCTGAGAACCAGTCTAGCTTAATCTAAAAGGCTCATTGCCAAGATAGTGTAGAAAAATGGCATCTCTCAAAGACATACTCTGCATTAATTGTGGTGAAACTCATGATGAAATTACATATCTCTGAAATATTGAATTAAGCAACATTTATTCATTAACTCATTATTCATTGAGTAAACATTTACTGAGTACCTACTATGTGCACCAAGTACTAAAGACTTTAGAGATTTATACTGTTACTGGAAACACATATATACATATGAAATTGTTACTTAACGGTTCTCCTGACTCCAGTCTCCCTCAAATCTGTCAACACATTATTAGAAGAATCTTCCTGAAACAATCCTTTTATCACGTCACTCTCCTTCCTGAAAGTCTTCAAGAGCTCCTACTATGAAAAAGATAACGTCCAGACTCCTTTTTCCCCTGATACTTAATGTTCTATCCAACCTTATTTCCTACTATTCCCCAATATAAACCCTTGCCACAGTAAGACTTCTATAATCACATTTGCATGCACACACACACATATACACCCTTTGCTGATGCCATATTTTAAGTGAAATGCCTTCTCGCTCTTCTCTGCCTTTTGGAATTCTATCCACCTTTCAAGTCTCATCTCTTCTGTAAAGCCATCTGTGATTATCCTGGCCTCCTCTTAACATCAAAAGCAACTCTTGCTTGCACCACTCATTTAGACTTATTATATACCAACTTGTATTTTATAAGTTATGGGCTTTTGCATGGTTAAATATTAGTTTAATTTGACTACTCAAAGCAGTGTAAAATCAGGAAAACATTAGATATTTACATCATGAAATATGACATTCCAAACACTTCCCAGCTCTAACCATCTACGGCAGCAGTTCTTAATTTGAGGTCCATAGGCAAATTTCAGGAGATCTGTGAACTTGGATGGGAATATTACTTTGATAACTATATTTCAATGTAATTGATTTCCTTTGTATTTTGTATTTCCTGTATATTTTATTTTATCCATTTAATTCTGTGATGCCCAAAGGCTTTATCAGACATCCAAAGGGCTCCACGACACAAAAAAAGTTAAAGAGTCCCTGCTCTAGGGTAAGAATTCCCTCATAACATTCTCTCTTCTCTCCCTCTCTCTCCCCTCTCCCTTTATCTACAAACACACACAAACACATACATATGTGCACACAATACATATATATTATAATTTTATTTCTCAACTAAATAGTTCCTTAAAGTTAGGGACCACTTCTTATACTTATTATTATATCCCTCATGATAGTGACCAGCAAAACGTTGCATATAAGTAGCCTTAAACACCTATATGTTAATTACTTGAAGCTATGACTAATTATCTGTGCTTATTCACTTGTCTAATACTACTGTTAACTTTGAGCTTTGTTCTGCTTAATTCATACTGCCTATATGGCAATTATACTTTTAGTAGTTTAATACAGTGTTTGATTTTGTTTTGAAAAATACTAATGGCACACTATAAATAGTGATTTGGGTTGAAAATGATTACTTGTTCAGCTAATGCCATCCCAATTTAACCAATAACTTTTTTCAGTTGAGATAAGCATAGTAGAAACTCACAATAATGCTGCATATAAAGATACAGATCAAATCTTATTCATAGGTACATAACACACATAACAAAAAACCTAAAATCCTATATTTATTATATATTTACATATTCAATACATATTTGTTCTAATATGTAAAACAAATTCTTTTTATTGTTCATGAGCCCAATTATCACTCTGTCGTGAGAAATCATGTAAGTGTAAATATTTGCTACACAATATGAGATTAAAAATACAGAGACTGACTTTTCCATGGCTTTTATGAGCTCATATCCCAGGAAGGCATGCTTGTGACAAGAGAAGAAGCTTGTACTGAATTCCCTAGAGTACACTCTCCAGCTGCCTTCACTCAAGCACAAAGATTCCCTTAAGCATATAAAATGTTGAATGAGTAGGTGAAAGAATTAGTACTGACCTACTACAGTTACTACTATAACTGGAAATAGGACTTCTAGACAGCCTATAGAATTTCCACTGCACCTAGGCATAAGCCCAAAGGAAGAAGACAATCAAGACTGGGAAAGAAAAATAAGCTTCCCTCTAATTAATGAATGTGCTTGTGTATAAGAGTGAATATTCTATAGTATGAAAAGAGGAATAAGTCTTTTGGTTCCTTTAAAATACATGGCCAAGTGGCAAGGATCCAAAAGAATTAAACATTATAATCTACCCTCTCAACATCACGACATCTTTCAGAATTTTTATAGTCTGACTTCTGTGTCATAAGTTTATGAATGATAGCCAAATAATATTATCAGGCTTATTAAAAAATTGATTCTCATTTTGTGGTATTATAAAAAAGTATGTTATACTGTTGCTTACAATATAGCAAGGAGTTAATAACCTGAAAATAAGCATTTCATATTTTAAACACTTTTTTTTTACAATTTAAACATTAAAATTCTTCATTTTCCACCACCTGCACTGACTCACTGAACCTCAGCTTCTAAGGAAAGGGCCTTAAAAGACCATCTAATTCAAACCATACCTGAATAAGAATCTCCTGTAAAAACTACCTGACTAATGGTCACCAAACCTTTGCTTGCTAACCTCTACTGAGGGGAAATTCAGTATCTCCTGAGCCAGCTTATTCCACCTTTGCACAGAAGCTTTTCCCTACATCAAACTTAAATCTATTTTCATGTAACTTCTACCCATTGTCCCTAATTCTGCCTTCTGAGGCCAACTGGAAAGACTTTAACTTCCCTTTCACTTGAAAACCTCGAAGATAACTATCATATTTCTCTGTCTTCTTTATTCCATATTTCTCACTATCCTCGACCTTTTTCCATTTATGCATTGAAGTCACTGAGTATCAGAATGTATGCTGGTTTAATTTGGAGGGAGAGAGAGAAGCCAAAGTTATTTGAGATTTTCAGTCTGGGTGACTGTAACAATAGTGTTCTATAAACAAAAATCAAAAGGGGTTGAAAAGTTTTGGGTGGGAAGATTACTAATTTGGTTTTTGACATACTGATTTCTGAAGGACCCTACAATAAGCTCAAGATATCCAGAAGAAAGTTGGAAATATAAACTTGTAGCATTCAAAGTTGGAGGCTATATAGAATTAATAACTGAAGCAGTGAAAATAGATGGGATTAGTATGAACAATAGAGAAGAAAAGAAGACTGAGAAAAGAACACTGATAAGTATATACAATGATATGACAGAAAAGGGAAGGGAAACCCTTGGATGCGGGAGTTAGCAGAGAAGTAAGAAGAGAACCAGGAGAACGCAGTTTTAGGAAGAAAAAGAAAAGAAAGAATTTAAAAAACTAAGAGGTGACTATGTCAAATATTACAGTGGACAAGATAAATGAGGACTGAAATGGGCCATTAAATTTGACAAATAGAAATTAACTGATCTTTTTTTTGAAGGAGCAGTTAAAGTAGAAGGGGAGGTTTGAAAACTACCTTGTAAAAGGTTAAACAGTAAATAAACAGTATAGAAGTAGAGGCAATAGCATAAAATACTCTTTTCAAATGTTGGTTTTAAAGGCAAAGAGGAATAAACCAGGGCAAGGAAGACTGAAGCATGTTTGTAGACAAGAACATGTTTGTAAACAGTTGATGGAGTCAAGAACGGAAGAGACTGAAAATCAAGGAAGAAAGAACTGATTGTTGGAACAACGTAACAGAGAAATCAGGAGTGGATGAGACCAAGAATAGAGATGAAGGGCTTGTCCTTGGAAAGAAAGGAAGAAAACTTTTAAAAACCAAAAGCAATATCTCCCTCCTCTAAACTCCTATGTCATTTTCCATAGTATCTATGCTATTTATCACATATTATTTAATCAATATAGCCTATTTATCAACTTCAATCTGAATAAAAATAAAGTGGCTACTCTACAGGGTATCCCAAAAAATCTTTGTACAGTTTTAAGCTCTTATAGCTTAAAAGTCTCATATCACAGACCCAAAATCTTATATTATACACCTAAAGTCTTAGAACACAGACCCCATGTAATGAACATAATAATTAGTGTCACCTCAGGAAACATCAAGAAGCAATAGAGAGAAAACTAGTTTACAGAAAACTTATCATGAGTTGCACTTGAGTATTCAAAGAGCATTCAAAGATAAAATTGGAAGGCCAAGAAAAAGAAAGTGGAAAGAATTGGCTAAGATTTTTACAAGGAACTCTTCTTTCCATCAATTATAGTGGATCAACCACATTTGGACTACAGCACTACAGTGACTGTTGTGCTACAGGGGGGAGGAGAAATGTCACTGAAGAAAATGTGGAACAGCTGTATGAACTTGAATACTCTCTTTACTGCCTCCCAAGGATGACCTTGATTAATTCTACCTTGAAAGAAGCTTCTACCACATTAGAGATATACTACCAACACAGAATATTCTGATAAAACTAACCACTGAGAAATGCATTTCTGACAGGAACAAACCTAACCTTTAATAATTCCTGTGACACCAAGGTTTGTACACTTCCCCATTTCCTTTTTTTAAAATTTTAATAAACATTTTTATTTAAAGTTTTTAGCTCCAAATCCTATCTCTCCCCTTCGGCCTTCCTGAGGCAGTAAACAATCATATATGTTACACATGTGTAATTATGTGAAACATTGATATATCAATCATTTTGTATAAGAAAACAAATAAAATAAAAATGAAAGAATGAAAAATAGCATGCTTCAGTCTGCATTCAATCAATATCAGTTCTTTCTTTGGAGGTGGATAGCATGCTTCATCATTAGTTCTTTGGGATTGTCTTGGATCACTAATTAATGGAACATAGTTAGAACATAATTATCATTCACAGTTCTTCATCAAACAATATTGCTGTCACTGTGCACAGCATTCTCATGGTTCTGGCTCATTTCACTATGCATCAGTTCATATAAGTCTTTCCAAGCCTTTCTGAAATCATCCTGCTTATCATTTCCTTTTTTTCTGAATTATACTTTCGATTGGTTGTATACTCTAAGGAACCCTACAAAGTAATAAAAATCCATTCTCTCCCGTAATGAGCTGAAGCTACTAAAAGTCTGAGCAATCTTATTAGTACACTAATAATTTTCTTTTCCTTTCAGTATGTCTACTCACTTTCTGATCACCAGTCTTACAGACCTGATGCAGGATGAGATGCTCCCTAAGATCTCAAGGAAACTGGCTTGGGAAATTCCCACAACAAAAACAAAGATAAAAAAGCAGATGGCCCAAACTAAATATATTTTTTAAAAAAACAGGTCCATGCTGGGGCCAACACAAATTTGAGGGCATTGACAGATCAGTTCTAAAGATGTCTAAAAGAAAGTGACTGAAAAAATAAAAACCTACTTTCTCAACCTCTCAAAAATATTTATGGAAATGTAGATACATGTATCAAAAGTATTCTTAATGAAAATATGAAAAGGAAACAGGCAGGCTTTCTCACAAAATATTCAATAAACCAGCACTTATTCACATAACTGGCACATATTGTGACTAAATTGATTCAAGAGTGAATTAACAAATGAATAAACACAAATGACTGAAAGGTGTAGACAATACAGGATCTCATTTGGTTTATTATTTATTAACAATAAAAATAGTACTTGATTCATGGGATAAAATCTATTCTTAGGCCCTACTCCAACAAAGTGTCTCTTGTACAAATGGAAAAACCATATAAGATCCCTTGTTAGTTACAAGAGTTAATTTTCAAAAATCTTCTGATTACTAATATCAAGTAAAGTTTAAGACAAGAAGACATATTCTTGACAAGTTTGCAACTGAAATAGGAGGACCATCTAATGAAAAGTAAAACTGAAAAGGAATTCCATAGATAGTAAGGTTTGCCTCTCACAAATGGTCTTCTTTATGGATGAAATGGAACCCTGGAGCATCTCCTAAATGAGATCTATAATCATCGAGCAGTTGTACCTATTTACACAGAGAAAACCAAGAGAATGAAGAATGACTATTGTCTATGTTATGCAACTGAAGAAATAGCCCACAGTTCACAGTACATGTATCTTAGACTAACACTGCAGATAGACTATGAAGTAGGCCCAAAAGTAAATGGGAAGATATGTGTGCTATATTGCATCTGGCAAATGACACTGAGGTTTTGATACCCCCCAACCTTTTCCAGCAAAAATCCATCTTTTTTACTCCAATATTCTTCCACTGCTGCTAGAAAGCTTTAAGTCATGGAATACCACAATCTCTGATGAATCGAAAAACAATGGAGAGATACATGATGGCTATAACTAGGAATAGCATGTTACTCATGATGGACTTTATAAAAAAAAGTTGTGTAAAAGATATCGTCAAAGAAATGTATAATAAGAAAAGGAGGTTGCCAGTTATAGATAAGGATGAACAGATGGAAAACGCTTTTACTTGTGTGCCCACACGATGCCAGGAAAACCAGAGGAATGACCCCAGTACATCTCATGAATCTGCTACAAAGGATTTGTTAGATGACATGTGCAATAGTCAATTTGCTGTCTCACCAATCTGGACACTTCTTCCAACAGTCCAGATTAAAATTCATGCACACTTCCTCTTCTGCATGTCCTCCCATAATAAAGTATGTGTATTCTTCATCTTTGTTGCTATCGTTCAGTCGTTTTCAGTTATATCTGATTCTTTGTGACCCCCATTTAGGGTTTTCTTGGCAAAGATACTGGAGTGGTTTGCCATTTCTTTCTCCATCTCATTTTATGGACGAGGAACTGAGACAAACAGAGTTAAGTGATTTTCCCAGGTTCACACAGCTAGTAAGTGTCTAAGGCCAGATTTGAATTCAGGAAGATGGGTCTTCTTGATGCTAGGCCCAGTGCTCTATCCACTGCTAGGTTAGCTGCCTGTTCTTTATCTTACAGATACACATCAGCTCCTTATAGAGTATGTATGACAGACCTTAACATGATATATTTACTTTAATTTTTCTCCAAGCTGTTTCTTTTCATTTTTAAAGATAATTTATTTTATATAGCAAAACTTCCTTTTATCCTTATAAAATTATATCCATTCATTGGTTCATTAGTACCATGTTCTATTTCTAGATCAATTAAAATGTCCCTTCTCTTCAAAGCTGAGATAAATATATTACTCATTTTCCTTTTAGTTGTTTTTAATTTTTTCTTTAAAAAAAAGTTGTATCACTCCAGGTAGAATGTAATGTCCTTGAGGCTG
Organism: Dromiciops gliroides; assembly: GCF_019393635.1. NCBI lineage: Eukaryota > Metazoa > Chordata > Mammalia > Microbiotheria > Microbiotheriidae > Dromiciops > Dromiciops gliroides. The sequence continues at coordinate 149,027,750 of NC_057865.1, read as the reverse complement.
GGGACTTTCATTTTTGTCTTTGTATATAATCAGCACCTGGCACAGTAGTACCTGGCCCATAACACTTTGTGGAAGACAAATGAATTTTATGATTCTTTTGTATTTATGATTAGTGACCCGGTTTATTGTGGGCATGTCATGTGAGGTTTGGCTACAAACCTATTCTCTGCCATATAAGAAATGGGTTTTCCCAGTGCTTTTTTTCCTGAAGAGCCCATCCCACACTGTTATTTGTGGGCGTTTCATACATTAGTCCTTTATAATAAAGAGGTTCTATTTCTGGATTTTTTATTCTATCCTACTAATTTATTTCTATAATTAATTTCTAATACTACATAGTTTTTAATAATTATTGTATAATATTACATTTTTATATTTGATTATGCTAATTCCTTCCTTTACTGTTTTTTGTTTCATTGTTCTTCATATTCTTGGACATTTAGTTTTCCATATGTATTTTGTCATGACAAAAATTTACTTAAATGGATGATTCTGCTTTTGTCCTTGTATCCTCAATGGCTTAACACAGTGCCTTGTATATGGAAAGGCTTAAGAAATTTTTGTTGAATCACACAAAATTGACTTTAATTAAATAACCTATTGGCTTTTTTCATTAGAACTGAATTAAATCTGTAAGTTAGATTTGCCTTTTCTTTTGGTATTTTTCCTTGATTCATCTATAAACAAGGAATAGCTCTCTATTTGGTTCTGCTTTAATTCGTCAAAGTCATTTTGAGATGGTTTTGGATAAGTTATGTGATACATTGTGGCATAAGATGGTCTTTATCTTTTCATCACTATGCAAATGTTCTTTGTAAGTTTTACTCCTCTACTTCGGTCAGAGAGGGAGTATGGCTTGGCCTGGTAGCTATAAAAAGGCTGACTTCACAGTCAAAAAGATTTGGGTTCATATCCTGCTTCTGACACCTACTGGCTATGTGACTCTAACCAAGTCACTTAGCCTCTTAGTGACTCAGGTAGATTTCTAATATTATATATTACAGTAAAGGATTTGCATCTCATACAAAGCTCCCTATACTCATAAAATCAATTGTCGGTCAAAACAAAACAAAAAAACCTACTTTACTAAAGTCATTTATTACCCCCACTGATTTTTTAAGTCTTAGGAGTTTTTTGGGTTGATTTGGGGTTTTTTTGGTGTACAGTCATATCATCTGAAAACAATTATATTTTAATTTTTTCACTGATTTCTTTTTCATTACCTTTATTGCTATTGCTAAGATTTTTAAAAGCTATTTTAAAAAGAAGTGATTAAAGAGTATGTTTCTACTTAACATCTGTTTTTAATGAGAATGCTTCCCAGTGTTTCCCGTTATATGTAAAAATTCATGGTTTCTGACATATACATTTTACCATATTATGCAAAGATTCTTGTTTTCCTATATTAATGTGTTTAACTTTAAATCACAGCTATGCTTTTCAAAGGTTTTTACTACTATATCATGATTTTTCCCTTGCTGATAAAATGAATTTTATTGTTTTCCCTCACATCCTATTTATAAAACCTGAAGGATCATAATCAATAATTTTTGATGTGTTGTTATATTCAATTTGAAAGGATTTATTATTTTTATATCAATATTCATAACTGAAAATTTACAATTTTCTTTCTCAGCTTTGTATTTGGTTTAGGGATCATCATTTTATTAGCTAAATTGGAGTTAACCAATCTGTCTCTGTTTTGAAATATATTACAGGAGTTACTTGTGCCTTAAATACTTTTAAGATGGCCAGATTTAAGAGGACCCTGAATGCAAGGCTAGGGATTTTTAACTGTATTTTGTAGCACTGACTTGGAAATCTATCCAGCCTTTGTGCCATTTTGCAGGTCTAGTTTTTAGCAGCCTGATTTGTACTTTTCTGCTTGTTCCATTTAAGTCATAAACCTCATTTTGTTATTGTTAGCTTTCATATTCTATACTTTTGTAGCTAATCTTTCATTTCTTTGAGATACTCAAATTTACTGTCATAGAGACTTGTATAGTAACTTCTGATAGTTTTCTTGATTTCTTTTGCCCCCATGATCTCTCCTTTATCCTCATTTGGAGGGGGGGGAGTTCTCTTTTTATTAAAAACTTGATATTATTTGCTATTTAACAATTTTGTTTGCCTGAACATTCTTATGATGTGCTGAACAAGAACTATCATATCATGTTAGAAACTGCTTTATGTTATTTTAAACATTTTCCATTTTGGACAGGAGGCCTATTTGTTGTTGGGAAGACGACGTCCTTTAAATGGATAATAACTCTATAAACTTTTCAAAATCTCTTTGCTTCTCAATTATTTACTTTCTATCTTCATAAAGCATGCTGAGTTTTTTTAGTGGATAATTTGGGGTTCATGTTCATGCAGGCTTCTGAATTTTCTAACTGTTGTATTATAATGTCTTTGGTCCTCCTGAGAAAAGTCCACCTTTGATAATTTCTAAAAATGAAGTGTCCACATTCTCGTTTTCCAAATTTTTCTGACATGTATATAATCCTGAGGTTGTAGTCATGATATATCCTCCAAATCAATCATTTGTGTTTATGTGTTTCCCAACAGTTTTGATAAATCAATAATTTCTGAACCTCTACTTACTAAGTACAATTCCATTTTCCATAGAAGTTGCTTCTGTGGATTTTTGAAGTCTTCATTGTTTTCAGCCAACTGACCATCTTCTTCATGAATTTCTCTGGGATTTTTTGCATCTTTCAATTCTCATTTAATTTCCTTATCTGACTTTCTACTTTCTTTAGGTTCTTCCTTTATTTGGTATCATGATTTTCTTAGCCTTTGTCAATTCCTACTTAATTTCTATGAATAGGTTATTTATCCACTTGAAAACAACTCTTGGGAACGGGAATGGTTCCTTTTTCCATTTCTGTTGCTTCTAATACATTCATCAATCGACAGTAGTTTTATTTGTACTAATATATTCTATTTGTATATTTTAAATTTGTTGCTTATTTTTATTTTCTCGGGTGTATTTTAGCTATTTCTCTTTTCTTTTCCTTTCTTTCTTTCTTTCTTTTCCTTTTTTTTTTTTTTTTTGCAGAGCAATGAGGGTTAAGTGACTTGCCCAGGGTCACACAGCTAGTGTCAAGTGTCTCAGGTAGGATTTGAACTCAGGTCCTCCTGAATCCAGGGCCAGTGCTTTATCCACTGTGCCACCTAGCTGCCCCCTATTTCTCTTTTATTTGGTATTTCTACTTGGTTTTTTGTGGGGAACTTGGCTGCTTTGGATCTTTTCACTCTGATAACTTACACCTATCTCATTCCACACACTCTTTCAGGCAAGGAAAGGGCAGGTTTCTCAGGTTCCCCAGTCTTCTAGGACCATCTTCCCTACGTAGGATCAATGTCCAGTCCTTTTCTTCTCTTTGGGTTCTACCGCTCTTCTGCTACCTAGCACTTTTCCTTTTTTCTTTTAGACTATGCCTGTGGCTAGCACCTTTGCTTCTAAACTCACCTTGTAACCTACTCTATATTTATCATATATGTACCTACTTAGCATGTATGTTTTTATAGCACCAGGAATGTCAGCTCCTTGAGCAGAAGAACTACTTCTGCTGCTGCTTGCTGATCAATTGATTTTTTTTGGGGGGTGGGGGGCTAGGCAATGAGGGTTAAGTGACTTGCCCATGGTCACACAGCTAGTAAGTGTCAAGTGTCTGAGACCGGATTTGAACTCAGGTCCTCCTGAATCCAGGGCCGGTGCTTTATCTACTGCACCACCTAGCTGCCCCTTGATCAATTGATTTTTATAACCCCACCCTTTGCCATTTATACCTTAAGATGGACACAATTTATTATCATTGATAATTCAAATAGGAAGGAAGAGGAAGAGGAGATTTCAGCAGTCACTAAATACAGACTATTATAATGCTAAATTAAACTGAAGTTTGTGTGAGGAATACGTGATATAGGTTTGAAAAGGTAGGGGAGTGCTAGATTTAAGAGAGCTTTGAATGCAAAGCTAGAAATTTTTAACTTTCTTTGATAAACAATAAGGACACAGTGAAGCACCATGACAAGACAAATGGAATGATCGAATGCCTACATAAAGAAAATTAGTTTTTATAGCACCAGGAGAAATGAACTGGAAGGGAGAGAAAGAGAAGTTTGGGAGACCTGTTAGGAAGCTTTTACAGTAGTTAAGATAGGTGGACTTAGGGTGATAGCAGGAGGAATGGAAAGGAGGAGATAAATATTCGAGATTTTACAAATGATTGGATATAGCAGATGAAAGAATCAAAGGTAGCACCAAAGTTTAGAATATGAGTTGTTGGGTAAATGTGATGTCACTGTCAAAGAGCAGGTTAAGGTTGAAAGATAATAAGTTTCATTCTTTTCATAAGTCCAAGACCAAGGACTATTATAAAGTTAAATTTTAAGCTTTACCTCTGACCATGAAGGGATTCAGTTTTGTGTTGGAGGGAAGGGAAAGGAAGAGAAATGAATAAACACTAAAATAGCTCCTACTTTGCACCAGATGCTATGCAACGTGCTTTACAAATATGATCTCATTTGATTCTCAAGACAAACTTGCTGCAAAGTTGGTGCTGTTGTTATTCCCATTTTACATTTGAGAAAAATGAGACAGAGGTTAAGTGACTTGCCTAGGGTCACAGAGCTAGTCAATGTCTGAAGCTGGATTAGAATTCAGGTCTTTCTTCTACTGTGTCATTTGGTTGGAAAGAACTGTTTCAAAACAAATGTCTCAATTGATTTTAAGAAAAACAAAAATATATAATGATATTTTTAAAGAAAAAAAATGTTGAAAGAAAGACAATAGGTTTGGTTGGAGGACATGTTGAATTTCAGGTCACATATGGGCAGAAGTGCCCCATAGGTAATTGGAGGTGTAAAGTGAGAGCTCAGGTAAAAGGTCAGTTAGATATTTGGAAGTTATCAACATAGATGCTGTAAGATTAAGATTTGCAAGAGAAAAACATTCAGGAAGAGAACATAAGAGGACAAAAGACAAAGGCTTGGGGAACACCAACACTGAAAGGCTGAAAAAAAGAGAGGAACCCAAAAAAGGTGACAGAAAAGATGTAGGAAGATGTAGAGAGTAAACTAGTAAAGTTTACTATCTTGGAAATCTAGGCAGAATAAATTATCTAGAAAAAGTATCTATCAAAACTTTCAAAAGCTGAGAAAAGGTTGAAGGACTGAGAAAAGGCCTTTATATTTGGTGATAAGGTCACTGTTGACCTTTGAAAAAAGTAGTTTCAGAAAAGTGCTCAGGAAGGGATTGAGACTATAAAGAGCTGAATGGCAAGTGGATGGTGAAGAAGTAGGGGAATAGAGTATAATCTCCTTTTTCGAGAATGGTTATGAAAGGAAGAAGAGATATGGGACAGTAATTTCATGGAATGCCTCATTCTCAGATGTAGAAGACAATAATGAATGCAAACAATGAGAATTTGTATTGCTCATTTATCACTCTTACTAGAACATGTCTTATTTTTTAATCCCCCCAAATACACAACACAATACATTTCACACCATGAATTATTAATTAATTGATGTTTAAAAGAATTAATGTTTAACAAAATAATCAGTTCAAAATCATCTAAGTTATTGTTCTTTCTATTGATGCTTACTGTTCTTTTTCCATTCTTGTTATCACCTTTACTGATGGATGATGAAAAGAAAATCAACAAAAGCAATTCTGCTACTTTTTCATAGCTGGAATTTAAAAACTTATGAAGAAAGTAGAATGACACATAACCTACATGGGTAAAATGAGGTTTGGTGATTATATTTGTACTTACATGTTATCTCCCATTAAATTAAAGAATTTGTTCTTTATTAATAGTACATTAAATTCTGAGGTAGAAGAGTAGGATTCAAATCTCAGTTCTACCACTTAAAACCTCTGAGATCTTGGGGAACTCATTTAAATTATGTGAGCCTCAGTTTTTTCATCTCATAAGAAAAGGGGTTGGACTACACAACTTCTAAAATTCCTTCAAGTTCTGAATCTGTGAGTCTTATCATACACTTATTATTGAGATACTCAAAATGGATTTAAAAGCTTAGGGAGATATTTTCCATCTTTAAAATTCTATAATGCCTATAATGCATAATATAATGATCTATTCCTCATTGATTTTTCCAGAACTAAGGAAAATTCCAAACAATATCCCTCCAGATATTATTAAACTTGACTTATCAAACAACAAAATCAACCAACTTCAGCCTAAGGAGTTTGAAGATGTTCATGAATTGAGGAAATTAAACTTGAGCAGCAATGGGATTGAATTCATCGACCCTGGTAAGGATAAACAATGTCCACAGAATGGGGCTGCATATTGTATCTAGTTTTATTCATAACAATTGTTTTGGTCCAGATCTGCAATTTCTTTGGTAGAGGCAACTCTAGTAGTGGAAATTCCCTCTACCAATGCAACTCTCTAAGTTTTCTGCAATATATCATCTTAAAGAATTTCCTTGGGCACTGAGAAGTTCTACAACTAGGCCAGAATCACATCTCCAGTCTATATCAAAGGCTAGTTTTGAACCCAGGTCACTCATCTACTCAATAAACTTCAGCAGATTTCTACTACCTCTAGAACCAAATGTAACTTCCTGTGTTTGGCTTTTTAAAAGCCTTTATAGGGGGGGAGGATAGGTAGGTGGCGCAGTGGATTCAGGAGGATCTGGTCTAATCTGTCTGCACTTGACACTTACTAGCTGTGTGACCCTGGACGAGTCACTTAAGCCTCATTGCCCCTGCAAACAACAACAACAAAAAAAAACCTTTACAAACTGGCCCTAAACTGTATTTGTAGTCTCATTATATATTATTTCCCTTCTTACACTCCATGGTCTAGCTAAATTGGTATTCTCTCTGTTTATTTAATCCATCAATAAAGATTTATTAAATGCTACCATGTTCCAGGCACCATGCCAAGGTCTGGGAATACAAAGAAAGGCAAAAGATAGTCCCTGCCCTCCAGAAGTTTACAATCTAATGGGAGGAGACAACATGCAAATTACTATGTATGAACAAACTACATACAGGATAAATTCCTCACACATAACACTTCATATCCTGTTTCCAGGTCTAGAATATATTCCTTCCTTACCTAGACCACATTGACTCCCTTACTTCCTTCAAGATGCAGATCGAGCACTACCTTCTATATGAAACATGTTTTGAGCCCCTACCTCAACTGCTAGTACATCCTTTCTCAAATAACCCTGGGGTTTTTTTTGTATTTATCCCGTACATGCTTATATGTGTACATGTACTCCCCAAAAGAATACCAAGTCCCTTGAGAGCATGGACTTTTGAATTTTTTATCTTTGTATCTCCAGCGCCTAGCCCATAATTGGCATTTAATAAATGCTTAATGAGTAATTGATTGACTTGCTGATTCCAAGGTCATCCCTCTATCTACAATTCTATATTGCTTCTCATAACAATGGCTTCATTAAATATAATTTAGTATGGAAACAAAAAAGTGTTCATTGCTAGAGAAGCAGTAGAGCCTTTGAGCTCTACAGGAAGATGTGAATATTTTTTTGTGACACATGGTGGCTATGTGACTCTGGACAAGTTACTGAAACTCTCCATGCCACAGGCTAGTCTCTAAGCCAGTTACAAAGAATTACTGATCTGTATCAATAAAGAGAGTTTCTATAAGGTGTTTCCTAATTACATTATAGGCTGAGATCACTGTAAATACCACATAAAGACTATCCACTCAAGGAAGGAGATCATCATTTTGGTATGTGTATCCCTCAGCATCAACTAACCTCCGTAAGTCAGTCTAGACAAATTTACGTGATGCTAAGCCACTAAATGGTTTCCAGAGGTTGTAAATCACTGATGTTTTTCCAGGAAATACAAAAGATATAGGTTACTTCACAATCCACCAGGAAAATGTTTGATTTCCCTCTTAAGTCCTAGGGTCCATCTAGAAAACAAATAAACAATAGCCATACCATGTACCTTATCTAAAGCTAAGATAGATGTCAGTTTTTATAAATTCCAATTAAGTTTGTCAAAACAGTAAATAATAACAGTAACTTAATAAGTTCTATTATATTAAAACTATAGTATCAGGGGCAGCTAGATGGCATAGTGGATAAAGCACCAGCCCTGGATTCAGGAGGACCTGAGTTCAAATCCGGCCTCAGACCCATGACACTTTCTAGCTGTGTGATCCTGGGCAAGTCACTTAACCCCCATTGCCCCACCAAAAAATTAAATTAAAATAAAATAAATAAAACTATAGTATCTAGAAAGAAATGTCCTCTAAAATAATGCTCAGATTCATCACAATGAAGTGACTCCAGATTTTCTAAAGTTATGCCTATGGAGTGAAACCTTGATGGGATCTCCCAAGATGAAAAGACTTCACTTAGAGATGGGGCAATGAGCTGTATCTGTCATACAGGGACCAACCTGGCTAAATTTGGAGAGGCTCACTAGGGGCTGGGGTTTTTAGCCACAGCAATTTATGAATACTATCACTATAGCAGAAAAGGTGGTACAATCTATGTCAGTAGAGAGGGTACTCACACCCAGGAAACCACAAATCCTTGATGTACTAACATATCCCAGAAGAAAATTTTAAGAAAGGAAATTAAAAAGAAAAATAACAGGATAATTCAAATGAAAGAACCATGAAAAATCAATTAATTATTCCCCAAGATCCATTCTTCTCATATTAATTAGTGGTGTTTGTCCTTCATTCTCAAAGAGAACCAGGACACCAGGGTGATGCCATGACTTTCACTGGATTGGATTTAAGTGAGGGAGGGCTGTACAAGGTCACCAACCTCACTCTCTCCTCCAGAGTCATCTGGGTCCAATGGAAAGATATATATCAGGATGACTGGAGATGACCCCAAATGTTTAAGGCAATCAGGGTTAAATGACTTGCTAAGGGTCACAGAGCTAGTAAGTGTCTGAGGTGAGATTTGAACTCCTGACTCGAGGGCCAGTGCTCTATCCACTGCACCACTTAGCCACCCCTATTAATTACTAGTTTCCCATAGTTCCTAGAATTTTGCAACCACAGTTCTAAGAAACAGTGTGAGATTGTGAACAGAAGAACACATCAGAGTCTGGAAGACCTGGGTTCAGGTCCTGCCTTTGGCACACACTAGCTGTGTGACAATGGGCAAGCTACATAAACTCTCAGGGCTTTAGACAACTTTTTAAGACCAGTTGCAGACCAGTCTGCATCACTGGCCTCTACACCAGAGAATTAACCAGACTGGTGAAAATACAGGTCCCGAACAAATTTGTTTTTAAATCTTTTCCTCTTGGGGGACTTTTATAATGATATTCTAGTATCTTTGTTCTCAAGGCATATGCTGCTAATTTGTGAAATTAATGACATTACTGTTCCCTTAATTTCATCAGTTCCAGGAAAGCAAACTCACTTCAGTGTTGAAGATCTTCTAGCATAGAAAGGATCTAAGAACTTAAGTAAGGCAAAAGAGATTCTAAAAAGTTAAAAAATGAAGACATTTCTGAATTTTTAAAAAACATTTAATACAAACCACTGTCAAAGGAGGTTAATTTTCACAATGTATGCTAGTAGTTGCAAAAATGTAACACTGTGCTTTCTTTAAAGTTTTAAAACTACCTTAAAATTTCAATGGAAGGAATTATTATTCTATCAAACACAATACCCTTTCTAAAGTAAAATGAAAGCAAGGTATAAAGGTTTTTCTCTTTGGAAAACTGAGGCCTGTATTTCAAAAGCATTTGTAAAGAATTAAAACACTTAATTGGCAACATTGACACATTTCTAAATAAGAAAGTTGGCTTTTTCCCCAGAGGGGGCTGAATTCAAAAATTATTAAGCTCTATTTGCCTCAGAGCTTTGGCAAACAAAAAAGTTACATTTTTCCCATTCCCAATGTGATCCATTTGCAATGAATGGAACTTTTTAGGATATGTCTCTGTTTCTAGGAATCCCTTGAGAAGTCATTTTGGACAGGGCTATGGGGACTAAATGCTTTTCACCTTGCCACAAGCTATATCATCACAATGATACAGAACTGAATATGTTTGAATTCCAAGCTCTCTCTAGATCCTAGACCTTTTCAAACATCTTTCAAAATATTTGTAGAAATTAATCCTTTTGCCAGAGTTTGTTTAGAGGACTGTCTGAGTATTCAAGAGGCTGCTAAAATGAATGGAGTTATTTCCCAGTTGTTTTTCCCCCCAAAATTACATGACCTCATCTTCTCTCTCAAATCATCACCCAAGGCAATTTTCATTTGTTTATTCCTCAGAGTGGGCAAAAATTAACAAAAGAGTAGTAAATTATTTTCTAAAATGACTTGTTCTACTCTCTCCTTGGTCAGGATAAAAACACACATGAAAAGAAAATAGATCACAAATTTAAGTAAATTCAATTTCTCTATTAAAACAACTGTATTTTGCTAACTTCAATCAAGAAAAGTTTGCGTAAGCAGTAAGGCTATTTTTCTAGTAATCTGGAACTTATATTTATGTGCATGCTTAACATTTACAGTCATCAGTTTAATAAGTATTTTATATCATCAGCTGCTTTTTCAGGACTCACAAACTTAGAGGAATTAGACTTATCAAACAATAGTCTACAAAACTTTGACTACGGAGTATTAGAAGATCTCTATTTTTTGAAAATCTTGTGGCTTAAAGACAATCCTTGGAGATGTGACTATAATATCCACTACCTTTACTACTGGTTAAAACATCACTATAATGTTCGTTATAATGGCCTGGAATGCAGAACACCTGAAGAATATAAAGGCTGGCTTGTTGGAAAATATGTTCGTAGTTACTATGAAGAATGCCCAAAGGACAAGCTACCATCATACCCTGATCCAACTGACCAGGATACAGAAGACGATGCATGGGAAAAAATACATCGAGACCACATGGCAAAGAAACAAAGTGTCAGGATTACCATAGTAGGTTAACTTAGAAGAAATCTTCTTTGTAAGTAGCTTAGGTTTGATATTCGCTTAAGGAAAATATTATGTTTACATTTTGGTTAACTGTGTTATGTCTATGAAGGAATATCCAGTTAACGGGGTTTCTTTAATTATTACTTTAGCTGTTAACTAAAGGAACAATCTCATGCTGTTTATCCTATACATAAATGGCTGAGCAACAATTGCTCACAGGCATTCTACAATGGTAAATTGCATGAGATTGGGTTCCACATGATGGCATTAATAATTACATAATGACCTGTATAACTTTTTTTACTGTTTAAAAAACTTGGTTCATTCTTGCCAGGCATTTTGAAAGTATTTGTAAATACACAGAAAAAATTAAAATGAAAAACATAAATATACATCCACAAAGAAATGGCTCTTTTTTATATAGCAGGCTGTGAGTTGAATAAATTTCTATTCTTATGTCTTCACTCTTAGAAGAATCCATGGTAAGTTAGGAATTTTGCTAATGTTATTTGACATTTTGACACAAACATCATGCTAAAAACTGAAGAACACAATGAGAAGAAAGAACCTGAAAATGATATTTATGGACTACAAGATGCAGTAGCAAGCAGTATGTTTGAGTGCTTTCTTTTAAGCTTGGAAATTACTCTAAAGTCCCCACAGAAGAGAGTGTTCTGTGAAATAGTGGTCTTTATAAAGTAAAATAAGAACAGGAAGTAAAGGTTTTTCTCCTTTGAAATGCAAGGCAAAGAGAGAGTTCTATATGTGCCTATATTTCAAAAGTTAACAAAGTATCAAAGCACTTAGAAATTTTGGTAATGCTGACCCAATTCTAAATAAGAAAGATGACTTCTTTCTCAAAGGAGGCATAATTCATATAATAAGATCACTTTGCCTCAGAATTCAAGAGACCTTTGTGTGATGGTGGATGGTGGGTAGAGGGTGTTTAGAGAAATTCAAGCAGCTTAGGGGAAGGTTAATTTTTTGAAGTAAATTATTATTATTATTATTATTATTATTATTATTATTATTATTATTTGGTGAGGCAATTGGGGTTAAGTGACTTGCCCAGGGTCACACAGCTAGTGTCAAGTATCTGAGGCCAGATTTGAACTCAGGTCCTCCTGAATCCAGGGGCAGTGCTCTATCCACTTGAACTAAATTATTTCAACCAATACATATTAAGCCTTACTGTGTACAAGGTATATGCTCTGTGCTAAGGATACAAAGATGAAAAATCAGTCCTGACCTCCAGGAGTTTAAACTTCTCCTACAAGGAATAAGACATGCACACAAATAAGACTACCATAAGAGTAAGGAGGCAGTTACATTCAAAGTGCTGCAAGAAAACTGGAGAAAGGAAAGATCACTTTCAGCTGAGGAAATAAAAGAAATGCTTAATGGATAAGGTGGTTCTTGAGCAAGGAATCTTAAAGAAAGATAGGAATTTCAAAAGGCAGAGGCAAGAGGGAGTTCATTACACATATTGAGAAATAGCTTATGCAACTGCAGAGGTAAGAGAGTGAAGAAATATAGAATCAGCCATTAGTCCAATTTGGCTGGAACATAGTGTTTAAAAGAAATCAGTATAAAATAAAACTGAAAAAAAGTAGTCTGGAGATAGATTGTGGAAGATCATAAATACCAGGCTAAAGAGTCTATATTTTATCTTCTAGGAAGCAGGGAGCAACTGAAGGTTCTTGTGCAGTTAGACATGACATGGTCATACGTGCACATTTGGAACATTAATTTGGTAACTTCTAACTAATCAGGAAACTAATATAATAGTTTGGTGCAGTGGAACAAATGATAAGTTTTGTAGTCTAGAAGTACCTGTTCTGTCATTTACTACCTTATGTCCTTGGGCAAGCACTTCTCTCCAGATTTCAGTTTCCTCAGCAGTAAATGAGAGGACTAGACAAAAGGATTTCTCAGATCCCTGACAGCTCAAAACCTATGATCCCATCTTGATGGCCTCAGTTTAGGGTTAGCAGTATGAGTGGAAAAGAGAAAAGAGACACAAGAGGTATTCTGGACTTAGACATGGCAGCACTTGCCAATAAGTTAGATGGAGGAAGTGAAGGAGAAGAAAGAGTAAAAGATGACTATGAGTTATGAGCCTGAGTGGGGAGAACAAGGGTGTCATCAGAAAAGAATTCAGTTTTGGAAAAGCTAAATTCAAGGTACTGGCAAGGTAGAGACAATGAACAAGCACCTAGATATATGTAACAGAACTCGAGGAATAAGAGGGTATTCAAAATAAAGATCTGTGGTTTATCTATATAGAAACTGTAACTGATCTCACAGAGATGGATATGTTTGCCATGACAACTGGTGTTGAGGAAAGAGAAAAATGACAAAGACAAAGAAAGCTCTGGGAGGTTGCCAGGGCTTGGGGATTAGAAGGAAGAAGATGGATTTGGAGACTGGTAAGTAGCAGCCAGGCAAGTAGTAGAACTCAGAAAACACAGTATCATGGAAGTCAAGAAAAAATAGAGTATCAAGAGGAAAGGGATGATAAAGTGTCAAATGCTGCAGAAGGATCAAGAATAGGGCTGCAAATAGACTCCTGGATTTGGTGATGATGGGGTCAATAATGACCTTGGGAAAAGCATTTTCAATAGAGGGTTGGGGATGGAAAGAAATTCAAGAGACCAAAGAATATGTGAATGGTAAGAAAGTACAGACAACCAATGAAGACTAAATAGGAATTTAGCGATGAAAGGAGGAGTCAGACTTAGGACAATAGCTTGAAGGAGGAAGCAGAGATTAGAGTCAGAAATACAAATATCAGGATCTAGGGTGAAGCAGAGTCAACAAACATGCAAATAGTGAGGGGGGACTGACAAGGCAGAAATCTGATTCTGGAGAGACAGGAATGGTTGAAGCTCACAGGCTAGAATATGACAAGAGTTCATCAAAAAAGGGAGAAATGACAAAGGGCCTTAAATACCTAACTGTTCCTGGACCTGGCTCATTGACAATCCATCCCTACATGCCCCCATTGTGTTCTGATACGTGATTTGAGGGGGTGCCAGAAAAGGCAGCTTCAGTATTTCAATGCATCATCACATGGATGTGAGAACTCGCTCCAAAGAAGCAGATTTCAACCCCCTTAATACCCAATGTTTCCCAACTAAAGTTCAAATTCTTTTGACTGCTACAACAGAGTGCTACTCTAGCTATCCAACCTCACCTCATACAACTCTGTTCTAACCAAACTGGAGTAGTCTCTATTCTCTGAATATAAATTAGACCCCCACCCCTACATGCTTTTCCCCCCACTCAGACTGTTTGCCAAGGCTTCCCTCCACCTTTTTGCCCTCTAACTTTCTACCCTTCCTTTAATGCCTACTTCCAATCCTGCTTCCCCCGTGAAACCTTCCTTTGTTCCCCACACTTCTTCCCGTCTATCAACCTTCCCTCTTCAACCTCACATAGCACTTCCTTTTGCAGCTCTTTTACTTAAACATGCAATATCATTTCACCTCTTGTATTTGTATCCCCAGAACCCATCATAGTGCCTGGCACATAGTAGAAACTTAATATATCCTTGTTGATTATTATGATGATTAGTGTTTGTGTCTTCTCTCCTTATTAAACTTTAAACTCATTGCGTGGGTGAAAAATATAACATTACAAAATAAATTAAGCAATGGTGAATCAGCATAGATCATATGTCAAAAAAGACTGTAAATTTTAACATGACAATTTCTGGGAATGTGAATGATTTTTTTTTCATTCTCACAAATCATATGAAGTTAGTTCAATAAAAGGCCTATATTTTCATGAATCTACAATGCATTTGGAATATCATTGGAATTTAAAGACAAGCAAAATTAATGATAAATAAGGTGCTATTAAAATGTTTTAAATTAAAAAATGAACATACTGGGTTAACAAGTAGAAGACCAAATAGCATCCCTACAAATTATTTCTTACAACATTTCTCCAAATAAAAAAGAACCTTTGAACGAGGAATAACTGAGCAATAAGTGAATGCTGAACCGGTATAACAGAAAGAATTTTTTTAAACAAGAGAAAGACCGCTAGCACATTAGTTAGATTTCTATGATCTGGAGTAGGATATGGACAAGAATCCCAAAGGCATGGATGGATTCTGATTGCACTACAAGAGAGAATAATCACATGGGTCAGTTAAGTTATCCATTGAAAACTGAAGTATAAAAGTATAATGTTTATCAGCAGATGGTGAATTTTCTATCTGATTCTCCTAGGTCAGCATTATAATAGTAAAATAAAAGTACAACCCCAGGCCCATATGGAGGTTAAAACTTTCTCTGTGATGCTCTGATCAGTAGGTAAAAAAAAAAATACTACAAATAGCTGAGCTATATTTTATGCCTCCAATATGTTAATTTTATGCTGACATAAAAATACAAGGAACACATTTACTGAAATGTTAGCATCTTTTTGCATGTATACATCGTATACGTTTTTATCAACAATCTATGACTATTCTTCAGCCAAACTCAAAGAATTAAAAATATTTCATTTGAAGCTAATTGTTTTAGAGATTGTTGCAGACATTAGGAATACAAGCATAATTGGTGCAGCCAAACAGCCCGAAAGATAAGCCAATATTTTATCTGTAATATAACAATCAAATAACAAAATCTTTGCCAGAAATTTGTGAAATACTGGGCCCATCAACTAATGAGGTCAGAACTGAACTTAGTTGAAAAGAAGTTGGGCAAGACTCCAAATAACAAAACGTTAGAGCTGGAAAGAAGCTTAGAGATCATCTAGTCCAGGGATTGATTCTAAACCATTTTTTGTCACGGACCCCTTTGGCAACCTGGTGAATTATATAGATGCCTTCTCAAAATGATATCTTCAAACACCTGAAGGAAATTTTCTATTTCAATTAGTTTAATGAAAATTTAAAAGTAATAAAATAAAATAAACATGTAAATAAAAAATTTATGTAATTTTCTCATTCAAGTTCCTCCATATCTATCCTCCGTAGACCCCTTGGGGTCCCAAGTTAAGAATTCCTGGCCTAGTATAATGCCCGTGTAGAACAGAGTTAGGCTGAGACCCGTTCTGCTAGGCTGCAGACAGAAGGACTAGGAGCAAACAGGTTGCAAAGAGATATAATATGTTGGCTGGACGTCAGGAAAAACATCCCAAACATCAGAACTGTCTGAAAGTGGGTAATATGTTCCCTCCTCCTCACTGAAGGTGTTTAAATAGGGCTAGATGATCATTTGTCAAGCAGATTTTAGACATGATCTCATTCTAGTGGACTAGCTGGGATTCTACAGGCACTTTCACCTAGAAAATTCTTTGATTTATATGATGCCCAAGGTGTTTCCAAAATCACTAATCAGGTGCAGAGCCAGGACCTGAACTTTATTTGTAAGATACACTTTTATAGACTATTCAGTTAAGGCTGCTGCAAGTAGAGACATAAGAAGACTGACACTACTAAAAAAATCTTTAGCAAATTTGAAATGGCTTTTGTTGTTGTTCAGTTGTTCCAAATTCTTCATGATGCCATTTGGGTTTTCTTGGCAAAGATACTGGAGTTGGGGCAGCTAGGTGGCACAGTGGATAAAGCACGGGCCCTGGATTCAGGAGGACCTGAAGTCAAATCCAGCCTCAGACACTTGACACTTACTAGTTGTGTGACTGTGAGCAAGTCACTTAACCCTCATTGCCTTGCCCCCCCCCCAAAAAAAGATGGAGTGGTCTATCATTTCTTTCTCCAGCTCATTTTACAGAGGAGGAAACTGAGGCAAACAGGGTTAAGTGATTTGCCCAGAATCACACAGCTAGTAAGTGTCTGAGGCCAAATTTGGACTCAGGAAGTATTTCTGACTCCAGGTCTGATACTCTATGCACTGTACCACCTAGCTGCCGCTTCAAATGGCTAGGACACATATACTTCTACAAAAATAAAAACCAACATGGGTATGTTTTAATTATTTCAGTAATACCATTTACTCAAAGAATTTTATATGGAAAGAAAAAATGTTTTAATATAATATGTAATGTGTTTTAAAGTAAACTTCCAAATAACAAATATCTGTACCTCTATACCCACCTTCTCCCTTAAGCTTCAGTTCCATATTTTCAATTGTCTGTGGAACATCGCCATCTCACAGTATAATGGCGCCTTAAACTCAACATGTCTAAACTAATCTCATTGTCTTTCCCATCTTTCTTCCTAACTTCCCTGTTTCTGTTAATGGTACTGTCAGTTTCCTCTTAATAGCTTTAATTGAGTTCCCTACCTCTCTAGTTTTGCCTTTTCCATTAATTCTACACGTTGCTCCAAAAGTATTTTTTACCTAAAAATAAGTTCTGATCACATCATAAACAAAGTAAAAATATTTCATTGGTTCTCCATCTAAATTCTTATCCTGACATTAAAGTCTCATTATTTTATCCTCAACCTACCTTTCAAGGTTTATTTCCTAATAATCCCCTACAAAAGATTATAGCATTGAAAGCTATAAGAAACTTAGAGATAATCTGGTTCAAGTCCTTCATTTTACAGATAAAGAAACTAAGATGTAGAGAGACCAAAGTACTTATTCATCATAAGACGAATGGAGGCCAAACTAGTCTACTCACTGCTCGTTGAACATGCCAGACATAGGGATAAATATTGGGGATACAAAGAAGGTCCCTCAAGAAACTCACATTCTCATAAGGAAGATCACATACCAATATCTTTGTACATATCAGAAATATACAATGAAAATGGAAGATAATCTCAGAGGGAAGGCACCAGGAGGGGGAAAGAGGAGGAATATGGGGAGGAGAGCTGGGAGAGACCGTCCACAGAAGATGAAATTTGAGATGAGTCTAAAAGGAAGCCAGGGAAGTCAGGAGGCAGAGGTGAGTTAGGAGAGCATTTTGTACATGAGGAAGAGAAAGAAAGCCACTGCTACCGGATCACAGAGTGCATGAAGAAAGGTAAGTATAAGAAGAAAGAAAAGGTAGAAAGGAGCCAGACTGTGAAGGACTTTAAATGCCAAATAGAGGATTGTATTGTATTGTATTGTATTGTACTGTACCCTGGAGCCGCTGGATTTTATCAAGTAGGGAAGTGATACAGTCAGACCTGTGCTTTAGAAAAATCCCTCTGGCAGCTAATGGAGCATGTCCTGGAATATGGAGAGACTTGAAACAGGAAGAGCATCCACAAGGCTACTGTCCACGTATGAGGTAAGGAAGGCCTGTACCAGAGTCATAGCTGTGTGAGAGGAGAAATGCGGACATGAAAGACTTTAAGATGAAGATGATAAGAGAAGAAAAAGTTCATGTTGCATGGCCTCAATTTTCTCAGTAAACTAAGGAGGGGGAAGAGAGACAGACACAGAGAGAGACAGAGAGAAGTAATGGGAGGAAGGGAGAGAGAGATGAAGGGAAAATGTGGAAGGAGAGAGAACATTTGGCAAATCTTTTGTGGGAAGTGTGATAGAGAATCAATTAGGGAAGGATAAAAGAACTACCCTTGCTATGCAGTAAAAGCCTCTTTAAAATTTGATAACGTGGGACAGCTAGGTGGCGCAGTGGATAAAGCACCGGTCCTGGATTCAGGAGGACCTGAGTTCAAATCCGGTCTCAGACACTTGACACTCGCTGTGTGACCTTGGGCAAGTCACTTAACCCTCATTGCCCCGCACACCCCCCAAAAAAATTGATAACAGGAATTAAGTAACAGTCCATTATTTGAAAACATATTTTAATCAATTAATCAATTCAATTAGAACCGACAAGCTAACCCTTTGCCACGTGTGCTTTCTAAGCTTGAGCCCACTTTTCCCTGGCCTTTGTATACATTTGAAGAAGAGTGTCAGACTTTTGAGCAGATGTTTTGAACCAGCTGTTCTCATGGTACCACCTTTGTAAATATCCTTTCCTAAGAGCTACTTAAGGCTGACTGACTAAATGATTCCCAGCTGAATTAGCTAACTATAGTAAAAATAGAGAAGGAGGGATGTGAAGCCAGAGCAAGGATAATGAAATCCCCTACTAAAAAAGGAGGAAATGGAGAAAGGAAGATGGTGAGCCATGCACTGAACTGTGTAAGCCTAGAACTTTCTGATTCAAAACCAATTCTCAATTCAAATTTCTCATTAAGCAAAAAGAAACCTCACTTTGTAGAAAGAGATTCATAGGGACACTCATTGATTCCATATTGATATCTTCAGCCTCTCCTTTTCCTTTCCTAACCCTTCATATTCATAGCTGGCTCTCAGAGTAGGCTGGGAGGAGTGTTTTGTACATGATGGGCACTTAATAAATATCTGTTAATAAACTGAATTGTCTTAAACTGAACAGAAAATGCGAAGATCCAATGGCAAACATAATCCAGAAAGAAAATGAAAAAAGATATAGAAAACCTGGAGGAAAGTCCAAAGGGCTAGCTGTATGGTTCAGTGGATTTATAACTCCTAGCTCACCAAAGTTCATTGAGAACTGACTATACTAAAAGCATTAATAGCAGTAGTAATTATCATCCCCACAGTCCAAGAGTAGAAATAAAGTTTCCATTTCATTAATATGTTTCCTTATACTGATGAATAAGGAAAAAAGAAACAAATATTTGAAAAAAGGAAAATACTTACTGATGAATGTAAAGGGAGACCACTGAAGAGAAGAACATCCATGGAAATCCAGACGTAACACATTAGGTCGCCATCTTTGTAATATTTGTCCTATATATCTGTCATTGACTATTTGGCACACTAAAGAAAAATTGATCTAAAAAGATCAAGCCCAGAATATTAACAAAATGGCTTGTTTCATAGGAAAATAATAAACTACTAAATATCATGTATATTCTACACTGCTTACAACTACAAGAAGCACCACAAGTGTTTTCATACTCTATTTGGTGGGATACATGAAATTCAGAAAGCAAGTCTAATTTGTCATGAAATCCTAAGCTGAAGCCCTGTATTGGATATTTAAGTCTTGAAACCAAAACAGCAAGGTAATTCTATTATTTATGTAGGATAATAAATAACCATCAGTGCATTTCATTTCAGTAACTACAACACCTATTTAATTTTCTAATGTTCTATTTTTCGTATACAAAGATGAGACTACTACTAACCTACCATCAGCAGTGATGGGCCAGCCACCTTTAATACATATAACAGTCTTGTTGGGGGAGGGGTGCAGGGAGAGAAGGTTGACACTCACAATTTATTTTAATAAGAGGAAGTGTGTTGAACATTATTGACATTATGAGTTTGGTATCACATTTTAATGTCTAATGATCTTTATTGTTTTTCCAAGAAGATTCATTCACAAGTCATTCAGAGTTTGAGAGTATATATAATGATCTGTGCCTCCCTACTTTTATGAAACTCCCCAAGAATTCCATTCAAGTCAATCTTTGATCTCCCACTCTCATAATCAAAATAGCATGTACTTTGTACTATTGCCCCAAGTGAGTTGGTGGATCCAGCATGATCCATCCATATGTGTCATCTATCCCACTTATGACAAATGAAACACATTTGAAAGATGGCTAGCAAGGGTCAAAAATATAACTTGTGACTGCAGAACAGAAACTGTCATACATAGATATCAAAACAAGCCCAAAGACTGTACTAAGGGCCATGTTCAAACTAATTAACATGTCTCCTATATTTTGCCTTCTAAAACAATATTTAGCTTTTTTCTCATGGGGTATTTAACATCTTTCCTGTCATGAATACCTTTGGCAATATGGTGAACCCTATGAATCCCTTCTCAGAACAAAATTTTTAAATGAAAAAAATATATAAGATTAAAAGGGAAATAACTGTGTTGAAATGGTTATAAAAATATGTATACATTTTTTAAAACACAAGTTCATGGACCCCAGGTTAAGAACTCCTTAATTAGAGATAATAATAATGCATACAGGATAACAGAGAAGGGAGATCACTTTTGATTTATCTTTTCATTTAAGAATGTGTATGGGGGCAGCTAGATGGCGCAGTGGATAAAGCACCGGCCCTGGATTCAGGAGTACCTGAATTCAAATCTGGCCTCAGACACTTGACACTTACTAGCTGTGTGACCTTGGGCAAGTCACTTAACCCCCATTGCCCCACAAAATTAAAAAAAAAAAAAAAGAATGTGTATGAATGAAAGAAATACTAAGGTACCTGCTATCTATGGTCTACATAGTGAACAACAAGATAATCCCCTTAGTAAGAAAGTTCCTATTGGGGTGAATTTTTATATCAGTAAGATAACCACCCCAAGTATTGCCGACACCTTCCAACCACAACTCCTTCTGGGATTATACAACCAAAATAATATGGAAATGCTGGGGCCCAAATGCTAGAAAATACATGAGAATCTATTCTTATTTGCTTACAAAAATTTTGGAGAACTGCCTTATATAGTAATTTGTTATCCTTTTGAAGACAGAAATAAAATGTCATTTGAAATTGGTTATACTTACATCATTCCACAATGATCTTAAATGTGTCATGGATCTCCAGGCATTGTTGACTTGAGCACAGTTTGCCCGATCAATGATACTTAGGGGTTGGAAAATCTAAAGAACAGAAATATGAGAACAGAAAATATAGAATTTGGAAGATGCCATTTTCTATTTTCCTCTTGTTATTAATAGGATCATATGACACCTGACATATCTAATGATCTTTTCTCCAGTGCCCTTGGGCCCTTTTCAGACATTTCATTCAGAGGATATCTCTATAAAGCATTTTATGGAAAAAGAAATTTCTGCTGTTAAGTACTATTAAGTACTATTATTTGTAGCACTAATTTTTCCTATATGTGCCATAGTTTTATAACCCAATGTTGAGGGGGTTTATATTTAATTTGCATTTGTTCCCCAAGGTTATTTATGTACTGTGGACCCTCATCTCTGAACAACTGAAATGTCACTGCAGACTAAGACCACAAAAACCCAATAAATGACAATTAGATGGGGAGGTGATAATATAAGAAGTAACTATTGAGAAGACATATAGTAACCGATGGACCAGAAGCAAGACACCAGACAAAGGAGTTTTACTTTGAAATAAGATCAGGATAGAATGATATTCACTTTAGGCCACAGGTGATAACTTGAAATGGATGGAGAAAACCATTCCACCACAGAGGGTAAGATAATTAACTTCATGGGGTAAAATTCCTAGAGTATAGCCTAGGACAGAAAATAAACTGATCGGGAACAGCTAGGTGGTGCAGTGGATAAAGCACCAGCCCTGGATTCAGGAGGACCTGAGTTCAAATCCAGATGCTTGACACTTACTAGCTGTGTGACCCTGGGCAAGTCACTTATCTCATTGCCCCACAAAAAATTAAAATAAAATAAAATAAAATAAATTGATCCAGGTCTCTTTTATGTTGAATGATCTTTGAATCAATGCTGAACTTGGAGATGCTGGGTTTACCACTACTTGGATATTGAGAAAACAATACCCAGAAACCAGATTCATTGAATGCTAACATATTCTCAGTAGAAACCCATGTTGTGAATGTCAAAGCCAGGTCCAGTTGCGTCCTTTCAAGAGCCCTAATAAGGTACATCTGACTTGTTGCTGCCTCTTTGAACATTTCTTATCCACTTCTTTCAACTATTCAACTTCTTTTTTAAAATTTTTTTTAAATTTTACATATAAGGTATTTTATTTTTTCCGTTACATGTAAAGATAGTTCTCAACTTTTGTTTATACAAGCTTTACAATTTCAGATTTTTCTCCCTCCCTCCCCTCCTTCCACCCTCCCCTAGATAGCAGGTAATCTGATATAGGTTATGTCTATATATCTATATACATATACATATACACATAATAACATTAATCCTATTTCTGCATTAGTCCTGTTATAAGAGAAAAAATCAGAGCAATGATGAAAAACCTCAAAATAGAAAAAAAAACCAACAGCACCAAAAACAAAAGAAATAGTATGGTTCATTCAGCATCTATACTCCACAGTTCTTTTTTTATTTTTTCTTGGATTTGGAGATCCTCTTCTATCATGAGTTCCCTGGAACTCTACTGTGCCATTGCATTGGTGAGAATATAGTCCATCACAGTAGATCAACACTCAATGTTGACGATACTGTGTACAATGTTCTTCTGGTTTTGCTCATCTCACTCATCATCAGCTCACGTAAGACCCTCCAGGTTTCTCTGAACTCCTCCTGCTCATCATTTCTTACAGCACAATAGTATTCCATTGTATTCATATACCACAACTTGTCCAGCCATTCCCCAATTGATGGACACCCCCTCAACTTTCAATTCCTTGCTACCACGTAAAGAGCAGCTATAAATATTTTTGTACATGTGGGTCCCTTTCCCCTTTCCATGATTTCTTTAGGGAAAAGACCTAAAAGTGGTATTGCTGGGTCAAAGGGTATGCACAGCTTTATCGCCCTTTGGGCATATCAATTATTCAACTTCTAAAATACAATTTTGCAGACTTTTGATAAAAACGGTTGAGTCAGTATTATGTTTTAAATCTAGCTTCCCTATGTCATTTTTTGAAAAGAGGAAAAAGGAAAGAATTCCTTAGAAGCAAAACCTCAGAGAAAAAAAAAGATAAAGACTGAAGAAAAGAGGAAGCCAAAAGCAAACGAAAAAGAGGATTAATGATCATAATTCAGTAATAATTACTGGACCCACATAAATGAGAATTGAACTGTTTTAAGATTCTCCCAAGTAGTTCAGGAACTCAATAAAATAATGAAAGGAAAATATAAGGACTGAAACTAGAAACCTTTAAAAAATTTAAAGACAAGAAAATTGGTTATTTGGAACAAGTGGAAAAGCTTAGTAAAGCAGCAGACACTGAAAAAGAGAATGGCAGAACTCGAATTTTTAAAAATGCAGAAATGGAAAAAATATCAGGAAAAAATTAAAATACTGTGAAATTGGAAGATGCATGAGCTCACTGCTCAAAAAACAACCCAAATAACCTTAAAGATAGAGCTAAATGAGGCATTCTGAAACATATCCCTGGGGAGGGAAGCCCAAATACTATAATTCATGAAATCACACAAGAATAGCCTAGAAGTACTGGAGACAGGGGACAAAATGTAAATTGAATTTAATAAATGCTTGTTAATTAAAATTGATAGAATTCCCAGGTCTGAATTAGCAAAAAACCCCAGCTTTAATTTATCCAGAAATATAGTTATCAAATTCCAGAGCATCATTAACAAAGAAAATATCTTACAATAAGACAGGAAAAGAAAGTTCATTTCTATATTACAGTAATAACAGTTGAAATTGTATAGACAAACTTGTAGATGATGATAAATGAAAGAAATGGAATTTTTATATACAAAAAATAAAGGAAACTTCCACCACTAAATAACATTCCACAGCAATTAGCATACTCCTAAATTATAAAAAATGGTTCTTCAATATGATCAATGACTTCAAATTATTTCTCCTAAGAATGAAACTCAACAAACATTTATTATAGGCTTACAATATATTTTCTAGGTATTACACTAAGCAGCTAGGTGGCATTTGTATATGTGTGTGTGTGTGTGAAATTTATTAAAAGGAGGTAATTTGGATTGGATTGTTTCAAGTAAAACAAGAGGCATGTACCTACTGATGTTTTTTTAAAATGTTAGACAGTGAAACTTGATGTTACTAAGTTATAGGATGTATTAAAAAAAACCCAGAATTCAACAATTTGCTATATACAAGAAGTGGGCTTAAAACAAAGATACGTGGAGAGTAAGAGTGAAGAACTAGAATGAAATTTATTTTGCTTCAAATGAATTTTTTAAAGTAGTGGTTGCAACCGTGATTTTGGACAAGGCAACATTAAAGAAATATAATTTCAAGATATGTTGCATTATCTTTAAGGATATCATAGACAATGAAATAATAGAAATATAAAATATATGAGTGTACCAAATAGATTTGAAGGAAAGGCTAACTGAAGTGCAAAAAGATGTAAAGTAAGACAATAATTGTAGGTGACCAGCATTCCTCTTTCAGAAACTGACAAATCTAACAAAAAAAGAAAGAAGAATATTATGGATCTAAATAGTAGGTTAGAAAAATGAGATTTGATAAACTGATAGCAAATATTGAATGGGAACCTTACATAAAATATGTATTGATCTATATCACCAATGCATTGATAAAAATTGGTCATATGTTACAGCATGCAATTTTATGAGTAGAAGAATAAATATTTAAAACATGCTTTAAAAACCTGACTATAATGCAATAAAAATTATAATAAATAAAGGAACAGCTAGGTGATACAGTAGATAGAGTGCTAGGCCTGGATTAAAGAAAACTCATCTTCCCAAGTTCAAATCTGGCCTCAGACACTTACCAGCTGTGTGACCCTGGGCAAGTCCTCATCTGTAAAATGAGCTGGAGAAGGAAACAGCAAACCACTCAAGTATCTTTTTTTTTTTTTTTTTGGTGAGGCAATTGGGGTTAAGTGACTTACCCAGGGTCACACAGCTAGTAAGTGTTAAGTGTCTGAGGTCATATTTGACCTCAGGTCCTCCTGAATCCAGGGCCGGTGCTCTATCCACTGCGTCACCTAGCTGCCCCACCACTCAAGTATCTTTGCCAAGAAAACCCCAACAGTGGTCACAAAGAATGAGATACAAGCAAAAAAACAATTCAACAGTGAAGCTAGGTGGCGCAGTGGATCCTACTTGCCTCTGGAGGGGAAAATGAAGAGAAATGTCACTGAACAAAAGCTTCCCCAAGAAACCTTGGTGGAAGAATGGTGATGGAGTAAGAAATGAGGTGGGTTTTACTCATCAGTCCCCACTGTTTCTGGCCCCCAGGAAACTCTCTCCTCAGTCACCTGCCAGAGTTTATTCAGCACCTCACTTCTGTGCCTGATCACTGTTCACTTTCATTCACTGCTTTTGATGGCAGCAGGGTCAGCACAGCCTTGCCTTCCAACAGAAGCATATATCCAGGCAGGGTCACATTTCCTCTTTCTTGTTTTCTTTTTGCTTCTCCACCTGCCCTCTTTTAAAAGGAATTCCCTTATGGCAAAACAAACAAAACACGACCTAGAAACTTGTGGAAACTTAAAAATATGTAGACACAGGCACTTCTACCCCACCAACCTTGCATGGTAAGATCTCTGTGGGAGGAGTCACAGTAATCTCAGGCCACTGATTATCTTTCTATTCTTTTAAAACAGATTTTCTTTCAGAGATACAAATTTTCCTCAAAAAACTTCTGTAATTACTAGGGCCTTGAAGTTAGGGTCCAGAAACCTTCTTCTCAGATCACAGGGGTACAAACAAGCATTTGCATCTCATAATGTGCCTTTATCCAAAACCACTATTAATGGCTGTTGAAGGAGGCTAGGAGACTCCTCGAAAGACATGGTTATGACCTTATCTCATGAGAAAAAAAAAGACTTAATGAAAACTTCCTTTTTATAGGCCAGCACAAATGAGTAACTCCTTCCAAAACATTGGGATTGAACCATATCTGCCAGCATCAGTAAAGTTTATCCTCCAGGGGGTGCCATGGGACATTTCTATGCTTTGATAGAGATTCACCAGCCTATAAACTCAAGTTGTTCCTGTCAATCCCTTGATCAACCTTATATTGTAGCACAGGGACATTGAAATATATACAACCAAGTTTGGAAACAAAGAATGGATATAAAACTCCTGATGACTTTTTGGTCAGTTGTCTCTTCCTCTTAGTAGTCATGGCAAATGTTTATCATCAAAGAATTAAAATAGGCCATTGGTAGGATATATTTCAATATAATAGAGACCGGCACGTGTGCACAGTGTCTCTGATGGCATCTGTCTGTCAAGGCTAATATGTGGCCTGAGATCATTGGGCTATTTATCCCAATGGAAAAAGTCCACTGTCTTACCAAACACTACCCACAAATGAGTCTAAGAGATCCACCAAGAACACAGCCAAAGAGAAAATGGCCAAAGAATATGGCTGAGACCAACTAAAGCTTTTATGAAGGCACTCTCAATTGAAGGCCAATTAAAAAAGGCTTCTCATAACCATTTGGTTAACAGACCAGAACCAGGTACAGAATGTCTACATGTGTGCATGTGTCTCTAACATACTTCCATTACATGTTATCATGATTCTCCCAGAAGCAAGCTCCAGGAGATGGTATCAGAGGCACTTTGCACAAGTGCCAATTTCCTTCTCTCCACATGTAGGGTGCTGGTCAGTCACAAGTACCTAAAATTGGGCAAAAACACAATTGGTGGGAACTCAAGCCAATAGCATTAGAGGAAAAACCTTCCCAAGCTTCTCAGGGAACATTGAGGAGTAAACATAGTTTGCCTGGCTCTGGGAGAGTAAGACAGAGCATATTTGTGGGCTTCATCTGGGATAAAAATGGGCCCTTTCAATTTGTGGGGATGCCTGGAGGGATTTTCCACCCAGGATTTTCAATTTTGTATACTCTAGTTTGTGGGATCCTAGAGAAATTGGCAAAAAAACAAAACAAAAGCCACCTTTTTTTTTAGGCTGTGATTAAACAGTCTGTTTTTTCAGTGTGAGTTTCCATTGTAAGTCTGTTTTGAAATTAATTCTTGCAGAATTACATTTGTTAAATGGTTCAGTGCTGTTATTTGATATATTATTGAATCCACAAGCATTGATTTTATAACCAATATGAAAAGCATAAATGTGGGGCAGCTAGGTGGTGCAGTGGATAAAGCACCAGCCCTGAATTCAGGAGGACCTGAGTTCAAATGTGGCCTCAGACACTTGACACTTACTAGCTGTGTGATGCTAGGCAAGTCACTTAACCCTCATTGCCCCACAAAAAAAAAGAATAGATCTTATAACACTAGAGCATATGATTAGTTGAGAAATTTAATTTTTATTTTTGAGTTGAAACAAACCTAAACTATGCCTTATCGTATTTTATAATTTTTTAAGTCCATACGGTAAGGTTTATTTGTGTGCCTAAAAATATCAAGTAATCCACCCTTAGTGCTTAATTCTTTTTATTGGGCACTTTATTTTCAGGCCTTCTTTGGCCTTGTGTGATCTTCTTCTCTATCATCTATAAACTTAGTTTTCCTGTTATTCGGTGTTTGAAATTCCAATAGCATTGCCTTTGCATCAGCAAGGATCCATTGAGGGAAATTTCAAGTGTCTTTTGAAATAAGAAATCAAAAAGAAATTTTTCTGATCCTCTGAGTGGGTTGTCTATGATGTAGGTACTCAAAATCTCATTGTGCAACGAATGAGCAGTTCCATTTAGGTAGTCCAACTGAACAGCAGATGGGCCAAGAATTGAACATGAGGAGAATGGGCATATATATGTTTGTTTTGGTTTTGGTTTTGGTTTTTCTGTGAGGCAATGAGGGTTAAGTGACTTGCCCAGGGTCACGCAGCTAGTAAGTGTCAAGTGTCTGAGGCTGGATTTGAATTCGGGTCCTCCTGAATCCAAGGCCAATGCTTTAACCACTGTGCCACCTAGCTGCCCCAGAGTGGGCATATATCTGTAAATGAAACAGGTTGGACTATATGTCTTATGAGGTCCATTCCAGCTCTAAAATCTGATGATCCTAAACTCCTCTGTTTGGCTTTTAATGCCATTCTTAATCTGTACCCCGTATTATTAACCAAATCCCTTTTTCTATTAGAACCAAGAAGCTATTTTCTACTTTTTTCTTGTCAGAGCAGTTCCTTCATTGGACTGGAATTATAACTACTAGTCATTA
Organism: Dromiciops gliroides; assembly: GCF_019393635.1. NCBI lineage: Eukaryota > Metazoa > Chordata > Mammalia > Microbiotheria > Microbiotheriidae > Dromiciops > Dromiciops gliroides. The sequence continues at coordinate 148,999,129 of NC_057865.1, read as the reverse complement.
AATAAATATTTATTGAGCACCTAATAATTCAATTGATTTCAACAAACACTTAAACTTAAGTATCTGCTATGCCTGGGCAGCTAGGTGGCAAAGTAGATAAAGCACCGGCCATGGATTCAGGAGGACCCGAGTTCAAATCTGGCCTCAGACACTTGACACTTACTAGCTGTGTGACCTTGGGCAAGTCACTTAACCCTCATTGCCCTGCAAAAAAAAAAGTATCTATTATGCCCAAGATATCATGTTAGGCCCTGGAGTTACAAGATAAAATAAGATGCAGTCTCAACCCTCAAGAAACTTACAATCTAATTAGGGAAGGGTGTTAAGACAATCACATAATAGTTCAGAAGTGAAAATGTAAAGGAGAAATTCACTCTATGCAAAATTTGAGGGGAGAGAGTGGATTTTCATATAGGGTCATGGAACCTGCCTTGAGCATTACAGGGAGGGAGGGATTTCAACAAATAAAGATGGTAGATGGGAAGGCATGCCATTTAAGGCATGGGTAAAGCATTAGCAAAAGCACAGATACAGGATGTGGAATGAGACTGGAGTTTATTGGGTAGTCTGGTTTAGCTGGATTTCAGGGAACATGCAAGGAAGTAGTATGAGATCAATGGAAAGATATAATAGGGCATGATTGTGTTTATTCTTTATTCAGTAAGCACTGGGGAACTATGCAAAGCTCTGAATAGATAAGTAATTCACAGAAGTGCATTAGAAGAGTTAGACAGCAGAGGAACAGCATTCAAGAAGAACAATTAGGAGGAGATTTCAAGAATCTGGGCAAAAGTAGATGCATTATAGTGGTTGCGGTAGGAGTAGAAAGGAAAGGGAAAATGCAAGAGATATTGGGAAGGTAGAATTAACAATACTCAGTAGCTGATTGAATATGGAGAATATGGAGAAGACAAGGAAAAGATGACTACAAGGTTACTAAGGAGGATAAAGGTTCCATCACCAAAAATGGGGAAACCACAAAGGTGCAGGTCTGAAGTAGACACGTTGAATTTGAGGTACTGATAAAAATTTCTGGGTGAAGATATCATTCATTCAGCTAGAAATAAAGGACTGGCACTTTAGGAAAAGAGACAGTAACTACAGATTTATCTACTTGGAGGCAGTAACCAAAGTCATGATAAATACATAAGATTGCCAAGAGGAAGAGTATAGATGTTAGAAACAAATGTGAAGGAAAAACAACACAGCTTTAGTGCATAGCCCACGTGTCAGAAATGAATTTCAGAAGTTCCACTTTTCCTTGGCTGGGAAACATGGAGAGGATAATCAATATACAAGGTCCTGATGGAGACAAGGAGATGGAATCAAAGGCATAGGTAGAGATGTTAACTTTGACAAACAAGAGGACCAATTCATCATTTCAGATAAGAAAGAATAGGTTCAAGCTAAGTAGAGGAGAGCTGAGGGAACGTCTTGATATTCATGAAAGGAAATATATTCAGAGTAAACCTCTCACAAATCATCTTAAAAACAATCTGAGAGGCAGCTAGGTGGTTCAGTGGATAAAGCACTGGCCCTGGATTTAGGAGGACCTGAGTTCAAATCCAACCTCAGACATTTGAAACTTACTAGGTGTGTGACCCTGGGTAAGTCACTTAACCCTCATTGCCCCGAAAGACAAAAACAAAAACAAAACAATCTGACATGAATGTGATTTTGATTTTTTACTTCATTTGTCTTTTTGTTGACCCTAGTTGCCAAGATGTACAGTTCAGCCAACATACAAAATAGTTCCTTGACCCAGTGATAAGATTTTAAAATACTGCCTTATCTGAAGTCTGCATGACAGATTACTGGATCTGAAATAGCCTTCTGCATTTGCGCAGGAAGGTCACACTGACCCTTAAGGTTATCAAAACATAGACTTTGACAGGATCTTCAGTTTATAAGAAAGCTCAAACAGTTTAATCAAATGACTCTGAACCATCTGCTTCTACTGCATAACAATGGTACTAGTGTTAATGGGCGATATAGGCTTGTTTCCAAGTAAGAAAGTGAGTCATTAGAGCTATGAAAACTGTTGATTGTTTTCATGTCCAAAAAAATTATAAAACATTTTTACTGAAAAAGAAAACTATAGTTTTATTTAATGAAAGATATACTTGACAGTACTTTTAATACTAAAAAAACAACCGATTTAAAACTATAAGATAGCTATGTTATTTAGGCTTTCCGAATCTATCAACATAAGGCTTTTCTGTTATACTTCTTGCCAAACTAGATGGGGGGAAAAATACATTTTCAAGAAACTCCTAATCTTTGCCAACTCTCCCACTTACTCAAAAAATTTGGCCTGCGGTTTGAATGATAGATGTATGAGCCCTACCATCTGCTTACTGAGAAGTCTGAAACTGACATATTGCCTAATGGGTATAAGGTACCCAAGGAACATGGTTGTAAAACAGTACACTGACTTGTTTTCATGAGCTGATGTAATTGAACCTTTTTTAAAAATGCCATAAAATAAGCCTGAAATTTATATGTTTTCCAAGCAAGTCAGATCCAACCGTAACCAGTTGTAAGCTGCTGTTTCCAATTATTTCTTCAAAACTTAAAACATAAATGTAGAAACCTCAGTTTATCCTAAAACTAACATTTCCAAAGACCTAAAAAAAGTATAGGTATAATTCAAGTAATATTTAAATGTAATATTGCTATTTTCAAAAATTCTAAAGAATTAGCAAAAATGGGAAATGGGAAAGTGTTAAGAAAGTCAAGTATTAAGCAAAATGTTTATGAACCTCTTCAATTATCAATCAAAAATAAGTTTAAATTTGTTTGTTTGGTTGGTTTTGGTTTTTTTTTTTTTGGTGAGGCAATTGGGGTTAAGTGACTTGCCTAGGGTCACACAGCTAGTAAGTGTAAGTGACTGAATTCGGATTTGAACTCAGGTCCTCCTGACTCCAGGGCCGGTGCTCTATCCACTGCGCCACCTAGCTGCCCCTTTTGTTTTTGGTTTTGGTTTGGGGTTTTTTTGGTGAATAAGTTTAAATTTTTAAGGCTAAATAATTATGTACAATGGAAGCTTGTTCATTCAACATCTAGTTCACTTCAGCCAGTATACATGCCAAAAAATAATTAATATCCACTGGAAGATCTGTCAAAAGTCACATAGATATGACACATAATTGTATTTTTTAGTCTTGAAGCTAAAACTGAGATTGAAATGAGACACACATGGCTCAACAAGTCCAGAAACATATTCTCCTTCCTTTGATCTCATTATAAAATTCCTCCTTTCCGATCTCTCATCAGCAATATTTCATTTTAGAATCATCCCAGTGTCACATATTCTCAGAGCTGAAAGGGGCCTCAGTTGCCATCTAATTCAGCCCACACCTGACCCCAAATCCCTTCTACAACATGCTTCCAAGGGGTTATGCATACTTTTCTTGAAGGCCTCTAAAAAGGGTAAACCTTCTACCTCCAAAAGAAGCCTGCTCTACTTTTCAAACATTTGCCTATTTGCAACTTGCACTCATCACTCCTATTTCTAAGCAAAAGAAGCCTTATTCCTCTTCCATATGACAGATTTTTTTTAACCAAGGGCAATCAATTGACTTTTAATAGGAAAAAATGAAAAGCAAATAAAGTTTGTTGCCAGAAAAATCATAGAGCCTTTTTGATAAAGCGTGACATTTTAAGTCAGGATGAATAAACATGTGTGAATCTAGCAATGAAACAGGGTGAGCTGTGGTTAGTAGGAACTACATAGGAATAGTAGGTAATGCATCACTTCTTTTTTTATCAAAAGAGTATTTTATTATTTTCTAGCTACAAGTAGAGATAGTTTTCAACATTTTTTTATAAGATTTCTTACTTTCAAATTTTTCTCCCTCCCTCCCCTCCCTCTTCCCACTCCCCAAGACAGCAAGCAATCTGATATGTTATATATGTACAATCACATTAAACATATTTCTACATTAGCATATGACAGATCTTAAAATACTTAAAGATAGCGATTGTGTTCTTCTCTGAAGCCTTCTCTTATCTAGGTTGAACATAACCAGCAGTTCCTTCAACCGATTTTCTTCAACCAAGCTCTCAAGGCTTTTCATCCACATTTCTTCTTTCAATGCTATCTATCACACTGTGGACCTTCCTAAAATGTGGTACCCAGGACTAAATATAGTACTCCAGATCAGTGGTGTCAAATTTAAATAGAACTGGATCTCTGTGGGCCACATGTTGACTTAGAAAACCACAAATTAACATTATCTTTTTTGTATTTTATTTTTATTTTGTTAAACATTATCCAGTTACATTTTTTTTAATTTTTTTTTTTTTAGTGAGGCAATTGGGTTAAGTGACTTGCCCAGGGTCACACAGCTAGTAAGTGTTAAGTGTCTGAGGCCAGATTTGAACTCAGGTACTCCTGACTCCAGGGCTGGTGCTCTATCCACTGCGCCACCTAGCTTCCCCATCCAGTTACATTTTAATCTGGTTACCCAGCACTCAATTTGGCTGGCAGGTCTTGAATTTGACACTTCTGCTGTAGATGTGATCTAACTAGAGTAAAGTAAACTAGGGCTATCATATGCCTTATTTGGGATACTAGGCCCCTCTTAGTCACCAAAGATCACATGATGCCACAGTATACTGCTGATATACTGAGTTTGCAGTCCACTAAAATGCACATATCTTTTTAAGATAAACTACTGCTTAGCCATGTATGCCTCCCCAATCTTATACTTAAGAAGTCGGTTTTTTAATACAAATAAAAAAATTTACATTTATCCCTATTAAATTTCATCTTTCTACATTCAGCCTAAGTTTCCAGCCTGTTGACATCTGTTTTGGATCCTGATTCTGTCATCTAACATGTTATCTACCTCTCTCTGCAGATCAGTAGTAATCTTAGTGGTATAACAATGTACTTACTATATGGTCAAGGTTTAATTCAGTTTTGAGTTTTACTTGGTTCTGTACAGTTAACCATCAGGAAACATAAAATACTTTGACACTTCAAAGGACTCACAATTTCACTGATGTGCATCATTGCAGATTGCAACCCATCCCACCTTCTCGTCTGTAATTTTTCTCCATGTCTTCCCAAAAATCCTATATAAAAGAGCTACCCAGAATCCTAGGCACCTTCCTCTAGTATATTTCACATATATCAGAGCAACAGTCTGGTTGTCTGTGCTCTCACTACATAACTGTTCTGCTTCCATTTTTGGTCATACATATCTTTATTAATGCTACTGAATTACTTCTTGTTCATAAGTCATCACTGTTAACATGCTACAACCTCCTTATATCTACCCTTTCATTGTATTTTGGGTCACCTCAATTTTGATTCCTCTGACATTTCAGTATTCCATAATCCAACATATTATCCCCTGACTGTCTTCACTGCCTCAAGTCTCTCCCCTCTCCAATCCATTCTCTATATAGTTTCCAGGATGATTTTCCCAAAGCATAAATCTTATCATGTCATTCTTCTAAGGCAACTAGGTGGTACAGTTAATAGACTACCAGGATAATAAGGAAGACCTGAGTTCAAAACCAGCTTCAGATACTTACTAGCTGTATGACCTTGGGCAAGTGACTCTGTTGGCCTCATTTTCCTCAAATGTAAAAGAATTATAACAGCACCTATTTCACAGGGTAGATGTGAGGAACAAATGAGATAACATTTGTAAACAGCTTAGCACAGAACCTGGTACATACTAAGTGCTATATAAATGCTTATTCCCTTCCCTCCTCCTTCTCCTGTTCTTTCTTCTCCTCCTTTTCTAACTACCCCTTCCCCCACCCCATACACTAGATACACTCTAATGGTTCCCTATTATCTCTAGGATGAAATAAAAACTCATTTTGGAATTTAAAACCCCTCACAGCCTGGAACAATCTACCTTTCCAGCCTTATTGCTCATTACTCCTCTCTACGTGCCCTATGATCTAACCAAACTAGCTTTCTCACAATTCTTCATACTTGGCACACCACCTTTCACTACCTTAATGTCTTTTCATCTTCACTGCTCAGGATCCCTATCTTCCTTCAAGGCTCCACTCAAGCACTACCTTCTTCATGAGGCCTTTTCTGATTTCCACAGCTAGCTCATGCCTCTCCCTCCAAATTCAACTTGCTTCCATTTTGCATATGTTTCTATGTGTATGAGTTGTCACCCCGGGCTAGCCCTTTGAGGGTATGGATTGTTATCACTTCCATCTTTGTATCTCCAGCACCTAATACTTGATGTTTAATAAACAGTAGTTGCTTAATAAATGCTTGTTGATTTATAGAGAATATCGAATGTTAAAAAGGTGGATTTGGGCAATATTACAAAGCTTAGGATTATTAAGAGTGTTCCATACCTTTCCAACTGCAATTCAGACTGTCCACCTCATTCTATTCAATTACAAACTGTGTAATGAGATAAGTGTAAAGTATTAAATAAATGTGTAATGTTAGTGTCTTATATAAATGGATCTCTTTTGAATGACTATGGATCTCATTAAAGTGGTCCTATTGTGTTTCAAGGTTTGATCATTCAGTACAATATTATCCACAAACTTGTATCTGAAGAATCTCACTATTTCTAGAAATTACTCTCTATAGAAATGACATATAATGTGGTTGAATCTATCACATAATCTTATCTGAGCTCAACATATGTGGGGGGACACTTTGTTGGAGAAAACCTATGAGGCTTCTTTTTCCTAACCGAGTAAAATCATTTCAGGTAATCAGCAAACAAAAAGCACAGTTTATTCTCTACAGCTCAATTAATCATGTGACTCTGAAGATGGGGTGTGCTATAGGAAATCATCTGCAAAAATTTGCCTGTTCATCTTTCATGTTTTCAAAGATAGCCTCAATCCATGCAAAAATCGCCAACATAGAGATGTTTTGGCTAAAGGAAAGTAGGCCTATTGGTTACAAGTTGTTGATGTCTTCTCAGTTACTGTTTTTTAAAGCAGTACTGTCTTTGATCTTTTCCACTGTTCTAGGAATCCTCATCTCTTTGAGGAGGAGCAGACATTAGGCCTATTATTTCAATGATGTAGGCAGCTTTCTAGTGAAGAAACACACTTTATCCATTCTGTGCCACTCATAGTTCTTGAGAGTTGCTTAGAGCCAGGGATGTGACAGTAAATGTCTCTTCAGAAAAAAAAAAAAGTATGCACAACACATTTTTAAGTCTAATCTGTAACATTAAATTTTTCTTCATCATTTTCTTAATTCTACATAACCAACAATTAATCAAGCCCTGATTTTATAGCATTTTACAATTTGCAAGGTATAAAAAAAATTAACATTTGGCTCTAGCTGGCTCTAACACACCCCTCAGAACTGAGAGATTAAGTGATTTGCCGAAAGGGATGTAACCATTTTATGTTAGAGACAGTACTTGAACCTAGTGGTTCCTGATTTAGCTCTATTCATTACACCAAAGGTGTCAAGCCCAATTATGGCTGAAACATATTAAAAATGTAAGGGGGGGGGCCGCTAGATGGTGCAGTGGTTAAAGCGCTGGCCCTAGATTCAGGAGTACCTGAATTCAAATCTGGCCTCAGACACTTGACACTTACTAGCTGTGTGACCCTGGGCAAGTCACTTAACCCCCATTTCCCCACCAAAAAAAAAAAAAAAAAAAAGGTAATTGGGGGCAGCTAGGTGGCGCAGTGGATAAAACACCAACCCTGGATTCAGGAGGACCTGAGTTCAAATCCAGCCTCAGATAATTGACACTTACTAGCTGTGTGACCCTGGGCAAGTCACTTAACCCTCATTGCCCCACCCCCCAAAAAATGTAACTGGAAAATACTTGACAAAATAAATGAAAACATAATGTTAATGTGTTGCTTTCTAAGTCAATATGTAGTCCCCAGGGATCCTTAAGTACTGTTTAGTGGCCCCCTTTCTATCTGGGTTTGACACAACTCATTACATCATGCTGCATAGACCAAGAATGATATCCTGCAAAAGGTGATATTCAATCTGTCTTGAGAAAGACTCAGAGAGAAAACAGCAGGCAAATATGAACAGGGGGAGTATTCCAGGCATAGTGAAAAGACATGGAATAGGGATATGGAGTGGCCTGTGCAAGGAATAGTAGTAGAATATACAGAAAGGACTAAAGTGTAAGCAGGCTGGAAAGACAGGAAGAGGCCAGGTTTTGAATGCCTTTCAATGCCAGAGTATTCTGTTTTTGATCTGGGAGGTAATAGGGAAGCACCTGTATTTATTGAGCAAGGAAGTAAAATGGTTAGACCTTTAGGTCTAAGTGGAGAATGATGAAGTTAGGGAGAGACTTGGGCAAGAAAGCCAACCAACATGCTAGTGGAATAGTCTAGACATAAAGTGATAAGAATCTGTACCAGGGAGATAGTGATGCCAGAAGAGAAAAGAGGGGCCAAGATGAGAAATTATGTTAAGGCAGAAATGACAAAAACTGTCAACAGATTGTGTCTGTGGATTACTCTAACTGGTCAACAATCTGACAGGCAGCATATTCTTATATAACTCCCAATCCAGAAACTTGTTTCCTATCTTTTAAAATATATTGTTACATATTTTGTGATGTTTTGTGTTTATTCTGCATCTTCCAATTCCATCCCTGAACAAAGTATTCACAATATTTCATTTCAATAATATTTCCTTTCTTATCTCCAACCATATTTTCCAACATAGTTTTCCCTTATTCTCCCCAGTTTTCACGCTGAAGTCACATGGTATTTTTTCTAGGATATATGTGAAAGCCTTAGAGAATGTAACACTTCCTAAGTTATATAAACTTCTAGTGTCAGTTGATCTCAGGTTGCTTCACCTTGATGGAAGCCTTTCCAAGAAACAAACATAAATTCAAGACATAGATTCTGGATATAGATTCAGGAACATACCTTTTAGGATATCAAGTGGGCTTTGCATTGGAACAATTCCTACATCATTCAGATCTACTAATAAGACATTGAAGAATGGTAGCGACACTTGGAGTGGAAAGAAGGAAATGGACGAAAGAGGTATTTTCATGAAACTCACCACCAGTGAAAGCCATGGGAGTTAGACAAATGCCAACAGAAAGAATATGGAGAGAGAAGAGAAGATGACCAATGACAAACCATTAGGAGCCACCTACATATTAGAGGTAGCCAGAGAAAGAAGAGCAAGTGAAGGATACAGAGAAATAAAAGGTAGGAGAAGAATCAGGAGACCAACTATGATTTTAGGTCCTCCCAACAGCATAGGACCCAAGGGAGGAGAGACTGTCAAGAAGGAAGAAGTAATAAATTATACGAGCACTACAGAGAAGATGACAATGAAAAAACAGCATTGTATGTGGTGATAAAGGAATTTTTGGTGACGTCTAAAAGGGGAATTACAGTAGAGAAGCAGGCAAAGATTGGAAGAAATTGAGGTGTGAATGGGTGGCTAGGAAACTAATACAGATTATCTCTTTGATAATGAGGCAGATGAAGACCATAATAATTAGATTGATATAACACATTAAGCTTTATTTTTCTAAAAAACCACCATAAAAGGTAGATGATAGAAGTATTATTAGCATCATTTTATGATAGTCATAATAGTTCAATTTATAGAGCACTTTGAAATTTACAGAGTACTTTAGTTGACTCTGAGAGACATACAATATCATCAGTATCATCAGTCTCATTTTTTAGATGAAGAAACTGAGGCCACATGGCAAAACTTTGAGCTGTATGTGAACCCAGCATCTGGTTCCTGATTCCAAGTACTGATTTCTTTCCACTATACTACACTGTTATATCATCAAATGAATAGCTTTGAGGGAGTGGAAGACAAAAAGAATGATGAGAGCTTTGTAGGCAGAAGGTAAGAATTCAGATGAGAGACAGGAATTTTAAACGGGAAGGATCCACGTAGCAAAATCTAAGAAAAGACAAAGATAAGGGATCAGAGGCAAAGGTGGAAGAATTAGTCCTGAAAAAGAATAGAGTCTCCTCATCTTCTGAAACCACAGCAAAAAGGAGAGGATGTGTGAACACATACAGAGATTTTTGAAGTGTGTACAAAGAGAGTTAGGGAATTCATATTACTTTGCCTTAGTGTTAAGAAAAGAGGATGAAGATAGAATCAAGAGTGTAAGGAGAATATACAAGATTTGGACTAGATGAATGGGGGGGCGGGGTATGATAGAGAGTCACTGAGAAGTGAATACAGTTATTTCCATGAAGCATTGAGGGTCCAACTGAGGTTATATACATAAATTGGTAGTGGATCAGGCTGGCAGAGGTTGTAATTTCTTCCGACACATCTGGAGGAAGGTCATAATTAGGGCAAAAAGAAGGTTCAAAAAGAGTAATGGAATGAAAGATGAGGAAGAACAGATTTTTGTCAGTGAAGAATTCAAGGAATTCAAAGCAGAACAATTTCAAGTAATGACAATTTCTAAGGTGTGACCATCCTTGTGGCTGGTCATAAGACTACCTATATAAAGGTCATAGGAAATCCAAAACTATTACACACCCTGTGCAAGGAGTTTGAAAATGGGAAGATAACAAAAAACAAAACTACTGCATGCTTCAGTTTTTCAATGGATCAACTGCTAATCCAAGGAGACAAACTATAAGTATTGGTGTTGTGGAAAGAGACTCCTCAGAAACATTAAGGCCTAGGTTAAAATCTGACCAATTATACACACACACACACACACACACACACACACACACACACACATTTTCTGTGTGATCCTAGACAAGTCACTTAGACTTTAAATATTCCAAATAATTATCTAATCATATAACTTGTATAGTGGTTGTTAATATGGGTCAGTCAGTCAATAAATATTTATTAAGTAACACCTACATGCCAGGCATTGTGCTAAGTGCTAGGGATATAAAGAAAGGCATAAAAAAGAAAAAGAAAGGAAAACTCAAGTCCTTCTTCCTAAGGGATTCACCAGGAGTTCCCCAACCAATGAAAATATAGGTCTGGACCAAAAAAAAAAAATAGAAAACAAAATGTTATGTAAACAAACACCAGGGATTGTTATTATTGGTGTGTACACTCCCTTCGCTGGTGAAAATCACAAACCATACCATATCACCTTTGGGAATACTACCCATGGCTTTCTGTAAAACCTTCATCATACTAGAGTTCTTTGATTTGGGGGGGGGGGGGGTTTGTCCAAAGTTTGTGAATATCAGTGCAGTGTTTGGGCTAACTATCTTTTCATAGCTCTCACTCCATGACCAGACTACTCTTTTTTTGGTCATACATGTCCTTGAGTGTGTCACTGAAACACTTCTCCAATGTGACTCATTGGTGATAATAAGCTGCAGCCCACTTATGTCCTTTTTGTTGTCCTTTGGATCAATTACAATTGTGATTCTTGCATTGCTCAACTATTATTTAGTGCAGCAAAGTACATCCCTCTGTGCTACTATACATCTCCATATTGCATTTAAAAATCCAACTGCAGCCTTTAAAAGTCAATAGAAAAAAAAAGAAAAAAAGTCAATAGGAGCCCATCTGTGTCAAATTGCTAGACAGAAATATTGAAATTTTTTGTTGTTGTTATAGCAGTTCCACAAGGACACCATTGCCAGAATAAAGGTCAGTCTCTGTTTCCATGGAAGTGATTTCTGCTCATCAAGGAGGGGAGCAAAGATATCTCTGAACTCACTTCTGTTGAATCGTTACATTTCTTTATCACCTAATAAAAAAGGTTATTAGGCTCAAAACTTGTTCTTTCCTTAAGTGACTTTGGCAAAATCTGTATTCTGAATATAGGCAGTATGACCTACCCTTCCAGTCCTAAAAATCTATGATTTACTCATCTAGTTCTTAGTTAAAATGAGATAATGTCTGTAAAGTTCTTTGTAAACCTTGATTCATTATATAAATGTCAACTATTGTTGTTGTTAAAATCATAATGTGCAAAGTAAGTAACCATCACAAAAAAGAATCAATCAAAACTTAGTTTTTCTAATACCACAATGATAGTTTTTGAAAAGAAAGACAGCCAGTTTCAATGGCTTACAAATAATCAACTGGTGCCAAAAATACAGCTATCTTGGTATTTATTTTCATTTTTAAAAGCATGTGAAAAATTCTTGCCAAAATAACAAAGGCCAAAATCACTCGAACTATAGGAGTCATACTAAAAATATATTGCCTAAAATATGTGCCACTTGTCTGATTCTGCTTTAAAACTCTTGCAGATGCAAGAAAACAAATAGAAAAACTGGAAAATGATACCTATTAAAATGCTCAAAATATAAGAAACAAAAATTAAAAAGCAAAGATGTTTTCTTTAATTGTTATAATTTACAAGTTAAACCAATGTAAAGCAGATATAATAAGAGAGAAGGGGAATAAGTCTAAGATCCATAGCCACCCAATACTGTATCTCCTTGCCAAGTAGAAATATGACAGGCAAGCACAAATAGCAATTAGAATACAACTTCATTCATAAAACACTATAGAAGAAGATAACAATTAGGAGAAGTATTATTTAATAAAACAATTAGAAGGAATGTGGGCAAAAAGAAGTATAGAAAAACGCTGGGAGACCAGCCAAGATAGCAGAATAGGAGGAAGCAGTACAGCCCATCTCTACCTCACTTCTCCAAAGAAACCTAAAAACACACCAGATACAAACCTGATTGAGAAATCCAAGGGGAAAAAAGCACAGTGAGTCATTTTTATAGACTGTCAGCATAGGGAGACAGAGAAATCTATAGACACTGGGGACAGCTATAGCCAGGAGGGTGCTATCTTCAAGGGTGAGTATTGAACAATAACAATAATAAAGCACTTTGAGATTTACAAAGTGCTTTACTTGACTCTGTGAAACATACAATGTAAATATTATCCTCATTTTACAGATGAAGAAACGGAGGCCCAAAATCACACAGCAAAATGTTGAACTGGTATGTGAACCCATCTTCTGGTATCTGATTCCAAATACAGACTTCTTTGCATTATACCACACTGAAAGCTATGACCCCCACCCTCCAAAAAAGACCCTACACATCATATGTCAAGAAATTATAAAATAAAATTGCCCAAATCTCCTAGTACTATAGGGCAAAGTAAAAATAGAAAGAATCCACCAGTCATCTCCTGACACAAGCCCTAAAATGAAAACTTTCAGAATCATCATAGCCAAAACACAGAGCTTTTAGGTCAAAGAAAAAATACTATGGACAAACATAAAGAAAGAATTGAGATACTGAGGAGCCACACTCAGGATCACTCAAGATTTGGCAGTTAGTATCATAAAGGAGAAAAGAATTTGTAATCCAAAAAGGAAAATCATTAAAGGCTTGCAATAAAAACAACCTGTCTGGAGAAGTATAAACCTCTTGGGGGAAAGAGACCTTTGTTATAGTTAAAATAATTACAAGAGACACCAGTTTTAGGCAAGCATATTATAACTTTATCAATCTCTAAGGGATTGACAAAGCAGCTCCCTAGCTTCTCATGGTCCAAAGACAGAAAGCATGGCTACTTTTTCAGGTTTTTTTATTCCTTTTTGATAAGAGGCATGTCATTATACATCAATCAAATCTAACAGGTTCATGCAATTAAAGGTGGATTACATCAGGTCAGGAAGGACTGAACTGTCCCATTGATTTGGGACAATTTGGGACAATATCTCTATATAGAGAATTCGGTCACAACCCAGACTGAGCCAGCAAGCTGGCCACTATCTGGGTGTGGTCTTAAGGGGGACAATGAGTCTGGCTGACAGCAAGTAACATTAAGGGTCAGAGAGGAAGCCAAATCAAACAGCAGGCCTAGGAGTGGTTTTGTTATGCTTTGGTGATCCTAAAAGAATATAAGGGAAAGGAAGGGGGAAGGAAATGCACTAGGGAATAAAGAGAGAGAAGAAAGGTAGGGGAAATTATCTTACCTAATTAGGGTATTCAAGTAGAAGACTATACAAACATGGAGGAAGGGGAAAGGAGAGTAGTAGACATTTGGACCTCACTCATCTGAACTGGTTAAAGGTGTCAAGAATACATGTACACAGTTGAGTACAAAAATACACTTCACTCAACAGGGAAACAGGAGGAAGAGGCTAGTCAGAAGCAAAACAAATTCCCTTCCTGGAGGGTAGAATGTGAAGAGCAATTTAAAAAGAAAGAAAGCTTAGAAGCCTATAATTGGATTCTGCTTGACAGAAAGAAAAGACTGGAAGGGAAACAGAAACAGAACACATTCCTTACTTACCACTACCTTTCTCTCAACAAGTTGGGTGGGAAACAAGAGAACAGAATGAAAAAGAAAATAGAATAAAAGGAAATAAACAATTAATAATGATAACCATGAATGTGAATGAGATGAAATCAGCCATTAAAAGGAAAGAGATAGACTGGATGAGAAAGCAAAGTCCAAGAATATATTGGTGACAAGAAACATATTTGAAATATAAAGACTCACATGGAGTTAAAATAAGGAGCTAAAGCAAAGTCTGTTATGCTTAAGCTGACGAAAAAACAGGCAGGAGTATTAATCATGATTTTAGATCAACAAGACAACAGCAAAAAACAGACTTGATTGAAAGAGTTAAGGGCAGCGACGTGTCACAAACAGAGCATCAGGCCTGGAGTTAGAAAGATTCATCTTCCTGAGTTCAAATCCAGCCTCAGACACTTACTGGCTATGTGACCTTGGGCAGGTTATTTAATGCTGTTTGCCTCAGTTTCTTGATCTGTAAAATGACCTAGAGAAGGAAATGAGACAAACCACTCCAGTATCTTTGCCTATTAAACCCCAAATAGGATCATGAAGAGTTGGATATGACTGAAACAACTCAACAACAACAAAAGAGATAAACAAAGAAACTACATTATGCTGCAAGGTGCCACAGACAATGAATTAATATCAGTGCTAAATATATATATGTATGTATATGTATAGAATGGTATAGCAAAATGAGTTACAGGAAGAAAAAGACAGTAAATCAATAATCATGGGTGACCTCAAAGAATCCCATTTAATTAAGGCAAATATAACAAAAGAAAAAAGAAAGAAGTTAAAGTTGAATAGGATTTTAGAAAAATGAGATATATTAGAACTGTAGTGTTTGCTGAATTAACAATAAAAGAAATAGACACATTATCAGTTGTGCGTGAAACTTTTACCAACCTAAACATATATTAGGTCACCAAAACCTCACAAACAAGTGAAAAAAGCCAAAATATTGAATACATGCTATAACAATTGCATTCAATAAATGCCTGCTGACAACATGATTAAAAATTAATTGGATATTTCAAAGAACAAATCATAGAAACAACCAACTTCAATAAAGATAATAACAACAATGAGACAACATGCCAAAATGGTTAGGATGCAGCCAAAGCAGTCCTTAACAGAAAATACAAATCTCAAAACAATCTATCTGAATAAATGATCCCATTTTAAGGTCCTGTCTCATCTAGAAAATTGTCCCCTCTATCATCCCCATTCTTACACTTATCCTCAATCTTTCCATGTCCACTGGCTACTTCCCTTCTGCTTATGTCCCCTCTATCTTCAAAACACCTTCACTTGATCCTTCCATCACCTCTATCATTAGAGATCTCTCCTGCCTTTTGTAGCTAAACAACTCGAGAAGGCTGTCTAGAATAGATGTCTCTACTTTCTCTCCTTTTACTCTCTTCCTGATTCTCTACAGTCTAGTTTCCAATATCATCATTCAACCAAGACTTCTCTCTGCAAAGCTGACAATAATCTACCACTAACCAAAGCTAATGATCTTTTTTTCAATCCTTATGATCTCTAAACTCTCTGAAACCTTGGACACTATAACCTTCTCCTGATACTCTTTTCTCTTTTCATTACAGCATGCTTGCATGGGTTCTGGACAATGGATGATGCTCTTGCACTTTCCCAGTCACCAATGGAATAAAGCAGAGTTGTGTACTGCCCCCCCTGCATTTTAACATGATGTTTTCAATGATGTTGCCAGATACCTTTAACAAGGAAAAAGATGGCATCAAGGTCAGCTACTGCATTAATGATAAATTATTTAACTTGAAAAGGCTACAAGCCAAGACTAAAGTGAAGGGAGAATTGGTTCATGACTTTTTTGTTCACAAATGATTGTGCACTCAATGTAGCCTCTGAGGCTTAGATGCAACAACATATGGATCAATTCTCTGCTGCCTGTGCTAATTTTGGCCTAACAATTACTATCAAGAAAACAGAGGTTCTCCATCAGTCAGCACCACAATTATATCACCATCAATTACAGCAAATGGAGAAATCATGAACTCTATGGATAAGTTTGTTTAGTTTAGCAATATACTTTCCAGGGAATTACACATAGATGATGACATTAATGTACGCATTGCCAGAGCTAGTTCAGCATTTGAGAGACTCCAAAGGAAAGTGTGAGAGAAAAGAGGTATTAGACTGCCTAACAAACTGAAGTTCTACAGAGCTGTTGTGCTGGCCTCATTGTCGTATGCCTCTGAAACCTGGACAGCCTAAGAGTGCCATGCCAGGAAACTTAATTGCTTCTATCTGAATTGTCTTAGAAAGATTCTGGAAATCACCCGGCAAGATAAGGTATCGGACACTGAAGTCCCTTCTCTATCTAAACTGCCAAACATTCATATTCTATTGCAGAGAGTGCAACTCAGATGGACTGGTCCAAGCTCCTAGTGGTCTGATCAGCCCCAGGTGGAACACTGTACCTTGACTGTAACAGTGATATCATTCTGTTCCTCTTCAAGAAAGAAGGGGGTGGAGCCAAGATGGTGGAGAAACCAGGTAGTTGTCTGAGCTCTCCCAAGTTTCCCTCAAAAACAACTTTACATCAAGCCTCTAAACAGATTCTGAAACTACAAAACCTACAAAAAGACTAAGAGACACAATCTTCCAACTTGAGATAATTTGGAAGACTTCAGGAAAGCTTGGTCTCACTTGGGTGAAATGGGAGTGCAGTGTGGAGCAGATCTGGGCAAGTCAACAGGAGGCTCTTGGCCACAGCACAGCAACTGAGACCCTTTGGTCCCCGCTCAGCAGGCTGGTGGCGCAGCAGGCCAGTTGTGAGACCTGCCAACACTGGCTGAGAGGGCAAATTGCCAACTAGAGAACCACCCACAGGAAAGGCACAGCAAGGCCAAGTCATCCCAGCTGCAGGGAGCAAGCACAGGGAGCAAGCCCAGGGCAGTGAGGAATCCACAAGCCACAGAAGCCTGACAGCAAAAATCCAGTGACCTGGACCCAATCACCTAGCACAAGAAGTTTGTAACAGTGGCTCCTGTGCCCCAAGAGCAGATCTCAACTTTATTTTATGTATTTATGTATTTATGTATTTATATATTTATGTATTCATTTTTTGCAGGGCAATGAGAGTTAAGTGACTTGCCCAGGGTCACACAGCTAGTAAATGTCAAGTGTCTGAGGTCAGATTTGAACTTAGGTCCTCCTGAATCCAGGGCCAGTGCTTTATCCACTGTGCGACCTAGCTGCCTCCAAGATATCAACTTTAAAAATAAATGAATAAATAAATAAATAAATAAATGAATAAATGAATGAATGAATAAATAAATAAATAAATAAATGAGCCACAACATGAGTAAGAAACAGAAAAGGGCCCTTACCATTGTGAGCTTCTGTGTCAACAGAGAAGACCAAAACACAGATTCAGATGAAGACAATACTCTCAAAATGCCCACTTATGAATCCTTAAGAGGGAAGATGAACTGATCTCAAGACCAAGCTCTTCTTAGAAGAGCTCAAAAAGGATTTAAAAAATCAAATGAGAGATGTAGAAGAAAAAATGAAAGAAATGAAAGCTACATAAGAAAATTACGAAAAAAGAATCAACAGCATGGAAGATAAAGCACAAAAATTGACTGAAGAAAACAATTCCTTAAAAAATACAATTGGCCAAATGGGGGAAAAAATTGGTCAAATGGAAAAGGAGGTACAAAAGCTTACTGAAGAAAACAATGGCTTAAAAATTCAAATTGGGTAGACGGAAGCTAATGACTCCATGAGACACCAGGAATCAGTCAAACAGAATCAAAAGACTGAAAAAAATAGAAGAAAATGTGAAATACCTCATTGGAAAGACAACTGACTTGGAAAAGAGATCCAGGAGAGATAATTTGAGAAATACCGGACTACCTGAAAGCCGTGATCAGAAAAAGAGTCTGGATACCATTGTCAAGATAATGGAATGTGATAGATAAGATTTAGCAGATAGGAGCCCACCTGAGTGGATTACTGGCTGATTTGACTGGATTAGTAGTTGACTAAAACTGGGGGAACAGATTAGAACCCACATTTAGAATTTTAAATTACACACCATATTCCAGGAAACTATCAAGGAGAACTGCCCTGATATTGTAGAATCAGAGGATAAAATTGTCATTGAAAGAATTCACCTATCACAACCCTAAAGAGACCCCAAAAAGAAAACTCCAAGGAATATTGTAGCCAAATTCCAGAATCATCAGGTGAAGGAGAAAATACCGCAAGCAGCCAGAAAGAAACAATTTAAATATCAAGGAGCCACAGTAAGAATTGCACAGGACCTGGCAGCTTCAACATTAAAGGATCAGAAGGCTTGGAATATGATATTCTAAAAGGCAAAGGACCTTGGATTGCAACCAAGAATCAACTACCCAGGAAAACTGAGCATCCTCTTTCAGGGTAAAAGATGGATATTCAATAAAATAGGGGACTTTCAATGTTTCCTGATGAAAAGACCAGAACTGAACAGAAAATATGACCTTCAAATACAAGACTCAAGAGAAGTATAAAAAGGTAAACAAGAAAAAAATTTATTCAATAAGATTAAACTGTTACATCCCTACACAGGAAGATAATATTTATAACTCTTGAGAACTAGAGTATCTCTATTTAGACAGATAGAAAGAGTATATACATAGAGGGCATAGGTATAAATTGTCTCTGATGTGATGATATAAAGAAAATTAAGGGGTGAAAAAAGGAGTATACAAGGAGAAGAGGAAAGGGGAATGGGGTTAATTACATCATATGAAGAGGTACAAAAACCCTATTACAATAAAGGGAAAGAAGGGAGGTGTGAGAATTGTTTCAACCTTACTCATAAGACTTGTTTCAAAGAGGGACTAACATATGCAGTCATTTGGATAAAGAAATTTATCTTACCCTTTAGGGAAGTAAAAGGATAAGGGGAATGGGGGGCACTGACAGAAGGGAGGGCAGAAACAGGGAAGGAAAGGGTAAAGAAAAGGGAGGAGGGCTGATAAAAGGGAGGGCAGATTGTGGAAGGCAGGGGTCAGAAGAAAAATGCTGGTGAGAAGGAATAGGGTGAAAGAAGAAAAAAAGTACAAAGGGGGAAAATAGGATGGAGGGAAATAGACAGCTAGTAATCATAATGTGAATGGGATGAACTCTCCCATAAAACAAGTGAATAGTAGAGTGGATTAAAAACCAAAATCCTACAATATGTTGTTTACAAGAAACACATTTGAAGCAGAGAGATACCTACAGAGTAAAGGTAAAAGGTTGGAGGAGAATATATTATGCTTCAGCTAAAGTCAAAAAAGCAGGGGTAGCAATCCTTATCTCAGACAAGGCAAAAGCAAAAACAGATCTTATAATTAAAAGAGATAAGGAAGTAAACTACATCTTGCTAAAAGGTATCACAGAAAAATGAAGCAATATCAATACTAAACATATATGCACTAAGTAGTATGGCATCCAAATTCTTAGAGGAGAAGTTAAATGAGTTACAAGAGGAAATAGGCAGCAAAATTATATTAGTGGAGGATCTTTAAATTCCCCTCTCAGAATTAAATAAATCTAACCACGAAATAAATAAGAAACAAGTTAAAGAGGTGAATAGAATTTTAGAAAAGTTAAATATGCTAGACCTCTTGAGAAAACTGAATGGGGATGAAAAGGAATATACATTTTTCTCAGCAGTACATGGCACATACACAAAAACTGACCATGTATTAGGGCACAAAAACTTCATAGTCAAATGTAGAAAAGCAGAAATCATGATTGTAGATCATGATACAATAAAAAATTATATGTAATAAAGAGCCATGGAAAGATAGACTGAAAATTTATTGGAAACTACATAATCTCATCCTAAAGAATGAGTGGGTCAAACAACAAATAGTAGAAACAATAACTTCATCCAAGAATATGACAACAATGAGACAACATACCAAAACTTATGGGATGCAGTCAAAGCAGTTCTTGGGGGAAATTTTATATCTCTAAATGCTTACATGAATAAAATAGATAAAGAGGAGATCAATGAATTGGGCATGCAACTAAAAAAGCCAGAAAAAGAACAAATTTTAAATCCCTAATTAAATACTAAATTAGAAACTCTGAAAATAAAAGGAGAGATTAATAAAATTGAAAGTATGAAAACTATAGAATTAATAAATAAAACTAAGAGCTGTTCTATGAAAAACAATAAAATAGATAAACCTTCAGTTAATTTGATTTAAAAAAAAAAAGAGAAAGAAGAAAACCAAATTACCAGTATCAAAAATGAAACCGGTGAATTCACCACCAAAGAAGTGGAAATTAAAGCAATAATTAGAAGTTATTTTACCCAACTGTATGCGAACAAATTTGATAATCTAAATGAAATGGATGAATATTTATAAAAATATAAATTGCCCAGATTAACTGAAGAGGAAATAAAATCCTTAAATAAGCCCATTTTAAAAAAGAAATTGAACAAGCCATCAATGAACTCCCTAAGAAAAAATCTCCAGGACCAGATGGGTTTACAAGTGAATTCTACCAAACATTTAAAGAACAATTAATTCCAATACTGTATAAATTATTTGGAAAAGTAAGTGAAGAAGGAGTTCTACCAATTTCTTTCTATGACACAAATATGGTATTGATACCTAAACCAGGCAGAGCCAAAACAGAGAAGGAAAATTATAGACCAATTTCCCTAATGAGTATCAATGCAAAAATCTTAAATAAAATATTAGCAAAGAGACTACAGCAATTTGTCATCAAGATAATACACATTATGACCAAGTGGGATTAATATCTGGAATGCAGCGCTGATGCAACATTAGGAAAACTATTAACATAATCAACCACATCAATAACAAAACTAACCAAAATCATATAATTATCACAATAGATGCAGAAAAGGCTTTTGACAAAATACAGCACTCATTCCTATTAAAAACATTAGAGAGCAAAGGAATAAATGGAGTTTTCCTTAAAATAATAAGCAGTATCTACCTAAAACCATCAGCAAACATTATATGTAACACGGATAAGTTAGAGGCATTCCCAGTAGGATCAGGTTTGAAACAGGGATGTCTATTATCACCTCTATTATTTAATATTGTACTAGAAATGTTAGCTTTAGCAATAAGAGAAGAAAAACAAATTAAAGGAATTAGAATAGGCAAGGAAGAAAGAAAACTAAAAAACTACTTGAAACAGTTAACTTCTGCAAAGTTGCAGATCATAAAATAAATCCACATAAATCACCAGCATTTCTATACATGACCAAAAAAGCTCAGCAGCAACAGATAGAAAGAGAATTCCATTTAAAGTAACTGACTACCTAAAAATTATTTTATAGAGCTAGAAAAGACTCCTCGGAGGTCTCCCCCAAATCCCTCCAAATCCCTTCAAATAATTCCAAAAGACAATACCAGAAGCAGCAGAAGCCACAAAAGGACAGGGTGAGATTATTTTCCAGCCAAAGATGATTTAGAAGGTTGGCAGGAGAGGTCTACTGTGCTGGGGTGGGAATGGAACCCAACCCCCAGGTCAAGTCATCACAGATCCATCCCCAGACAGGCTGCACCAGAGAAAGAGACCTCCAGAGTCTCTGAATCAGGAGCAGCGCCAGCATCTTCTGGAAGTAAGCTCACTTTCTAGTGAGAGGGCTGAGTGGTTGGCGAGGGGGAGATTACAGGGGTCTCTTCTGGCACTGAGGCAGATCTCGATTGTTTTACCACTGCTAGAAACCAGGAAGCAGCCTTGATTGGTGATGGCCCAGGTAGGGGAGGGGAGCAAGTTCATCGGAGCTAACAACCAGAGCACACAAAGTTTTACTGCCTGATTAATTAACAAGTTGGCCTGAGGATATCTATAGACCAGAGAACAGGCCAGGTAAGTGAAGAACCTGCCCCTCCTTAAACACCACCTTAGACCCCCTGAAGCTTGGGACAGTACATTCTGGAAGTACTGCCCCACTTTAAGAAGGAGTTAAAAGTCAAGTAAAAGACTGTCAAGATGAACAGACAGAGAAAGATGAGGACCAGAGAAAGTTTCTTTAGTGACAAGGATTAAAATATTTATTTTTAAAACTGTCTCCTAGAATATAGATGTATGAACAAAATGTAAAAAGGGTTAAACAACTAAAGTCATAATTATAACTCATGTCTCCTTACTTTGAAAGGTATATAAATTCAGTACACAGATTTATATAATGTAAAATTGTCACAAATAGGAATAAGATGATTTTTGTCTTTTTTATATCTTCCATAATAGAATTTATACATTCCACAAAATAAAAAATATATAGGTTATTATCCAAATCAAAAAGCACTGCTGATTTATGGACACTAAGGATATATAAATCTGTATAACACAGCCTCAATCCTTAAGAGATGACAATGTAAGATGAAAAAATACAAACATTTTAACAAAATTAAAGATGCAACAAGGTAAAACTGATGTTGGACAATTCCAGAACCCACCGTACATCAAATGATATCAAACACTTTAAAAATCAAACAAACCAAAAGAGAAAAACCCTTAGCTCCCTTTGCTGACTTGTAGACATAATTTCTGTATTCTTAAATATCAGGTTCATACTCTACTCATTGATATTTTTTAATGAATTCTATGGTCCCCAAAAGCTAACTATAAACTAACAGTAGGAAATACAAATTTCATCACACAATTAAAATCCACATTTTAAAAAACACATGGAAAAAAAGAACTGACTGAAACCTACAAGAATTTTTACTAACCTGTACTATTACTCTTTCAGGTAACTTTGAAATATCAAATGCAGGTGTTGCTACTGATTCGGAGGATGATATGGTGGCTATTGATGGATATCTTTTGAGGCAATTACCATCTTCTGTAATCTGTCCAGTTTCCTTTTTTTTTTCCTTTATAATTTTTTCTTGGTCAGCCATTTTCTGTTGTAGAAACAATAACTTTTATTTGTAATGCAATTCAACTTTGTTTCACAGACATACTATTTCTGGCATTAGAAATCATAGAACACTTCCAAAGTTTCTCAGATTTTTTTTAACTGTAAGGAATCTTTGTTTGCCACCTCAGGGAGGGGAGAGGGGAGGGAAGGAAAGAGAGAAAAATTGGAACCCAAAACTATAAATAAAAAAGTTTATTATTAAAAAACCTATAAGGAATCTTAGAGATAATCTAAGACCCTTTTGGAGGTCTGATCCCTTCTCAGAATAGTATTTTAAGTGCATAAAATAAAACAAAGAGGAAATCAATTATACTAAACATGCTTATCAAGACACAAAAATAACAAGTTCAGAGACCACAGGTTAAGAACTCCTGATCTAATAAACACTCCTTTTTTAATAAGTAGAAAAAACTGACACCTAGAAGAATCTTAAGAAATCTGCCTTGGGTCACATGTGATAAAACTGATACATGACATGAAAAAATCACTAATTACTGGAAGTATAAATTGTTTTATCGAGATGTGATTGAGATTTTTTTATTACAATTCATTATCCAACTAAAGGGAAAATCATATTATATTTTAAATTAAATTAACAAAATTAAGCATAGACATTCCTAGCCCATATACTCATATCTCAGAGAAATACCAACCCACACCTACCATAGCATTAATACGGGGTTTTATCAAATATAGCGTGACTATAAAGGGAGTTTAGTACAACATACTAGACCTTATGCACCTAAGTGGACACTGTTACATTTAGAATAGTTACACCATTCCATTTAGAATAGTGACCTTGAGAAGACATACACTTATTCCAATTATGCTGCCCTTCCTTAAAATATTTAAAATTTTTCTTTTAAAAATAATATCTAACAATTATGTAGTGCATACAATTTGCCAGGCACTGTGCTAAATGCTTTACAATTTTTCTTTCATTTGATACTCACAACAACCCAGGGAAGTAGGTAGGTGCAATTGTTACCCCCCATTTTACAGACAGGGAAACTGAGGCAAACAGAGCTTAAACAACTTGCTCAGGGTCATACAGGTAGTAAGTTTCTAAAGTCAGATCTGAACTCAGGTCTTTCTGCCTCTGGGTCCAGCACTCTATCCACTGTGCCACCTAGGTATCTTCAGAGCTTGTGGTACATGTCAGTCCATGGATCAGTTAATAAGCTTTATTAAGCACTTACAGTGTTGAACTCCTTGGTGGCCTTATGTAGCAGGTAGCACATGAGCTGCCTTTTAAGGGAAGTCAGAGATTCTAAGATATGAGGAGGAAGTATGTTCTAGGCATGGTAACACAAGATAGAATGTCATGTACAAGAAATAACTCATAGGACAATTTGTTTGGAATAAAGAGTGCACAAGGGGAAGAATATGAAATTGCTAAAAAGGCAAGGAAGGGTTATATTGTAGAAGTTTCTATTTTATCCAAGAGTGGAGCCACTGAAGATGGAGAAAATCAATGATAGAGATGACATAATTTTGAAGCTGTTTAGGGACTGAATGTCAAGATATGCAAAATGAGGGAGCTATCGAATATTTGAGAAAAACAGATTGCTACTGAAAAAGTCTGACTAATAATAAGAAAAATACAAATTAAAATAACACAGATTTCACTTCATGCCCATGAAACTGGCAAAGATTATTTTTTAAAAAGAGTCAATAATAGAGGGACAATGATGAAAAAAGGGGAAAATGACAAATATTAGAGGGACTGGAGGATGATGAGAACATTAAATAGACCACTGTTATAGCTATGAATTGGTATAATTATTCTGGAAAACGGTTTGGAATCATACAGTTACATTTATCAAACTGTTAGGTCATCTATTTACTCAATAATCTCAACAAACTAAACTGTATTAATGTACCTCTCTTCCTGAAGTCTCTCTGACATTATTTCCATCCTTAACCAAATTTGCCACTTCAATGAGTGACAGGTAAAACTTTGCCACTGTTTTAATGTGCATTTCTATCATTGGTGATCTAAAGTATTTTTATGATTATTGAGGAGTTTTATATTATTATTGCTCTTTTGAAAAGTATTTGTTCAAAGTTGTGGTATATGAATGTGATGGAAAACTATTGTGCTATAAGAAATGATGAGCAGGCAGATTTCAGAAAACTCTGGAAAGACTTACATGAACTGATGCTAAGTGAAGTGAGCAGAACAAGGAGAACATTGTACACAGTAACAGCAAAATTGTGTGATGATTTTAGATTCTTTTTCTCTTTTTAGTTTGTTTTCATATTTGATATAAAAAGCTGGTCTAAACTATCCTCCTGTCAAACTATATTCCAGTTTTTCTAAACAGTCTTGTAAAGAGTCCTTCTCCCCAATAGTTTGTGTTCTTGAGGTTAGCAGACACTGAATGTAGTGTTCATTAGCTTCTCCTTCTTACTTATCTAGTCTGTTACACTGCCCTACTCTTCTACTTTTTAAACCAGTAACAGTTTTAAATTAAAACACATTTAAAATATTTTAATGTTAAAACAAAAGGTTTTAATTATTATAGATTTCTAGTATAAATTGAAATCTGGCAATGTTAGGTCCTTTTAGTCCTATTTTTCCAGTACTTTCCTTTACAATTATTAACCCTTCTTCCAAATCTATTTTATTATCATATCTGATTTTGCAAAATAGCCTCTTCATAGTTTTATTGTTATGGTACTAAATTTGTAAATCAATTTAGATAGCATTATTTTTATTCACTGGTGCAGTCCAACCATGAATAATGATTCTTTCTTTTTAAATTTTTTTTGCAGGGCAATGGGGGTTAAGTGACTTGCCCAGGGTCACACAGCTAGTAAGTGTCAAGAGTCTGAGGCTGGATTTTAACTCAGATCCTCCTGAATCCAGGGCCAGTGCTTTACCCACTGTACAACCTAGCTGTCCCCAATTATTTCTTTACTTAACTGAATCTTGTAAGGGGCCTAAAATTCTAGCTATGATGTCTAAAATCTAATGAGCTGTTGCCTTAAATTAGAAGCTTTAGCAAGAGTTTAGACTTTTAAGTATTTGTTAAAGTGCATCAGAAGTTGGTGAAGAGAGAAAGAGGTAAAAGGCAAACTTCCTCTAACTATCTAATAGACCCCAGCATCCCACCTGCCAAGCCAAGGTCAGGAACCCAAAATACCCCTCCTCAGGGGCTTCTCCCAGAATCCCCCTTGTAAAACTAGAAACAGGGCTGTCCACACACACACACACACACACACACACACACACACACACACACACACACACAGCTCCAAGGTAACTGGTTGGTAGCTCTGATTGACAGGTCCCACAAGTGGTTCTATAGATGTAACTTCTGGATGCTGGCAACTTCCAGATGCTAAAATCACATGCTTTATCCTCATGGCAGAGTTTCCCTGAACTATCTATCCCAGCAAGGGGTGTCATTGCAATTCTCATAATCTTCCTTTATGTTTCTTTTTTTTTCTTTTTTTGGTGAGCAATGAGGGTTAAGTGACTTGCCCAAGGTCACACAGCTAGTAAGTGTCAAGTGTCTGAGGCCAGATTTGAACTCAGGTGCTTCTGAATCCAGGACCAGTGCTTTATCCACTATGTCACCTAGCTACCCCTTCCTTTATGTTTCTAAAGAGTGTTTTGAAGTTCTATTTATAAAACTTCCCAATGTGCCTTGATAGACTAATTCCCAGATATTTGATGTATTTGCTAGTAATTTTGAACAGAATGTCAATAATTTCCTCCTTGTTTTTGTTAGTACTACATAAACATGCTGGTAATTTTTAGTGCTTCAAAAAAAAAAACCCAGCTCTTTTTTTATTAATATAATTGCCTTTATTTTTCTTTTTATCTATGCAAACCAGCAAGTCTATAAATCTCTTTTTCTCAAGAATAACATGTACTTAGATGTAGAATAAGAGCACAACTCTGCTATAGTCTGGTGCTTTCCATTAGTCTAATAGGAAATATAGTTAATTTTCATCATGAAGGAAAGAATAGGAAACTAGATGAGGAAGGCTGGAAGCTTTCTAGTTTCTCCTTATTTACACCTTTTTGTTTACTCTGGGGTGAATTACTTAGCTTGAAATATCCTGAACTCAGATGAGGAAAAACCTAAATTCAAAAACAAATACAAAATACCTCCAAAAGATAAAAATACATGATTTGGGCATTAGTAAGGCTTTGCCATGATCCTCAGGAAGATTCACATGCCGACTCGAGGTGAAAATCTGTTATAGTGAATTATTTTTAAATCCACAAGATATATACATTGTTGGTTTTGTAGTAGCATAATTTTGGTATTCACAGTGTGTAAAAACTAGAGATAAAGCCTCTCAGTAATCAATAAGTGAATACAAATGCTTTAAATTTAATAGAGGAGAAATGAGAGATACCATCAGGATAGTATTTCCACAAGGGTGTAAAAATCATCAACTAATATTATATTGTATGACAATATAAATTGATGCTTAAAATATTTAAAATCAGAGCACAGGGCAGACAGTCCCTGCCCTGGAATCAACCATCTTATTCCAGCTTCATTATTCTGTGGCCCTATGTGCTTCTTTTAGATACTCACTGAAACACTACCCCATCCACTTGCAGAAGCACAATATGAACTAGACTTTTCTTGTGTTCAGGTATGAAAACACTTTGAATCCCTTTTGTAGCAGAGGGCTCAAGAGAGTCTAGTTTAACCAAGAGTCCTAAACTGTTTCCTTCTCAGGTGGGAGAAATTTACGGCTTTTTGTTAGCTGCCAAATCTTACATTCTTTATTTACTAAGATGAAGGAATTCAATATTTAATGTTAAGGGTACAAGGTTCTCAAGTTGGACAAAAGTAGAGAAAATCTTATGGTATTTTATGGGTTGCCTTGGCATGGATATAAGGAAGTTCACTATATGGTACCTGCCAAACTCCAGTTAGTTCAAAAAACATGCCAAGTCTTTCATTAAGGTGTTCCGTGAAATACTGTGGGAGCTACTTTTGGCTGGAAGTGCAACTGAGAAAGAGGTTGTAAAAGGGAAAGGAATGAGAGTACAGGGAGTCCTCAACTTTCAAAAGAATTGTCTTCCAAAAATTTGCTTGTAAATTGGTTTATTGGGGCTTAGAACATGTTTATTTCATAGAAACTGTGTTATAAATATTGTCTATGTTCCCGGTTTTCCCACAAAAAGCTTTATCACAATTCACCTATGGTATTAGTATTTCTTATTATTTCTACCAGAAAATGCCCCTTTGGCTCCAATTTAGGACCAGAACTCTATCTATTGCAACCCTTTCTTCTAGAAGAGAAGCCCCTTATCCTATTGGCCCCTCCTTTCCCAGTGGTAAGAAGTTATTTTATCTCCCCTCTCTCCCAGTGTTGAGAAACAGATCCTCTTCTTCCCATCCTCTCTCTCTTCCTTACTCTAATGTATTCTGGGGTTAATATAGCCTTTCTCCTTGCTAAATGAAAGGGGATTCCTGTTCCCTCTTCTGATACATCAATGATAAGAGATTCTTCCTTGACCTTTCTCTTTCACTGTAGGGACAAGCTAAGTGGTGGGTGCTCTTGGTAGTGGGTGTGTGGACTTAAGAGAACAGAATACGAGAATGGGAGATATAATGGTAGCTTCAGTAGTTAAAGACTGCTCCCATGGAATACTGGCAGCAAGCAGAGAGGTTCTTCTGGCTGTAGCTCCTAAGAATCAATAACTTTTCTCATAATATTTCATGTTCATATAGTGCTTTGTAGCTCAAACTTCATATAGATGTATAGAGACATATAGATAGATAGATAGATAGATAGATAGATGTATACAGACCCTCTCATCTCCTATCCCAGCCCATTTTTTTAGTTTATTTCTATTTCATAATCATAAACTTAAATATTCAGTTGAGCCAGACTTGCACAAGGAAAAGAAAACCATAGCATGTAAAAGGGATGGGGAGGTGCTCTCCTCAAATAAAGAAGGAAAGGTTTGGTAGTTAATATAAAAACAAACAAAACCAATAATCTTAGGAGTATTGTCAGTCATCAACAATGATAAGTTTCCTGCTGATCTTGTCACTCTAGGATCTGAAATGTTTCATGGATTTCATAGTGTCCATGCCTGCTTTCACCATGCCCAAGATGACTTGCTTGCGATTCATCCAATCAACCCCGGAAGTACAGGTGAAAAACTGGAATCCATTTGTGTTAGCCTCAGCATTTGCCACGCACAAGAAACCTTGTGTAAGACCAATGTGCTTAGGATCAAAGTTCTCATTAGCAAATTTCTCCTTATTGATAGACTTGCCACCAGTGCTATTATGGTGTGTGAAGTCACCACTCTAGAACATTAACCTAGAAATGATTCTGTGAAAGCAGACTATCCTGATGTTCCCTTCTCTCCTGCGTTAAGCACATTGAAGTTTTCACTGTCTTTGGAAACCTGTTTGCATATAGCTCAATAGTAACTCATTCCAATGGCACATTATTGGCAATCTTAGCTATAGAAGTCTGGAAAAGAGAGTGAAGTCATGGGCTCCAAGTGACAAAATCTATAAAGTCCTGGGACCCCTTCCAGTGTGACCCCTAGATCCCTGGTGCTTTTGGGGTAGTTGTCTCTTTAAATCCACTGCTCATGAGCCTTCACTGAGGCTTCTTTACTAAAACAAACCAGATGACCACAAATACAAATCAAAGATATTAGAAGATGGTGGGGGGAAAAGGCAGTGAGCTCTCAAACTCATGAATGCCATAGGAAAATGCCTGGAGCAGCAAAACTCACAGAAGAATGTGCTGAAATCATCTTCTAACCAAGAACAACTTGGAAGGTCAGAAGGAGGGAGCTGCCGTGCTGATACAGGAGAGCCCAACCCCACAGTCACCCTGACACAGATCCAGTCCCAGGAAGGCCTCACCAGAGAAGGAGACCCCCAGAGCCTCTGAATCATCTGAAGCGCCAGTGTTGTCTGGAACTAAGCTCACAGTCTGGTGAGGGAGAGAGGAGGGAGGCAGGAAGGGAGGGAGGCAGGGAGGCAGGGAGGCAGGGAGGCAGGGAGGCAGGGAGGCAGGGAGGCAGGGAGGCAGGGAGGCAGGGAGGCAGGAAGGCAGGAAGGCAGGAAGGCAGGAAGGCAGGGAGGCAGGAAGGCAGGAAGGCAGGAAGGCAGGAAGGCAGGAAGGCAGGAAGGCAGGAAGGCAGGAAGGCAGGAAGGAAGGAAGGAAGGAAGGAAGGAAGGAAGGAAGGAAGGAAGGAAGGAAGGAGGGAAGGAGAAAATAATCTGGCATTTTAAACAGCTTCTTTTCCCCATGTTAACTGATGGTCTTCAAATGGTATAGCTCACAGGATTGACAGGTCTGGCTGAACATAGCTGAACATTTGTCAAGCTTGCAAGTATTCAGCACATTGGCCCAATGTAAACTTTTGGTTACTAGTTCCAGCTACTTCTTTATCTCAGGTAAGACAGGAAGACCCAGTCTCAAAACAAAAAAACAAAACAAAAAAAAATCCTGCCTACAATACTGACCTCCTTTGAGATTTTGTAGCTACAGGGGGCTGAGAAATATGAGTAGTGACTTCTCTGATGCACTTTTTAGTCTTCACCTTTTAAGCAATGCTATTACTTAGGTCTTCATAAACAGTCTGACATTGATAAGAAGCCTCCTAGAAAATCTAGAATCTAATTAGGTCCTTAAAATTATCAAGAAAATTTAAAGATGAAGATTTTAATATACTTAGTTAATAATAATTACCAGTTGTTCATCAAGGTGAGAAGACTGTCCTAGGAAGGTTTCTTTTATCTTTTGAAATTTCTGTCTCATGGCTGGATCAATCAAATATACCTTTTTAAAAAATAATAAAACATGCATAAAATAAGTTTTCATGAAAAATATTTCATTAATCCCCAAATAAATATTGCCTTTAGTGCTTTAATTCTTCAGGGCCTATGAAACACCATAGTCTAGAGCAGAGGTTCTTAACTTCAAGTCCACAGACAAGAGTTTTGAGAACTTTGATGGGGAAAAAACATTATATTTTTATTTCAATATAATTGATTTATTTTGCAATCTTGTATATTTTATTTTATGCCCTTAAAAACATTATTCTGAGAAAGGGTCCTAGGCTTCACCAGACTTGCCAAATTCACCTATGACATAAAAATAGTTAAGAACTCCTGGTCTAGAGAGTCTTTACAAACTTAGATATGGTAATGAAGTTACCCATTACTAAGAATGACAATTTTAAAATTAAGATAAAATAACCATAATCATACTTTGCCTTTGTGTAGCACTTTACAGCTTACAAAATATTCATATATATTCTGCCAGATTGTAAACCATGAGGGCAATGCATGTCTTATCTAAATTTTGTATCTTACCCAGCCCTAGCATAATGTTGAACATGCAGTAGTTGCTTGTTGAATGTTAACGTTTCATTTGATTCTTAGGACATTCCTATGCATTATTATCCCCATTTTACAGATGAGGAAATGAATAAGAGAAGTTAAGTAACTTGTCCAAGGTCGATTGGCTTGTAAGTGACAGAACAGGAATTAGAACCCAGGTTTTTTGCCTTCCTATCCCAATGTTCTTTCCTTGCTACCTCTCTAATACATCATAAGGTCTTTTGTTTGTTTGTTTTTAATGAATACAAAGAAAGAGAAATATATACCATAAAATATTTTCAAGCCCATTTCCAGCTAGTTCCATGATCTTTTTTTTTTTTTTCTAAAAATGTCAGTGGATCCTCTGGGAGTGAAATGAGTAGACCACTGAATAGAGCCTAAAAAAAATGAAATGGAATATATTTTCTCAAATCAAAGACATTTGTATTAGCAAGAGATTTGTCTTGTATTCCTTCCAAATATAAGATATTGTTATTTTTATTTATTTTTTTATTTTTTTATTTTTTTGCGGGGCAATGGGGGTTAAATGACTTGCCCAGGGTCCGAGGCTGGATTTGAACTCAGGTACTACTGAATCCAGGGCCGGTGCTTTATCCACTGCACCACCTAGCTGTCCCAATATTGTTATTTTTGAGGATACTGTTTTAATTTTTTAAAAGTTACATAATCAAATGATAACTCAAAACTTTAAAATATAAACATATTTTTATTTGTAAACCTTTATTGAGTTTTTTCAGTCATATATATTTTACTAAAATAAAATTATTCAGATCAAAACTTATTTTACCTTCCCTCTTAAAATAAAATTTTGAAATGATATACTCCCTGTTCTCTATGTGTTATTCTATATTTTTTTCTTTTCTTTCTTTATTTTAGTTTTCAACATTTGTTTAGATAAGATTTGTGTTATTCTATTTTAAAAATAAAGAGAAGGTAATTTCATCATAGTCAAACTATATGTACACAGGATACTATAAGGAATTAATTGTGCTTTGGGGTTTTCATAACCCTATCTTTGCTTCATTATGGTCAAATTGAAAAAAATGTAAGCTTGAAAAGCCTAAGAGAAGATGGGTATGTACTTTGGAAGATAATTGAACAAACAAGAGGAACTCTGACCACAGGGAACATTTATTGGAACTAAGTAACTAAGCCTTCCCTAATAGCTTCCCCATACGGGCCTGGTCAGATTATAATGGGGACAGCCCATGTGGGTGTGCTGAGCCAATTGGAGACTCAGCATGACTGAGAACCGCCCCTTCCAGTGGGAGGGACAGTTAGAAGCAGTTAGAGGAAGAGGGAGAGGGGAGTTTTTCTGAGGAGAGTGTTCTGAGAGAAACGGGGAAGGAAGGTAGTCAGTTAGAGAAGCTTACCTTCGGACCAAAACAAAAGAGACTACAAGATAATTCTTCTTAGAGCTACAGATTTCGGGTGGTGGTGAGTTTGTGTTTTTTGAGGCAAAGCTGGCTCTTTGGAGCTAGCTGGGCTGGAGGCAGGTTTGGGGTGCCTGGGGCCTTTTTACCCAGAGATTTAGATTACCTAGCTCTATTAACCTCACTTGTGTTTTAAACTTGTTCCCATTAATAAACCTGTTTTGTTTTTTGAAAGAGGCTGTTTCCTTCCTTACCACAATACTATGGGGAGCTTCCCACTTAACTCTTCCCATACTAAATCTGGCCCTTACAATACCTTAGATCAAATGATAGAAAGTTATGAAAGACTATACCAGCAACTCTTCATTTATACTTTCTAATTCACATGCTATCCAAACCTGGAACAAAGAAGGAACTAAATTTGAAAGATATGATTGGACAACAACAATTATAGTAAGGGAAATAGAAGATGACCTATAATGAAGGGAACAGTTTTCAAATGGAATCCATCAAGGATTTGTTTTCCTAAATGCCTATACTTAGAAACATTTAATGCCTATGCTACTTGGAAAAATGTCATTCAAAAAAGTTAAATTCTAAATATTTAGAATATCTTAAAATCTCTTAGAATATTAGAACTATTTAGAATACTTTAGAATATTAAGTTCTAAATATTTAGAATATTTTCTGAATTCCTTAAAATCTAATCATCATACAATTATGCAAAATCATGATCTCTGATCTCTATAAGCTTCTTTCTACTTGAAAAACAATATGCCTCATCTTTTTATTCTTTTCCCCTTCCATAAGTTGTTATTAGTAAGGAAAACAAAGAAGTATGCAGTCAATCAGTGGAACTTAGGGTAAAATCCTCACCCAATAAACATTCAGGACAAGTATCCTGAAAGACATGGGTTTTTGAGGTGAATTTTAAAGGGAGGAAGCAGTGTGGTACCCACCTGTGTCCATTACTAGCTGGATGACTTTAAACAAATCACTTTATCTCGTGATCTGTTAAAGGCTTCATATGTAAAATAGAAATAATAATGACTGTGCCACCTACTTCACAAGGTTATTCAGAGAACACATCAGATAGCCTGGCATAGTGGGTAGAGAGCCAGCTGTAAGACCTAACACATGTACTCAATGTCCTGGGTAAGTCATTTAACCTCTCAATACCTTAGGCAATTCTAATATTCTTCACTGCAGAAGAGTTGCCTATCTACCCTCTGTAGCCTTTGTCTTTGGGAATCTCCTATACCAAAAAACAAAACAAAACAAGTCCACACCCATCCTACCACTGCCCCCCCCCAAAAAAAAGAGAGACTAAATGTATGTGAGAATGCTTTGTAAACTGTAAAGGTACTGTAGCTAAATAAGAGAATATGAAAAGTTTCTTTTTATTTAAAAATAATGGAAATCTGACTCATTGCTTTTCTAGAAAACAAAGTGAAAGGCATATCAAAGAGACAGAGCCTGGTATGTTAATGTGTGTGTGTGTGTGTGTGTGTGTATGTGTGTGAAAATAGCTCAGATGAAACCTCTTTAGAACCTACTGCTTAAGAGAAAATAAAGTTGCCATTCATCTTTCTGATAGCTACTGATCAATATGACGACAGACTCAGAGGATCAACAATAAATTTTTTGATGGCTTAAAATATGAATAAATAATATAACCAATAATTAACAGCTCTTACTCAGAAGTACAGGTAAACTATGAAACCACCCACCAAATAAATAATACAGACATTAATCAGGTTAATATTAAGGTCGATCTATACAACCAAACAGCAAAGGCTTCTTACACAATTTTCCATATAATAATGGCTAAAATAATATAGTACCCAGAGATATAACTTAGCAGACTACATCAACTTTTTTGCCTATGGAAAATGGAAATTATGTCTTAGATAAAAGACATAAAATTTACCTTTAAATCAACTTAAAAAAATTTTTTTTCATTCTTTTGGTTTTGCTTTATCTTAAATCAACTTTTAAAGCCAGGGCATTAGGAACCTCAGTGGACAGAGAGACCCAGGGATTCTGTGAAGACCACTTTTGGGAGACCACTTACACAGGGAGGTGGGGGAAGTGAAGGAAGGCATAGCCAGGGAATAATTTCTGTGAACAAGGAGGATGTGGAGAAAATCTGACCATTTGTATCATCCCATGTTAATTCACTCTTTATGCTAACCAGGTATTATGTTGTTTTTTCACTGCTGAGGGAATGGTAAATTTGGATGTTCCAGGGCAAACTTCCAGTTGCACCAACCTGTATCCTAGTTATGCCTTCTTACTACATTTAATGAGGCATATTAGCTATTCTGATTTTTTAATTCACAGTATAATGGCAAATACCTCAACCTTGACTATAAAAACCTGACCTTTGTTCTTAATGCACATATTGAAGGGGTTATTAGTTTATTCAGAAATGTTTCCATCATTCATCATTATTATCCACCTTTTGAACATTTTCATTACTCATTATTAATTTTTCCAGAGAATGGCCAAAAGGGAGAGGTAGGATACAAAATTCAAAACATTTTAGCATTTGTTTGATAAGACTGTTGGTGGAAATCACCATAGTCAATCAACATTTAATGAGTTAAGTACCAACTCTATCTACAAAATCATATTAGTTGCTAGAAAAAAAAATTTAAGATGCATGTATTGCCCTGGAAGGGCTTCAAAATTAATATGTACATGAAAAAATAAGTGCCAGGTGAGGAATAACAATAAATAAATGCTACTGGACTTTTGAGGAGATGACCACCAAGGGCTGGGGCACCCAAGGAAAACTTCATGGAGGAAGGGAAACTTAAAGATATAGATGCCTTCCACTGCTAGATCTATGATACCATGAAAAGCAAATGCTCAATGGAAAGACATAGAAACAGAGAAGATGAAGTAGACTCCAGGGTAATAGGTACCAGAAACAGGCTGAGAAAGGGGAAAAAGAAACAAATATGCCACTTTCCAGTAAACCACTTTGGCTAAAGGGAAGATTTAGCTGCAGCTCTAGATATGACAGGAATGCCACTTTCAAGGAGCTTATCCCCCAAAAAAGTATGTACACTGGGGCAGCTGGGTGGCACAGTAGTTAGAGCACCGGCCCTGGAATTAGGAGGACCTGAGTTCAAATCCAACCGCAGACACTTAACACTTACTAGCTGTGTGACACTGGGCAAGTCACTTAACCCCAAATTCCTCACCAAAAAAAAAAAAAAAGTATGTACACAAATTACCATTATGAAAAAGAGAATGCAATTATGTAGCACAGTGGATAGAATGCCAAGCTTGGAGTCAGGAAGATTCATCTTCCTATGTTCAAATCTGTGCTCAAAAACTTACTGTGTGACCCTGGGCATGTCACTTAACCCTGTTTGCCTCAGTTTCTTCATCTGTAAAATGAGCCAGAGAAGGAAATGACAAACAACTCCAGTATCTCTGCCAAGAAAACCCTGGAGAGTCAGAAAGGACTGAAAATGACTTAACAACAAAAAGAGTGAGATATGGTGCAAAGGAGATGTTTGGTCCACAGAAAATTTGAGGAGGAAGAGGTTACTTTGCTGGAATTAGAGAAAAACAGGGAAGAGATGGGGGAAGGAGTTTGGTAAATGATTTTACTGATGATTTTTTTTTTTTAGTGAGGCAATTGTTAAACTACATTGTCGCTCTCCAAGACCACTCTTTTCCCCATCCCATATCCCGAGAATGAAGGTAAATCCATCAAACTCTACTAGCTTGGTGGAAATTTCTCTTAAATACATGCACTTCCCCTTGCCATAACTCCATAGTTATCATGGAAACTTGTCATTTTGTAATTATGTCTCCCAGGTACACTCATTAGGAGTGACCTGAATAGCCATATGGATACCAGTTCTCTCCAGGGGTGTCTCTCCTTATATGTGAAAAATCTGCATTTTAGAATATCCATCAATGACTTGTGAGTTTGATTAGCTTGATCAGTTGACCAAAGCCTCATTACCTCCAAGTAAATGAACCAATAAGATCAAAGTCATGAGTCAAAAAAAGCTGAAGGCCAAACCCTGGTTGTGAAGTGATGCCTGAGTGATGACCACTGCTCTGAGGGGCTCAGCTGAACCAACCACTTACACTTTCTTTCTCCAAATCACCTTGTTTTGCTAAAACACCAGAGATGCCAAAAAGATCTCTTTAACCCAATCTGCATTACATTTTGAAAATTTCCCTGTTTTCAAAATATGTAAATATAGTTGGTGTTTTAGAAATGCTAATTCCAAAGGACCTATAAAGCACTTGAGTATATGAGCACTTTGATTCAATACAAATCATAAGTTTTGAAACAGACTACCAACAATTCAGATACTCCCTCTGCTGGACAATTTTTGGTTAAGTACCTTGATTTCTTTTTTTTAATAGGCATCAAACTACATTCTAAATTTGGAATTATAGGATCATAGATTTAGAGCTCAATAGCACCTTACAAACCATCAAGTCCAATTTTTTAATTTTGCAGATGGGGAAACTGAGGCCTACAGAGGTTAAATAAAAGAATCATAATCATAACCATGATCATAATAGCTAACATATTGCACTTTAAGGTTTATAAAGTATATATCATATCATTTTATCCTCACAACAACTCTGGAAGATAGGTGCTATTATTATCTTCTTTTTAGAAATTAGTAAACCGAGGCAGACAGAGGTTAAATAACTTGCCCAGAGTCACAAAGCTAGGAAGTGTCTAAGGCTATACTAGAAGTCAGGTCTTCTTGACTCCCGGTCCAGTGCTTCCTCCACCCATTGTACCACCTGACTTTCCCAAGGTCACATAACTAATAAAAGTGTGAAGTGGAATTTGAACAGTTCTTCCTGATTACAACTCCAAAACTCTATTCCATTCTTTTAATTTGAGAATGCATTTTTATTTTCATAGCTATGGAAGTGTGTAATTTAAGATTCTAAATGTGGGTTCTAATCTGTTGCCCCAGTTTTGGGGGAAACTGACTAAAATCACTGATAAAATGAGTTTAGGTTTTTAAGGGTTTATTGAAAGATAGAAAGAGAAAGATTGAGAACAGAATTCCAACAGCATGGCAATCCTATCTTTCCTCAATTTTCCTGTGAAGTCCTCTGCCACCGCTGCCACCACCACCATGAAGTCAGGAACCAAAAAGAGACAGACCTCTCCGCGCAGGCCCTCCTTCCTCCTTCCTGTCCCCTCCCAGAATATGGGAGGCTCCTCAAGTTGATTGGCTGGTAGCCTTGATAAACAGTACCCATGCACAAACATTACTTCCTGATGCCAAGGAAGAGCCGCATGGCCTTGCCCTCTGAGGCATTCTCCTCATGGTGGAGCTTTCCTATAGTAAGTCTCCAGTAGGTGGCATCATTCCAATCATTACAGAAGTAAGTATACTAAGCAATATACTACTTTTGATTTTATTGTAAAAACTACACTGAAAATAGCTACCTTATCATTAGTTAAATTTACAAGTAGGCAGAGTAAGTGTATGCCTATGTTATATAATTTAGTGACACACCAGGGAGAACCTTAACTGAAAGTATCTCCCATTATACATTCACTTCTTTGGTTTTCTCTCCCAGAGCCTTTTAAAAAATGCAAATACTACTCTGAAGGTTAATACGCTGAACTAATTCACACAAGAATATATCAGAGACAAAGGAGACCTCAGAGAAGAGAGGAAGTGTAAAGGCTAAAATTCTAGCTATGATGTCTAAAATCTAATGAGTGGTCACCTTAAATTAGAAGCTTTAACGAGTTTAGACTTTTAAGTATTTATTAAAGTGCATAAGAAGTTGGTGAGGAGAGAGAGAGAAGTAAAAAGCAAACTACCTCTAACTACCTAATAGACCCGTGTCTGACCCGCCAAGCCGAGGTCAGGAACCCAAAATAGCCCTCCTCAGGGGCTTCTCCCAGAATCCCCCTTGTGAAACTGGAAACAGGGCCGTGTGTACGCACGCGCACATACATACACATACACATATACATACACACACACACACACACACCTCCAAACTAATTGGTTGGTAGTTCTGATTGACAGGTCCCATGGGTGGTTCTATAGATGCAACTTCTGGACACCGGGTAACTTCTGGACGCCAAAGTCACATGGTTTCCAAGTCACATGCTTTCTCCTCATGGCAGAGCTTCCCTGCAATATCTCTCCCAGCAAGGAGAGTCATTCCAATTCTCATAGAAGGGAATGTGAAAGAAGATGGACAAAAGAGGAGGCTATGAGCCAAAAGACAAAATTTACTTACTTTACAATTTTGCCTAAAGTTAGGCAAAAATAACAACTCATTTAACTTAGCATTTCACAAACCCAGATTTTGATAAATAATGAAACTGGATCAGATAGGTTAAATTACGTGTCCCTGGTCACACAACTAGAAAGTATTAGGGCCAAAACCCAAACCCAGGTCTTTTGATGCCAAATCTAGAGTTATTTTTATTTTGCCATGCTGCTTCTCAAGAGTTCTAAGTGACAACTGCAATGAGACATACAAGCAAAGTGCTAAATGTAAAATTAAACAACTTTTGAGGTTGCACCTCAAACCCATCAGATTTGATGGCAAAGGTGAAAACCGTGGGAAATAACAAATGTTGGAAGGGCTATGAGAAAACAGACATGTTAATGCACCACTGGTGGATCTGTAAATTGGTCCAGTCATTCTAGAATGCAATTGGAAATAATGCCCCAAAAGTTACAAAATTGTATATACTCTGTTATCCACTGATACTAGGCCTATAAACCCAAAGAGGTCAAAAAAAGAGGAAAAGGACCATAAATGGATGAACAAATTATGGTATATGAATGTAATGAAATTTTATTTTACTGTAAGAAAAGATAAAGAGAATGGATCTAAAGAAATGAGAATGAAGTGAGCAGAAACAAAACAATTTATATAGTGTAAATTTATACAGTATTTTATAATAATTTATATAATATTGTAAAGATAATTCTGAAAGACTTAATAATCGTAATCAATGCAATAACCAACCACTATTCAAGAGGGCTAATGTTAAGAGCTAAAATTCTAGCTAAACTGTCTAAAATATCTAAGGAGTGGTCGCCAATAAATTATAAGCTTTAGCAAGAGTTAGACTTTTAAGCATTTATTAAGGAGAATAAGAATTTGGTAAAGAGAGAGAAAGGCCTAGATTCCTATCTATTAAAGGGAGAGCACATTTCTAGCTCCGCTGTCCACCAGAGTCCAGAGGAAAGAGCCTGAGACCAAGCGCCAGTCTCTTCCTTCCTCCTCCCACTAGCCCGTGTCACTTCCTGACGCCAAAGAAAAGACTCCTGGTCTTGCCCTCAAAGACCTTTGCTTCATGGGCGGAACTCTTCTACAGTAAGTCTCCAGCAGGTGGCGTTATTCCAATCATTTCACTAATAATGATGCATGCTATTCACCTCTTGATAAAGATGAACTCAAAATGCAGAATGAGACATACATTTTTGGACAAGGCCAATATGGGAATTAGTTTTGCTTGATTGTGCATATAATAATAATTATAGTTAACATTCATATAGCACTTACTATGTTCCAGGCTCTGTGCTTAGAACTTTACAATTATTAACTCGTTTGATCCTCACAATCACTGTGGGAGGTAAGTGCTATCATCTTCTTCATCATCATCATCATTCCCATTTTATAGATGAAGAAACTGAAGCAAACAGAGGTTAAGTGACCTACCCAGAGTCACATTGCCAGTGTCTAAAACTGGATTTAGGTTTGCCTGACTCCAGACCCTGTATTCTATCCTCTGTGTCACCTAGTTGC
Source organism: Dromiciops gliroides (assembly GCF_019393635.1). Lineage (NCBI taxonomy): Eukaryota > Metazoa > Chordata > Mammalia > Microbiotheria > Microbiotheriidae > Dromiciops > Dromiciops gliroides. Next base: position 148,958,464 of record NC_057865.1, on the reverse strand, counting down.
TCCAAGATGTTAATACTTGTGGTGCATACATCACAGAATTTGAAGAACAAACTAGATAATGGTTATATATATAGCCATATAAAAAGCCACATAAAAATATCAGTAGATATCATGATCATCACCATTGTTATCATCATTCCCTCTAGATGAGATCCAGCTAAGCCAGATTATCTCAAGTGAATTTCTAGATAAGACTGGACAAAAGATGATAAGCAAAGAAAATAAAATGGATCTACAGACATTTTGACTGTGACTTCTTTGCATTAAAGCATTTATGTCTAAAATACTAAGGATATGGCACTTAAGAAAAGGATGCCAAGAGTGGTGGTTGAACCTAACCAAGAGCATAGAGAAGTCTGCTCAGGGGGTAACACAAATTTTAAAGCACTCTGGAATAGAATGTTAAGCTCTCTGAGGCAGGGAAAGATTCCAAAAGGAAACAAAAGATCATAAATGACACCTTTTAAGGTAACCAAAAAGACATTCCCAGCTGCTATGCCTTCTTTCTTATCTGTATAAGGTGTTATGAACACATTGAAGGGATACAAAATGAAAACATAACGCAACAGATATATTAAGTTTTTAATAATAGGCTACATTTTTATGGTAAGACAGATGACTGAAAGAAAATATGAGTTATCAAGGTCCTTTGAAAATGTGTTCTAAAAACCCCCAAAATGACTAATTTTACACCAAACCTGATGAAAGTTTTGATTACAGACATGCTTATTATATATATATATGATTATATGTAATAATATTTAATATATAAATATATAGTATATATTATACATTATATTTTTATTTGTAAAACGTACAGAGACCCTGATCTTTTTCTGACTCTTTCCTCACCATACCATGCTGCCTAGTCTCCTTCTACCTTATTATGCTGCCTGATATAAAAGGCTACGTGGGTGATTAAGAGAAAAGGCTAAGATTAGATCAATAATATGGGGAGGCAGATTTCCAAAAGGAGGAAGGGGGACAGAGAAGAACATGGGATCATCGATTAGGAGGTTGGAAAGGACCTCAGTCATCATTTCACGGATGAAGGAACTCAGGTCCAAAAAGGTTGTGATTTGCCCAAAGCCACACAGAGGGATGGATATGACAAGGTGGTCGTGGCAGAGAAAGAACGAGGAACTAAAGAAAAAGTACTAAAGGGTATTAAAAAAGCTTAGGGTCTGAGAAGGTTGAGGGTGACTCGAGGGTGACTGGTAGGAGAAATGCAGGATGACAGCACGTGGTGGGTCGGGACAGGTGTGTCCGGAGGGTTGTGGGCGACCCCAGGGATGGGAGCCCCGCTCCTCCTCCGCCCCGGCGGGTCACGGCGTTCCCGACACAGCCCCAGTACCTCGGACACCCGGATCGGGTAGCGTTGGTTGAAGTACTTCCTCTTCTTGAAGGTGGCATCGTTTAGGGCAGGCCATCTTTGGGCGTGCCGGGCGGGCTGGGGCCTGCCCGAGTGGGTTGGGACAAGCCGAGACAGGAGGACAACTAGGCGAAGGTTCCAGCCTTCGCACTCTCGCACCACACTATGCGCGCCGCAGCCTCGAGGTTCTCTTTTACCTCCCGTTGCTCCTGGCAACCCACAGCTGGAACACCTCCAGCCCCACCCCCACCCCCACCCCACCCACCGCCGTGGGCGCATGCGCCTTCTGTGTGCCAAGCATTGCCTTAAGCCCTGGGGGCGCAAAAAGACAGCCAGGTGGGGTGCTAGCCTTGGAGTAAGGAAGATTTGAGTTCAACAACTGCCTCAGACTCTTACTAGCTGTGTGGATCCCAGTCAGGTCAATTACCGTCTTTCAGCCTCGGTTTCCTTTTGTGTAAAATGAGGATGATAATATTTACCTCCTAGCGTTGTTGTGAGGTTCAAATGATTTAATACATGAAAAGCAAATTAAAGCTTGATGTAAATGCTACTTATTATTTATCTATCTGTTTATTTGTTTGTTTATTTATTTTACTAGCACCATTCGTCCCTGTCCTAAAGAGCTTACATTATAGGGGCAGCTAGGTGGCGCAGTAGGTAGAGCACCGGCCCTGGGTTCAGGAGGACCTGAGTTCAAATCCGACTTCAGACACTTGACACTTAACACCAACACTTACTAGCTGTGTAGCCCTGGACAAGTCACTTAACCCCAATTGCCTCACACACACACAAAAAAAAGACCTTACATTCTAATAGGAAAGCCAATTTGTAAAGAATAACGAATGTACCAGGTATATACTGAGGTGGGAGTGAGGTGGGAGTGGGGGGAAGTTCATATAACTAACAAGTCAGAAGTGCAACACAGTGAAAACCTTTAGGAAGTTTACATTCAATAGAAAGACAATATGCACAGATATAAAGAATACACACAAAAATACAAGGTAAATTAGTTGAGGAGGCAGTAGCAGTTGAATTTATCAGGAAAGAAGTGATGCTTTAAAAGAAGCCAGGGGACTTTGGAGGTCAATGCATTCTAGGTCTGCGGTTATAGCGGGGTGACAGAAGATGGAATCGTGGAAAAGAAGCCTTAAGTAGACCCTCTTAGTTGGGGGAACAATAACCTTGGAAAGTTAAGCTTTGATCAGGTTGTGAAAAGAGTTTTAAATGTCAAATAGATGGTTAAATGGAGATCCTGAAAGATTCCATTCAATTAAATTCCATTCAATAAACATTCAGTGCCTACTGTTCCCATTGTTCCTGCTTATCAAATAGTGTTGGGGTGGAGGGGGGTGGCCTCTGGTGGGGAAGGAGACACCAATTCTGCAGTTTTTGTATCACTGGGTCTTAGTCACTTACCCCTATCCGAAAACTGTCACATTCTCTCGTTATTTGGGAGAGGAACTGAGATTCAAGGACTCTACCTCTTTTGCAGAGGTGGACCTATTTGGATTATCTTGAAGTTACCTATAAAAACCGTCCCCATCTAGAAGCTACGGGTAATCTTCAGTGATCAGTCTGTCAATGTGTTGCTTCCTTGACGTATTCATAATAAAATCCTTTTCGTTCTCTTTGCTCTGAGTTTTGCCTCCTTAATCAGGGTGAATTTTCCTTTCAACACTACTAAATGCCAGGTACAATGCTAAGAGATGGAGGTTAACGGCTCAGTCAAGGTCAGGCAGGTGGCATAGGCTAAAAGCAGAATTTGAGGCTAGTTCTCTGACTCCAAATCCATTGACCCTTTCCACTCTACGTGTAGGGCAGTTTCTTAAATAAGTACAAGAACTAAAGAACACAAATATTTGTACTAAACTAACTAACCTGCCTGGTCCTCCTAGTTTCAAGTTTGTGTGTAATTGAACTCCTTTGTCAAATCTAATGAAGTCTACAGACCCCTTCTCTGAATAATGTATTTCAATGTATAAATAAAACACATAGTTATTACAAAAGGAGTCAATTATATTAAAATAAATGTTGGGGGGGTTTTCCCCAAACCAAGTTCATGAACTCTTGCAACCTATCCACGGATCTCAGCTTCTAGGAGCATCTTCCTAGGTGGATTGATTGGCCCTTGCCGCTTCCGACCTCCTCTAATTTTAACGAATGGAGGGAAATCTCTGCCTCTCTTCTCTCCCTGAACCCTAAAAAGCGCACAGAGCTGCTCTGGGATGTGTCGGTTGGGGAATTATGTGTAATGTGGTTATGTGCACCAAAGTAGATAAATGCCTCAATGCAACCCGAACAACAAATTCTAAGCCCTGGCTTCTTCCACACGTAAAACAAAACTAAACCCTTTTCTCTGTGTTTGTGCGAGTGCAGAGGGCGGGTCAGGGTCATCCCAGCTGCCTCTGAAGTGAGGGACACTGAGGATGTCCTCCGATGGGATAAACAGGCAAGCACCAAGACGAGAGGGAGATTCTAGCCCACCAGAGGCAGGTGAAGGGGAGGCGGGACTGAACTCCTCACTTCCTCCCCGGCTGAGCCCCGCCCCCTGCGCACGCGCACTGGCAAACCGTTCACGTGCTCCCGAAGGACCTCTGGCTGCTAGGGCCCTTAGTACCTAGACCATCCTCGCAGCCTGGGCAGTGCCGGGGCCCCGAGGGGGCAGCATGGGCAGAGCCCAGGAGGCGGGTTGGCTGGCGGGCCTGGTGCTCGGGGCCGGCGCTTGTTACTGCGTTTACCGATTGGCCTGGGGGAAAGAAAAAAGCCGGAAGACGGCGGCTGCGGGCGGGAGTCGAGGCTGCCCCGCGGGGCCAGGCCAGACGCTCCTCCAGCGGGCGTCCGGCCTCCCGGTGGTGGCCAGCCCCTCCCCTCCTGCAGGTGAGCGCCCTCTTCCCCCCACCCCGGAAGACCCGGGATCGGGGGAGAACGAACCGCGCGCGTGGTTTCCTTTCTTCCCCATGCCCTGGAGGCCGGGGCAGCCCACGGGTGGATAGGGTTTGCAGCCCCGGGACAACTCGGGCTGGAGGAAAAGCCTGTGGAATGAAATGCTCCCGAGCGCTGGCCCTGAAGCCAAGTTCAGATCCAACCTCAGCTACTTAGCTGTGTGACTCTGGCCAAGTCACTTTACCTCCGCCTGCCACTGTTTCCTTAGCTGTAAAATGTGGGTTAACAATAGCACCTTTCCTCCTCGCCCCCCGAAATGCCGCCTTCTTTTCCTAGATTTGACTCTCCAGCTCTAATCTCTAGTTGGTCGTGGAGGTTAAGTTCCTGCCACTGCTGTGGTGGTCCTTTTTAAAACTGCAAATATAGCGAAAGCCTTTCTCCAGGTCCCAGCTAAAAGCCCACCTTCTACAGGAAACCTCTCCTGTTCCTTCTTAATATCAATGCCTTCCCTCTGAGATTTTCTCCAATTTTTATTAGCTACAGATATAGATGCATAGGTATACATATAATTTATAACTTACTCCACTGTATCTGACTAATACCTTTTTCTTACAACAAACTTACTCCTATTTGACTAAAAGCCATTCTTGAGGATCTGGATATTAACTGAACTTTCATGATAGATGGTAAGCTGATATGACTCCAGAGATACTGAAGAAAATTAATATTCCTCAGAAGTAATGGAAATAATATTATTTCCCTAGAGTTGTATTTCTCCTCTTGCCATGATGTTTTTGCTCTGCTATCACCTAAATTTTGTTTTTAAACTGGACAGCTAGGTGGCCAAGTGGATTGAGTGCAAGGCCTGGAGTCAGAAAGACTCTTCTTCCTCAATTCAAATCTGGCCTCATTTATTAGCTTTGTGACCCTGGGCCTGTCACTTAACTATATTTGTCTTTGTTCATCTGTCAAATGAACTGGAGAAGGAAATAGCAAACCACTCCAGTATCTTTGCCAAGAAAACCCCAAATGGGGTAAAAAAGAATCAGACACAACTGAACAACAACAAATCACTTAATTTATTTGCCATCCTTGATTCATTTTCAGTGATTTTATCCTATTATGTAATTAGGAAACCTTATTTACTGACATTAAATGGCTTGCTCATAGAGGAAAGATTGATGACTCTGCAGTCTGAAGATGCAGATCTACCCCTGTGTTGAACTGGTACCAACAAAATGTCAGAAGTCCTAAGAACAGGAGGGCTTCTTAACCTTTTTCATATCATGGTCCCTTTTAGCAATCCGGTGAAGCCCATAGACCCTTTCTTAGAATAATGCTTTCAGGAGGTATAAAATCAAATACATAGGACTGCTGAGGAAAAGAAATATGTTGAAATACAGTTATTTTAATTAAAACAAAAACAAGTTCATGAACCTGAGATTAACAGAGACCTTTAAAATATTAGGCTGCTCTTCTGTGAAGTATAACATGGTTAAGAATTGCAATCAGGGGGCAGCTAGGTGGCTCAGTGGATAAAGCACTGGCCCTGGATTCAAGAGTACCTGAGTTCAAATCCAGCCTCAGACACTTGACACTAGCTGTGTGACCCTGGGCAAGTCACTTAACCCCAATTGCCTCACTAAAAAAAACAAAACAAAACAAAAAAGAATTGCAATCAGGTGTGGATGGGTTGCACTGTGCATTAAAGGAATAGTTCTGTGCTGAAGAACGTTTTTTGTTGTTGTTATTGAACTAAAAATGCTGTTATGAATACAAAGGAATAAATTTAAAAATTTTTTAAGTTTTTTCATTGACTAATGTTAAACTTTTCAAAGTACTACATGATATTCCGGAAGGCTCATTTCACTTAGGGAAGGGAATAAACATTTATGATGCATTTGCTACTTGCCAGGCGCTGTGCTAAGTGCTTTATAAATACCTTATTTAATTCCCCCCACCTGGGAATCCTGGAAGCTAGGTGCTATTATCCCCACTTTATATTTGGGGAAACTGAAGCAGACAGAGGTTGAATGAATCAACCAGGGTCACAAGCTTGGAAGTGTCTTGGGGCTAGATTTGAATTTGGGTCTTTCTGACCCAGAATTTTTGGTTCAGAGCTCTATCCACTGCATTTACCCAGCTGGTTAGAAGACCATAGCTAGAAAGACCGTTTCAGTGGACATTGTCAAGAAGTAGCTAGCTAGTCAAGCGACTGGCTGTATGACAACTGTCATTGATCTAGAATTGGAAGGGACCCCAAAGGTCATCCAGTCCAGCTCTCTCATTTTACATTTGAAGAAAATGAAGCCCAACCGTGCTCAAGGTCACAGAGGTAATAAGTGTCAGAAGCTGAGCTTTGTAGGTACCCTCTGTCCATCCTTCTATGTGACTCACCCTCTTTGCCAGTCATATATTTCCTGAGTGCTATTCCTTTCACCAGTTCTGTCACAGAGGCCGGCATTAAATATATGCTGCCCCCTATTTGTGTTACCCATGTATCTCTCTATGGATCTGGAGGGGAGTGGGGATCACTGTCCTTCAGGAATTATGGTACAAGATTTGCAACCATATTGCTTCTCTGGGAGGATATCGGTTTGAAAAGTTGACTTTTGTGCTAAGAAGCAGCTTGAGATCATGAAAATCTCTGTGTAATTTTCCTTTTCATTTCTCCTCCAAACTCATTATCTACCCACAGCAGCTGTTCTGGCTAGGTGGATTGACTCAGTAGGCTGGGCTTCCAATTGCGTGGTACGGTCTAGAACAATAATTTCCAAACTTTTCTGGTCATATATCAGTTAAAAAAAAAAACAGACAAAAAATTAAGACCATGTTCTTGCAATGTATATTTACACAATTACAAATTACATGATATGTACAATGTACATTTTAAAGTTTTACAAAATAGAGATTTTAAATGGATAAGAATATTTTTAAAAATATTTTATTAATGGTACAAAAATAATTTTGCTCTTGCTAAAACTCATAATGCTATTTTAATGCAAGCATTGGGATTGAATATCCTAAATTACTTTTGAAAAAATGTTTTTACTTTAATCCTTTGTGATACAGTGATTCGAAGTTCTAGTTCTGTGTTGTTTGTTTCAAAACTTGGTTTTAATGGCTGTCAGAGCTGAAAAAGAAACCTCACAAAGGCACCTAGATTAAAGAGAAAGAAATATATTTCTTGACTGTGCCCACTAAATCATTATTGTTCAATCTGTTACCCAACTGTGCAGAGGTTTTTATTGAAATTCAATAGTAAATTTCCATCTTCCCTGATGTCTGTTAGTTGTTCTTACAAACTAATTAGAGCGTGTTACGTTTTTCTATTTTTAACAAATGTGTTCAAAACCCAGTCAGATAACTTCATTTGGAACATTGCTTAAGCAGAATGGAAAATTCACTTTCCAGTTTTGTTTTGTTTTTCCCATGTGCAGATAAAGAGGATTTTATAGATGGTACACATAATTTTCAGCAACTGAGGATGGTGAATACCCAGGAGGAAGGATGAGGACTGAGAAAAACGGATGAGATGTATTCATTAAGATATCATTGGTAGGGGCAGCTAGGTGGTGCAGTGGATAGAGCACTGGCCCTGGATTCAGGAGTACCTGAGTTCAAATCCGGCCTCTGACACTTAACACTTACTAGCTGTGTGACCCTGGGCAAGTCACTTAACCCCAATTGCCTCACTAAAACAAAAACAAAAACAACAAAAAAGATATCATTGGTAACTTGGAAGAGAGTAGTTGCAGTTGAATTGGGTTTGAAGAGTAACAAGTTTGAGAAAAAACCTTAAAAAGACATATGTAAGGGGCAGCTAGGTGGCGCAGTGGATAGAGCACTGGCCCTGGATTCAGGAGTACCTGAGTTCAAATCCGGCCTCAGACACTCAACACTTACTAGCTATGTGACCCTGGGCAAGTCACTTAACCCCAAGTGAGGCAATTGCCTCACTTTAAAAAAAAAAAAAGACATATGTAAATATTAGCGAACTGTTCTTATCATTAGCTGAATGAACCAGGAAAGGCTTTCTGCAGAAGGTTATACTTGAACTGAGTTGTGAAATATCAGGGAGGAGATGAGGAAGAAAGCATGGCAGATATAGGGGAGAAATAATGCAAAGGTACAGAGTGTATACAAGAACATGGAAAAAGGTTAGAGAGTTAGGAGTTTTGCCTGCTAATTTCTATTAAACTCTGTGTTAGCATTTTCAAGGGGAAAAAAAAAATGATTAGAGAGATAGGGCGGGGCCAGATTGTAAAGAGCTTTTAATGACAAACAAAAGGTGATATTTGATCTATTTCCCAGATTGTGTCACCTCCAGAATCAATTTCTTCTGACCTGGTACAGCAGCTCTTCCTGACTTCTTAAGTGCATGTACTCTTTCCTGCCATAGCTCTTGAAGTTATTAAGATCTAAATGCAGTGATTACAGGTATCAGTTGGCAAAAATAGACCATGATAGAAACACTGATCAATGTTTCATTTTTTCATCTTTGTTTTCCTATTACATTCTTCTAGGGATCCTCAGTGGAGGTTCTTGTGATGATGGGAGCTAAGTTGTATCTTAGACCAAGCTATTTGAAGACTCATGTTTGCCCCTCTGCTTTTTGCTGCTTTACAAGGAAGTGTTACTATTTTCTTACCAAATAAGTATGTCATTTTGCCTTCCCACTACTCAGTTTTCTCCTTTTTAACCATGGTGTTCTACCACTGAGTTTACATTCTAAATTGGCATTGCCTTTAGCCATGTGTCTGCTTAGCAAGGATCTTCTAAGATGTTTTCTTTTTTCTTTTGGCCTCCTTCTGGGAGCAGTTTAATATAAACTCCTAAAGGAAATTATTAATTAAAATGTTAACTAATTTTTCCATTGCCTGCCTTCACCTTAAGGTAACCAGTTATCAAATTATGTCAGCTTAGTTTAGAGGATCTTACTTAGCAACTTCCTAGCTACCAATTTTTCAGTCACCACTGCACTCTGATCCAGCCAAATTGTCTTTCTTTTTGTTCCTCACACAGACACACTTCTCCCATCTCTTTGCCTTTGCACTGGTCCTTCCCCATGTCTTACTTCATAGAGTCCCTCTCTTCCTTTAAGATGCTGACCTCCCCTACAACTTCTAATGCCCACCCTCCCAAAACTACCTTGTATTTGACTACTTTGTATATGTTTGTATTTGTTAACCATATCTTTATGCTATACATGTTTACATGTGTATTTGTCTTCCTTACTAGAATCATACTTCTTACAAATAGGAGTTGTTTCATTCTTTGTACTTGTATTATCTCACATCACACTGTGCCTTGCACATAGTTGGCTCTTAATAAATACCTGTTGATTGATTGATCCTTCCTAGAATTTCTTCACCTCTTCACCCTCTGTCGCCAGTGTTGGTGCATAAGCTACACTTATATTCGTGGTACTCCTTTTACTTATGCTCATTGTGAGTGATATAAAAGGAGACTAATAAATGCCACATGAAGTAGTAGACACACAACGAAACCAACTCCTTTCTTTGCCTCTCCAGGGAGAACCTATGAATGAACCATCCTTCCAGCTAGCTGTGTCTTTCTTTTGTCTTCTGGTTTCATTGATTACAAAAATTTCGGTATTGCTGGGGTTCAGTTCTTTGATGGTATGTTGCTTTGCTGATCACTGGACATTTAGAATACCCAAAGTTAAGTTGGTGTTCCTATGTAGCCCCAGAACTGTATAATTCTAAGCAGCCTTAAAAGCAGCCAGCCGCTAATAAACAGCAAACTTATAAACAATAAGCCATCTTATATTGCTTGCCTTTTCAATGGGTGCTAGAGGGAGGAAGAGAATGTGGAACTCAAAAAGTTTGTTAATGAATGTTAAAATAAATAGAGTGTAATAATTTTAAAAAACAAAGCATCTTAGAAAAATGTTTATATTGCATACAGATATAATGAGATTTTGGAAAATTAGGTTTCATGACAGAAAATATTAAAGGTGATAATATTGGAATGAGTAAATTTATACTATGGCTATCAAATTATATTACGTAGAAACTTGGTTTCAGGTAGAGACATAAAAGCTGTCTTCCATGTATTTGAAGACTTGTAATATAGAGAAGGGAAGTTATATTTGCTCTTCTTGGTCTAAGAGTTCAGAATTAGGAGCCATAGTTGGAAGTTGCAGAGAGATGGATTTAGACTAGATGTAAAGAAAATTGATGGCTGTTCAGGAGTAGAATGGGTTGGCTTAGAAAGTAGTCCATCATCCCTGGAAGTCTTTCAGGGGACTCTAGATGGCTGGGTAACATAAACACAGTAGAGTTCATCCTCTGGTTGAATTAGGAACCTCCATGGTTCCTTCTGATTCTGAGGATTATAGCTCTAGGGCTAGAAGGGGTCTAGTCCAGCCACCTCCTTTTACAGATGAAGAAAACTGAGGCCCAGGGAAGTTAGATAACTGGCCTATCCAAGGTCACACAGGTAAGCAGCACAGACCAGCATCTGAGCCCAGGTACACAGTAGAATTCTGAATCTGGGTAATTCTAGTAGTCCTTTGCTTTCTTTTTTCTGAAAATATCTATATGACTTGGCATATAATTTAATCCAATCAACTCATTTTATAGATAAGAAAGTAAGGTCTGAAGTAATAGTCATACAAGTAGTAGGTGGCAGATCCAGAATTAGACCCGGTCTCCTTGACATCTAATCTAGTAACTTTTGCCTTACATTATGGGGTTCCTGGGGGTCCCTTGTAACCCCAAGATAATATGAGTCTATTAAAGTCATTTAACCTCTTTGGATCTCCTTTATCTATAAAATTGGGTGGGAAGAGACAGTTAATTTGATTATCTGTAGCTTAAAAAAATTATTTCAATGATTGCTTTGCTTAAAATTTTTTAAACTCCAGGATATTCTTTGTGAAAAGACTGCAGGACAGCAACTTAATAACTGTATATTGAATTGAAGTCCTATTTTATGGAAATAATTGGAGACTAAAGGGATTCATTTAATAAATGTCCAGTGCAATGAATCATCAGACTTTTTAAATGCTTATTAACAGTCGATTGCTTATCCAACTGCTAAAAGCTTTCTCTCTCTTAATTATGTCCCACAATCTATATTTGAATCTTTCCCTGTGTACTCAATAGTTATTGAAGGACATATTTTAATCACCTTTTGGCATTACATCATAGGCCAAGAGAGAAATTGTGAAATTTGGAGGGGGTGGGGGGGTTGTGGTTGTTAATGGTATAGGGTTTAGGTTTTTGTTTTTTGTTAGATTTTAATTTTTGAACAAAATGTCAGTTAAGCTAAGAGATTATGTAGAATTTAGTTAGTGGCTTTTAAATTAAGTAAAACATAGGTGTAAACATGTGTGCATATATGAATGAAAAATCCTTTAAGTACTCATTATGTACAAAACACCATGCCAAGGACTGGGGGTTCAAATAGAAAAATTTAGAAAGCTCTTGTACTCAAGAAGCTCACACTCTGATTAGAGGAGACAATGCTTAAAAGAATTCAGTTGTAAGAAATTAGAAATTCCAAGGGGTAGCCGTAAAGCAGGTGGCAAGACCAATGAGTCCTTAGGGGGAATCAGCCGATCAAATGATAATGTGGTGAGTGCCTAGAATAGCACCGGGCACATAGTAGGCACTTAAAAATGCTCATTGTTTAACTCATATCATAGGATTTGGAGCTGGAAGGAGCCTCAGAGATCATGTGTTCATTTGTACATATATGGAGAGGAAACAGTAAATTTTCATTTTTCATAGGCTACCTCTGAGTGTTGTTGTTATTGTTTGTCATTCATTCTCAAAGAGGACCATGACAACTGGGCAGTGTCATGGCTTGCACTGAACTGGATTTAAGTGAGGGAGGGCTGTGCAAGGTCACCAACCTCAACTCTCCTCCTGAGCCATCTGGGTCCAGTAGCAAGATAAACATCAGGATGACTGGATATGGCCCTGGGTGTTTTTTAAGGCAATTGGGGTAAAGCGAATTGCCCAGGGACACACAGCTAGTAACTTAGTATTCCGTTTCTGTGATATAAAAGTTGTCAAATCTTCGTTCATGATTCAATTCAGCCAATATTTATTAAGCCATAAATAAGGCACTGTGCTAAATGTGAGTAATATGAGATTGAAAAAAAAATGATTTCCTCCCCTGAGTCACTTCTAATGTCAGAATTCATCTATGCCAAACTATTGTTTATATAACCCGGTGGCAAGCATGAGTGGAGAAGAGGACAGAGTCAAGGAGAGAACCTTAAGAATTAGAGGAGCAGCATTTTTAAGGGTTCTAAAACGAAGTTTTCTGAAGGTATGCCTAAGTCTGCATTAATTACTCTCACTGTTTCATAGTTGACCTGGTCTTAGAAAGGTCAGAAATTAATAGTTTGAGTACCCAATAAATCTAATTGACTTTTTTTCCTTTCTTTACCTTTTTTTTTTTTTTTTTATGAATACACTTGACAGAGGATGATTTTGCCAAATCATCTAGTATACTGGAAGCTCAACATCTTAAAAAACTCATTTGCTTGCTAGAGTCAACTGAGGATCCTTTAATTCGTGAAAAAGCTTTGATTACACTTGGTAACAGTGCTGCTTTTTCGATCAATCAAGTAAGTAATCTGTTCTTAGGAAGCAAGTTTCCTTTATGCCTGTTCCACGGTAGAATCTGTCAGGTTAGAAAATAATTTATTTCACTAGAGATGACATGCTTTTGGGGGCCTGTAGAATGAGGCTTCTTCGGGGGGCAGGTAGTTGTATAGTTGTATTTGTGTGTTATATACACTTTTTTGATAGTCTGGTGAAATCTGTGGACCCTTTCTCACAATCATATTACTTTTTTAAAAAAATTTGTAATTGAAGGAAAAGGCTAACTTTCACTTAGACATTAATGAAAATAAATATTAATTTTTTCCCCATCCAAGTTCTTGGACCCCCTAAATTCTAACCATAGATCCAAGGGGAGGAACTGATTTAGAGAAGATGGAACCCTTGTCATGGTAACAGGAGGCATTCCCGCTCCTGAGATTCACCATCAACCAGATTACTAACCTCAAGGAGGTAGTCCTTCCTGGGGCCCCAACTGTAATTAAATGTCTGGCAAATCTAAGGAGGTTTGATAAAGAGGCTCCTCTTCTTCCTTGAAACCTGGTTCAGGGTTGTCAGGCAGTAGTTTTGTGGGGCTCCCAAAACCACAGGACCCAAGATATTTGTGTTAATTCACCCTAGCTCACACCCAATTCCCTACATTTCATAATATCACTTTTTAATTCACCACTTCCGTGTACTGCAGTATACGTCTAAGAAGAAAAACCCTGGAAAAAGCACTAGACTGGGAGCCAGAAGACTTGGGTTCTTCTAGTCCTAGCTCTGCCACAGTCTGACTGTAAGATACCTCCATTCTTTGGGCCTCCATTTTTTTCATCTGTAAAATGGGGGTGTGGGTGGAATGTCAAGTTGTAGATCATCTCCAAGATCCCTTGCAACTGCAACATTTGGTGATTTTAAGGCATTTAGGAATTCAGATCTCCTAAAATGTCATCACTAATGTATTCAGATTAGATGTATCTTTGGTGGGCTTTTTGTCCCTTTTATCCTTCAATTGTATGAAATTTTTAATAGAAAAATTAAAGCAATAACTATTGAGTGATCTGCCTGCCACAAGGCATCATGAGTCAGTGGAAAGAATGTTCAGTGTGGAGTTAGAAAACCTGTATTCAAATCCTGATTATGCCATTTGGTACCTGTGTAACCAGATCACAGAACTTCTCTGAGCCTCAGTTTCTTTTACCACATTAGAAAATAATGTGTGGGGGCAGCTAGGTGGCGCAGTGAATAAAGTGCTGGCCCTGAATTCAGGAGGACCTGAGTTCAAATCTGGCCTCAGACACCTGACACTAAGCTGTGTGACCCTGGGCAAGTCATTTAACCCTCATTACCCTGGGGGAAAAAAAAAGAAGAAAGAAAATAATGTTGTGGGAATTGGGTAAGCTAAGAGACTTTAGGTTTCTTCCCGTTCATGATCTATAGACCTGTTACAGGAGACAGCAAATCTGTTATATAGTATACAGGCTCTGCTACTCTAACAACTGCAGATTGTAGGTTTGCAAACAGATCGATATGTTCAGGAAGCTGTTGTATCTTTCAGTGCCTGATGGTTTATTCATTTGAATGAAAAGGCTCCTGGAAGCTATTTCTGAAAGTAGCACACTTCCCAGAAGTACTAAAAAGCCTAACTTTAAATAGTTCCTTCTCATTTCATATTTCCTTTTTTGACTTCCCAGAATAGAGAAATGGGAATAAGTTGATTTTTAAAATCATTTTTGGTTCATTCTGATTCTCCTCACTCACACCCTGGAAAGAAGTCTATTCCTAACCTGTAAAGATTTGGGGTGAGAAAGAACAAAGCCAAAAAAATGGCTGTTCTTATCATTACATGTATGTAAAGGGTGTTTATTTGTTAAATAAAATGCATTATTCCCTCAACAAAACTCAATTATGACAAAAGAATGAAATATTTTGCTAATTTCTTCTATGTTGGTGTATCCTGGGAAGAAAAGTTATGGGGATTTTCCCCTTATAAGCAGTTGAACCAATTGTTTTTTCTTTCAGTACAGGAGCCAGGAGGGTGTTTAATATGGTCTCAACAAGAACTCCATTTTCCAGGCTTACTTGGAACATGGGAATTGAAATGCTTATTTCAAAGTTGTTGTTCACTTGTTTCAATCATGTCTGACTCTTGACCCCATTTGGAGTTTTATTGGCAGAGATACTGGAGTAGTTTGCCATTTCCTTCTCTAGCTCATTTTATAGATGAGTAAACTAAGGCAAACAGTGTTAAGACTTGCCCAGGGTCACACAGCTAGTAAGTGTATGAGGCTGGATTTGAACTCAGGTCTTACTGACTCCAGCCCCCAGTGTTCTAGCCACTGCACCACCAAGTGAATTACATTTATAAATGTAATTTATTACATTAATTACATTTATATATTGCTTATATATTACATAAACTCTGCAAGATTGACTTTATATTCCACTGCAGTGTTTTGAAAGATGGTGTAGTACAGATAACAGGAGATTTGTTTACCCTGTATTAGATCCCTTGACAGATAACATTTAAATAACGTCAGGCCATGAGCAGAGCACTTTACAGTTATCTCATTTGATCATACAACAACCCTGGGAGGTGGTGCTATTATTATCTCCATTTTACAGTTGAGGAAAGTGAGGCAAACAGCGGTAGTCACTGGTCCAAAGTCACACAGCTATTGTGCTGTGTGAGACAGAATTTGAAGTCAGCTCTTCCTTACTGTAGGGCCATTGTTCTATTCACTGTTTCACCTAGCTGCCCAAGCACTTGAATCCTTTCTTTTGTCTCTACCTGTGATTTCATTGGTATAGGAAAATCTTTATAATAGTCTTGGAAAATCAGCTGGGGGAGTGGAGGAGTTAAATGAAATCCAAAGAGTGTGAATAGAGGAGCCAAATCCTAAAGCAAAAATGGTGAAATCACAATCTTATTTTCTCCCTTTTAGGATATTATTCATAATTTGGATGGTCTCTTAGTTATTGGAAACATACTGAAAGACCCCAACCCCAAAATTAAAGAGAAAGCTTTAAATGCCCTAAATAACTTAAGCATGAATATTCAGAACCAGAGGGAAATTAAGGTGAGTAACATTAAAATTTAATTATAGGAAAATAATTATAAAAAAACAAATTATGTCATTTTATCGAGGAGTCATGATCAATCAACAAGCATTTACTTACTGTGTACCAGTTACTTTACCTGGAGGAGGTCAAAAAGAACTCTTTGGGAAATGGGTCAGTGGAGGGATGGAACCAAATATCACTTAAGAGCCTAGAGAATGTTCTTCGTTGGGGTATGGAGCAATCTGCCTGTTTGAAAGGAGACTAATCCCGGGTTATGGAAGAACACCAGAAAGACCACAGTGAGTTGGGGAGCTGCTTACATTAAGAGGAACAAATAATTATTTGAACAATAATAATTGAAAATACATGTGGATTATTTTAAAGTTGGTCTTTATAAATATTGAGAATTAAGGGATTTGGAAGTAACTGAAATTATATAGGTCACATTTTTTAATATTTGGGGGAAAAAAAATCTTTTAAAGACCATATTTGAACCCCAGAATTTTAAAGAAATGTGTTATATATCAGCTATAAAGGGTGAGAGTTCATCAGGTTTTGAACATAACTGATATGATGTAGGACTCTATTGAAATAAAATCAGTGGACCTGTAAATAAAAATTCTTGAGGTTTTTGGTATTAGAGGCAATGTGGTATGGTAGCAGAAGCACCAGACTAGAAACTTGAATCCTACCACTAACTAGCTATGCTAATTTGGAGAAGCCATTTAACTTTTTTAGGCTTTACTGTGGGAAGCTGAAGTAGATAATTTCTAAAGTCCCTTCCTTCTCAAGTATAGAAATGTTTAAAATTACTTCAGAGGTGATCTATTCATGGAAGAAAAAAAAATGCCCTTTATGACACTTCCATTAAATGGTTAACCTCGCTTTGCTTAAGAATCTCCAGCAATGAAGAATTCACTGTCCTCTGAGGTAGCCTATTTTATTTTTGGCTGGCTCTGTTAGAAAGGTTTTCCTCCTACTGACCTGAAACCTGCCTGTTCGCAATTTTCCATTGCTCCTTGCTCTGTCCTCTGGGTCCAAACATCAAGTCTAATCCTCCAGTAAAAAGAACAAAGGGTTGAGAATTGGAAACCTTTAGTTCAAACCCAGCTTTTATCACCTTGATAACATGGTGGCTTCTCCAGGCCTCAGTTCGCTCAGGTTGAACTATATGACCTCTCAAGTCCCTTCCAAATCTAGATTTGTGACTCTTCTTTGAAAACCCTTTATTCCTTTCTCTTCTACTATAACAAAAGAACTTATTGATAACTTTTGTTTTCACATGAGTCATTTCCAAATATGTCCCTCTCCCCTCTACCTTGAGCCTTCCTTTGTAACAAAGGGGCAAAAATTCATTAAGCAAAACTAACATATTGACCATGTGTGACAACATACAACATATGTATTTGCTCATCGCTTTTCTGTGGCCAAGATTTTTATAATTATATGACATTCAGCTTTGTTTTATTATTCTTTTCATTTATATTGTCATTGTGTATATTCTTTTCTTAATTGTGCATACTTCACTAGTATCAGTTCACATGAACTTCACATTGTTTCTCTGAATTCTTATGTACATTTTAAATTATAACACAGTAATCCTTTATGTTCATTTAATGCAGTTTGTCTAGCCAACCTCAAGTAGATGGGCACCTACTTTATTTCCAATTCTTTGCTACAACAAGAAGAGATGCTATGAACATTTTGTTACATGTAGGGTGTTTGTTTCTGTCCTTGCAATATAGACCTAGCAGTGAGATTTCTTAGTCTTTCAGTGCCCTTTAAATACCTTGGAGATTTCTCCAGAACCTACCCTAAGCTTTATGCAAGCCAGATCCTCCTAAAATAACTTCCTATGACATAGATTCAGTCCCTCTTTCTACCCTGATATACTTCCTCTAAAGGCATTACAGCTTGTTAATGTCCTTTATTTAAAAAAAAAAATTAGACTGGACTTTCATGTAAAGCATAGAAAAATACAACTCTCAGAGATCTTTCTACAGTAGAAAGTATGACTTTTAAGTTCATTCTGGGCATAATTCAGTTGTCTGTTGACTAGAACAGATTGTCAGGATAACTTTGGATTCTTTCTGAAAAGTTGATAGACCCTCATGTTGCTTTTTTTGCTAATAGTAGTATTTTAAGGCTGTGTTAACCTAACCTGCATCCCACATGACTGAGTAAATACTTGTTTTTTTTCTCTTTTTATCCTTTAAAAGGATAACTTTGGAGAAAAGCTTGCCCTATTTTGCCCATTTTTTGTTTACCATAACAAGGCTTTGGGGAGCCTTCACTTAAGGGACTCCACCCAGCCAAGGGGGCCTATTATACAGATATTGAGAAAGCTTCTTCCTTTGCCCAAGCACTTGGGGATGATTTTATTTCATCCTGGATGAAATTGAGTGGTATTTCTGAGGTTCCAAAATTTTTGTTTTTCTTTCTTTTCTCCAGGTATATATGAGCCAAATCTGTAAGGAGACCATCTCCTCTCCCTTGAATTCAAATGTACAGCTGGCTGGCCTGAGATTATTAACAAACATGACAGTCACCAATGACTATCAGCACTTAATTGCCCATTCAGTTTCAGACTTCTTTGATTTGTTATGTGTGGGAAATGAAACCACCAAGGTATGAAATGCTTATTTTTAAAAATCAGCTTCTTGCTTATATTAATTGAAATTTCATTTCCTCATCTGTAAATTGTTGGTTTCACTGGTCCAAATGAAAGTTTCATATACGCATTGCTCCTTTTTGAACAAAATGGCGAGGTGTGAGCTAGGTGGCAATATAATAAAGTAGATTAAGAACTGGTTGGCTGGTTTCATGAAGAGCTTGGAAGAAACTCCTCAGTGGAATGCCCCAGGGATCCATGATTGCCCTGGGGCCTTTTGCCATTTTTAATCACTAACTTGGATAAAGGTGGAGATGATATTCTTATCAAAAAAAAGAAGATGGCACAAAGTTGGGAGAGATTTAAAACCCTGGATGGCAAAGTTAGGATTCAAAAAGATCCTGATAGACTATAATTTAAGGCCAAATCAAACAAGATATAAATTAGTAAGGACAAATGCCAAATTTTACTCTCAATTTTAAAAAAATTGACTTCACATGTCAAGATGGAGTAAACATGTTTAGAGATGTGGGGGTTTTAGTGGCATGGGGGTTCACTGTGGGTCAGCTGTCAGATAAGACAGCCAAGAATACTAATGAGAGCTTAGGCCAAATTAAGAGAGGTAAAGCAGGAAGAATAAGGAGGTGATAGATGCCTGACACGCTGCCCTGGTCACACCATATTAGGAGTATTATATGCATTTCCAGGTACCACATTTGTAAAAAGATTGGAAAAACTAAAAGGCAACCAAAATGATAAGAAGACTTGAGATCATGCTTCATAAGAAGTGGTTGAAGGAACTGGGATTTTTAGCCTCAAGAAGAGGAGAAATAGAGCAGAACATGATAACCTTTTTCAGATTTTCAAGTAACTGTCATGTCCATTTGACTCCAGAAGTTCGATGGGCTGCAGCTGCTACTTGGCAAGCTCAGGTTTGATGTGAGGAGAAACTTTCTAACATTTGGAGGTAGTGGGTTTCTCCCCATGTGAGGCATTCACACAGAGATGAGATGATCACCTGATGGTTATACTGGAGGATTTCTTTTTTCAGGTATGGGTTGAACCAAATGGCCTCTGAGGTCACCTCTGTGAGATTCTTGGATAATGTCTTCAAGATAATTTGCAGATGAGGCCAGATTGTTATCATAAAGCTTTTTTAATGCTTTCCATAGATGAATCTACTTAGATAGGCTCTTAAACAGACGCATCACCTATGCTTAGGTGGAACTAAGCTCCAAAGAGAAGGTAATTCATGCCTTTCTTACACATCACAGATAAGAGTGGCCATGCCAGCCTGGCCTTTCCATCTTTACCACTTTCTTCCTGTTCCCTAACACTCTTGCTGCCTCTTTCCCTTTCTCCCTCCCTGTCACTAACATAGCAGCCCTGAAAATCCTTTCCTTTTCCTCCCCTTCTTCCTACTCGTTGCCAACCACCTCCTGTTCACCTTCCCCATTACAACTTGGGGATCCCAGATTGGGGAGCTCTTTC
The DNA here is from genome assembly GCF_019393635.1 of Dromiciops gliroides. NCBI lineage: Eukaryota > Metazoa > Chordata > Mammalia > Microbiotheria > Microbiotheriidae > Dromiciops > Dromiciops gliroides. Next base: position 148,938,459 of record NC_057865.1, on the reverse strand, counting down.
TGGGTCCAGGTTTCAATGCTGGCTCTGCTGTTCTTGGACCAAATGATCTCTTAAGTCCCTTCTCCTTCTGAATTCTTTGATCCTCCCCTCTCTTCTTCTCAGATTCTTTTGCCTTCTGCTATCTACATTGGCTCTTACATGTCTACTCAGCTGGCTGACTTATGTTGCTGCCTGGCTAGCTACTGAGATTCATCCCTCTACCCCCAATTTCCCCCCTTTCTTCATCATACCAGGGATAGCACTTTTGTTCAGGCCTATTTAACCACCTTCTGTTGTCCTAAGTGCCCTTCTGTTTGGAGTTAAGGCCTCCCCTTCTCTGTCTACCTCTCCCCTTCCTGGATTCTAATACTAGGTTTGGGGAATTAAGGAATGGACATGGCTCCCAGTGAGATCCTCTTAGTCCTTCCATACAGATCAGTTTATTCCAGGCCATTTAGGCCAAGGGCACAGAACACTGTGTATCTGTTTCAAAACATATTTTATGGGGGCGGCTAGGTGGTGCAGTGGATAAAGCACCAGCCCTGGAGTCAGGAGTACCTGAGTTTAAATCTGGCCTCAGACACTTAACACTTACTAGCTGTGTGACCCTGGGCAAGTCACTTAACCCCAATTGCCTCACTAAAAAACAAAAAGCAAAAAACAAAAACAAAAAATCAACAACATATTTTATGATTTTGAAAGACAAAGTTGATAGCACAGTATTTCTTTCTACTTACGTTATTGCAAGTTTACATCTGTCATGAGTCACTAGCCAAAAAAAATTCATTACTTATTGGCCAACCTTCTGGTAATGAGTGTCTCAAAGTGTTAGGTAGGCACAGGCTTTTGCCAGGACTAAACCTTCCATCATTCCTGCCAGAATTTGTGCTTTGCTGGCATAGCCCTCAAGGACCTCAGTGCCACAGTAAGGCATGGGAATTGGCTTGTGAGGTCTGTTTTGGAACCTAACCACATTTTCTAACATTTCTTCAGGGGGAAAATCCATTCTGAGTTTCAAATAGCTAATTTGCAGATGACCTCTTGGAATACAACTTTCATAAGCAGTAACTGCATTGGAGACCTGGCTGTTGGGCAAACAACCACTAGAATGTTGGATAAACTTTCCCTATTGGACCTAAGATACTGTTTCCCTTTGAATAGTAAAAACCTTACTAGTAGTCCATGTTACTATCATTGGGATAGGAATAGTGAATACTTATGCGATGCGTGTGAAAGAAAAATTAAAATTCCTAATGCTTAAAATAACCATCCTTCCATTACCACAAGATGGCACTTTTTACCAGTCAAGAACCCGCCCACAAACCTGGAAGTGGATGGCAACACAGCTTCAAACAAAGACAACAGTACTTCAAGAAGGCTAGAGCTAAGAGGGACCTTACAGACCACTCTTTTCAGTCCTTTCATTTAGCCATTAAGGGAACTGGCCAACAGAAGTGATTTGCTGAAGGTGACAAAACAAATCAGTAGCAGAAGTGGGACTAGGACTCAGCTCTCTTGACTCTCGTACCACTGCCCTTTCCATGTGTCTTGTAATTACCTCGTCTGAAGTTATGACCTTGGTACTACTATAGCATCTCTTCTATATCATACAGTCACATCAAGTTTTTAAAACTACATACTACCTAATGTGACCTATGGTGATATCATACTTCATGTCTCCCTGATCAAATATTCTCTCTATGCTGGTTTTAGGATCATAGATTTAACTCTTAAAGTGATCAGAAATTATCTAGTCCAACTCCCTTATTTTACAGATGAGGAAGTGGAGGCCTTGAGACTGGGAGGTACTTTTCCCAGCATCAGGCAGGTAGTAGGTAACAGAGCGAGGATTCAAACTAAGGCCTGCTGACTACAAGAACTCTTTTCACTATGCCATTCTTCCTTTGATTCATTAATTGTTTGTTTGTTGATGCTTGAAGGAAGCCTAATCCTTAATCCATCCATAGGAGTCATTTTAAAAAATCTTTTATGACTCAGGTTTGCTTCACGTGAACAGAACCGTTCTTTATCATATTTTATAAACTTTGGCCAGTTTTCCCCAAGGTATGGTAATTAACAGAGGTCAAAGACAAGTTCTTTTTTTTCTGAAACAGGTACTTAATGGTAGCATCAGGCACTCAGGTCATTTCTAGGGGATTGTGCCAGAGGAAGGTCTCTCCATCTCTCCCACAATTTCAGAAGTGGAAAGACTACCACCCACTTTGAGCCTGCCATTTTATATGATTCGTTTATACAAGAATAGATTTGTAAAAAGCTATTTTTCCCCATCTAGTGTTCTAACCCATGGTACTGCTTTGTCATGGCACCAACAGTCCTCAGCTCCCAGATTTCTGTAGTTTCAATAGCTCATTTAAACAGGTGAGTTTAAGTGGGATTAGTTTTAAAGGAATGTCTAATTTGAATATTTTTATCCTTCTTTCAGAGTTATATAAGCAATGAGAAAGCTGATATTTAGGTTCTATAAACAAGAAACTTTCTGATAGCCATGGTTTTTATATCAGCTTTATGTCCCCACATATCTCTCCCCCATTCCTTACACAGAGAGCCATCCCTTTGAACAAACAGTAAAAAAGAAATAGAGGAGAAAAATGCTGTTGAGTAAAACCAGCTAACACATAAGTCTAGTCTGATGGCATATACAGTGCTCTACACCTATCATCCCCTTACCTCTGGAAAGAAGGAAGAGTGGTGCATTCTCTTATCTTCCTTCCCACCAAGCTTGGTCATTATCGTTATGCCATGTTTAGATTCAGTTTTTATAATTCTCCCATTAACATTATTGTAGTCATTATGCATGTTGTTTTTTTTGGTTCTTCTTTTTTCTCTTTGCCAGCACTTTATGTTTTCCTATGCCTCCCTGTATTAATCAGTTCTTTGAGCATAGTAAAATTCCATCATGGTCATGTACCAAAGTTGGCAGAACCATTCCCTAGTCAATGTGGTGTCTACTTTGTTTCCAGTTCTTTGCTGTAACAGAGTATGTTGTGATGGCTATTTTAATGTATATTAAACCTTTCTTCCTGTCTTTGAGTTCCTTAGCATATATGCTTAGCAATGGGATCTCTGGGTATGGCCTTGTTTAAAACTTTAAGTTATAGCATTTTTCAAAGTGGTTGTAAAAGGTTTTCATGCAAATAGATACCTTTTCAAAGGTAAGTTATAGTCTGCTGCAAAACAAAACAAGGGGCAGCTAGGTGGCGCAGTGGATAGAGCACTGGCCCTGGAGTTAGGAGAACCTGAGTTCAAATCCGGACTCAGACACTTAACACTTACTAGCTGTGTGACCCTGGGCAAGTCACTTAACCCCAATTGCCTCAATTAAAAAAAAAAAATTTGTTTAGTCTAGGTGCCCAAACAGCTGAATGAAAGTCATAGTTTTTAAATGTATGTTTTACTTAAAAATCCTGCCTGCTTCTCAAGTACTGATAATTCTTATGAATATTTTGTAAATTTATAGGATCGTTAGATCTTAGATTTGGAGCAAGAAGCAACCTTAAAAATCATCCCATCCAATCCCCTCATTTTACACATGAGGAATATGAATCACAACAAGCTTAAGTGATCTATGCAGGGTCATGTGACTCATAAGTATCTGAGGCAGGATTTGAATGCCTCTCTGTTTGACTTCATGTCCAGAGCTTTCCCCACTACATAATCTAATTGCTCTGTACGTGGAGTCAGGAAGACCCCCATTCACCTCCTGCCTCAGACACTTAGCCTCAGCATCAGCCTCCCCATCTATAAAGTGAGGATAATAATAGGATCTACTTCACAGGGTTGTCTTAAGGAACAAATTAGATAACACATAAAGTTTCCTACAAACCTGAAAGTGCTTTGTGTTAGCTCCTCCTCCTCCTCTTCTTCACCATTCTACTTCTAAGGTAGCATAGCTTAGGTGATAAAAGCTAACTTTTATAATTAGGTACCTAGTTATTAATAAAATGCCTATTACTGGGTACATTGCTTACCTTCTCAATGGGTTGGGCATGCACTGGAAGGAGAGAGAATTTGGAACTCAATTTTTTTAAATGAATGTTATAAATGAATGTGAACGAATGAGTGAATAAAGAGGAAAAAATTTTAAATTAGAGGAAAAATATTCATTATTTTTTTCCTACCTGTTTCATCTGTTAAAGCTTATTTTAGAGTCTTTTGTTTATACATCAAGTCTATCTCTCTTTGGAACTGTGTATTTTGAAGGCCAAGAAGGCTCAGTTCCTAGGATCCCATTTCAGTTAGAACTAATATTGATAAAAATTAACTTTTTTAAAAAGTAAATTTGACAGCATTTATTTATACACTGAGATCAATTCAGTTCATTGCACATATTTATTTCGAGACACTGGGCTAGGTAGATGCTAGGGAGAATACAAAGAATGCTTTAAGATGTGTTCCCTGCCCTCCAGGGGCTGACAACCTAGTTTGGTTGGTAAAACATAATAACCCCTTTCATTCCTTAGAGCTCTTAGAATTTTCCAAGTACTTGACTGTGCATTCTCATCTGTGCAGTCCTGGGTAATAGGTAAGGCAGGATTTTACATGGAGGTAAAGAGGCTCAAAGAATGAGTAATTTACTCAAGATCACATGGCATGTATGTATATAGTGTTCTGCTTCCACAAAAGTCCCCTGACTGTTATCTGAGGACCAACCTAGGTAAATTCAGTCTTATCACCAAGTTGGCTACATAATAATTTATTTTTTTTAAGACATAGCTACTCAAAGAGCATCTGCTAAATTGTCTTAAATAGATTATGTTTTAAGTCAATGGAGGGACTACGTATGCTGAGAAAAATCACAGATCATTGAAGTATTGGAATAGTGATGTTTTGTTGGTATAATCAAGGGGCTATCAAGATCCCCAAGACAGGGAATTCACACTTCCAGGCAGGAGAATTAGAATAAGCGTGGCTAGCAAGAGTGTGTGTGTGTGGGGGGGGAGGTCAGGGGACAAATGGGTCAGGGAATAGGGCCTTCCATCTATCCTTTAGCTAAATGTCAAGGAAGAAATAGGAGTCACATGGATTTGACCCAAAGGTCTAATCACTGTAAAATGGACAGGAAGCATAATTCCTGTGTTTTAGCTCTTCAGTGGTTTATTTTGTCTCCCCCATTTGACTTTTTCTCATTCACATTCATCTCCTCTCCTACCCAACACCCTCTTACCTAACTTTCCACAGTTTCCCTTTGACCCACTGTTTTTTTTGTTTGTTTTTTTTAGTGAGGCAATGGGGGTTAAGTGACTTGCCCAGGGTCACACAGCTAGTAAGTGTTAAGTGTCTGAGGCCGGATTTGAACTCAGGTACTCCTGAATCCAGGGCCGGTGCTCTATCCACTGTGCCACCTAGCTGCCCCGACCCACTGTTTTTTTTTTTAAGCATGGGGGGTGGGGGAACATTTTTGAGGCTATAGAGGATCACTTATTGCATATTCTGTGGTAGTCCAAGGATGTGTCCTGTTTTCCTGAAAAGAAATTATGATTTTACAGCTTTATGCCAACTTAGCTAGTAAGTATTCTGTGGGGGTCAGGTATGAGATGTTAGTGAGAACAATGTGTTTTCTGGACTTCATACACAGGTATGGTTAATTTACTCTGGTGATGTAATAGACTATTGTTGGAATGGAACTAAATTTTCAAAATAGGTCAGAGGATGTAAACACATTAATTTTGTTCGTATCATGCACAATAGCTATTCATGCTTAAAGCAAAAGGAAGGCTTTTTTTTTTTTTAAAAAAGGAAGGCTTTTAAAGGACTCGAGCAGAGATGGGGTACCCCCTCCTAGTCCTGCCAATAACCATATACATTTGAGGGAAAGTGTTTAAATTCTTTGAGCCTCTGTTTTCCCACACATAAAATGCAGGTATCACCACTTGATATCTAAACTATTTATAGCTAATATCTAAGTTAAGATATTTAGAGCTAAGATATTTTAGCTCTTAAATGCCATCTTCCTACATAGCTAGCATACAAGAATATGTTGGTAGCTTCAGGTTATGTTAATGGGAAGCTGACTGTGTTATAGATCTAAACTAACTTTTTTATGTTCTTCATTTTTATATTGATTTATGTGATGTTTAAAATCTAAATTGTGGCCGCCTTAAATTAGAAGCTTCAGCACCAGTGTTTGGGCATTAAACATTTATTAAAGTATATTTACAAAGAGTTCAGAAAGTTAAGAAAAAGAAGTCCTACCTAGCCTAGAGTTCCAGCCTGGTTGGGTTCTTCCTCAAGTCCTCCTCCACGAGCCTGCTTTAATCAGGAACTCTCTCTAGCAAACTGTGGAAGCTTTTTATAGGCCTGGAACAGAGGCGGTCCTGGTTGGGTTCTTCCTCAAGTCCTCCTCCACGAGCCTGCTTTAATCAGGAACTCTCTCTAGCAAACTGTGGAAGCTTTTTATAGGCCTGGAACAGAGGCGGTCCTTACACACTGCTTCAAGCTGATTGGTTGGCATCATCCAAATCTATTGGTTCTGGAGGTGTTCTCAAGGTGTGATTACAATCCAGTTAACTTGAAGTAGGCTAATCAGCAGTTAATCGCTCTCACTTGATTCAATCAGTCTAGATTAATCTCCAGGTGGGTCTTTGAGTATCTGCTAAATCCCATTATTTCATCACATTTATAAGATTTCTTCCATTCCTTTAAAGTTCAGGTGTCTAAAATTGACTAACGAGTATTCTCATTTCAGATTCAGACTTTAAAAGTGCTTTTGAATTTGTCAGCAAATCCAGCCATGACGAGTGAACTTCTCAGTGTGCAAGTAAATATTTTATATACTTACTTATTTTGTTTTAAGCTTTATGGCACAAATTTATTTAATCACCAAGAAGCTATTAATAATGACATTAATCAATATCAATCCACTAAAAACAGCTCTAATACTGAAATCTCAGGCCATTCTGTGAATAAGTATAGGAGAGCTATTATTCTGAAGAACAAAAGTAGATATATGAAATTACATTGGTCATGCCATTTCATTATTCCCCAAAGGAAGCCTTTATTATTAGTTTAATGCATGTATGATAAAATTTAGTTTTTTTCACTGTGAACTTTATGACTTGAAATGTTTTCATAAAACCTCTTCTAGTTCACACAATGATGAATTTTTCAAAAAGAAACTGTACCTTAGGTATTTTAAAATAATAAGGATTTTTCCCCAAAAAAAATTAAACCACATACTGATATTCAGATCATGCAGTGTTCTAAAGTTCATTGTCAAACTTAATTTTTTTTCTTTTTTTTCTAATTTGTAGGCTAAAACAAGTATTTCTATAACATAGTATAATAAAAAATGATTGCACATGAAACTGCATATCTATTATGTACAAGTTGCTCTTCCTTTTAAATATGTAAGAAAATTATTTTCTTTTTTTTTCTTCCCCTCCCTAGAGATGACTACCATTAGGCATAAATATGTATAAAAAGATTTTCTTATAAATTGGATAGTAAACTATTTTCAGTTATTTTAGTAAAATGTAAAATAATATAATATAATCATTATATACCAGGATATATAAAAGATATGATATATATTAGAATCCTAAATTTTGATTTTAAAGAATAATGCTTAATTATTTCATCTTTCAGGTGCCATCATCATTGATTTCCCTCTTTGAAGGAAATGTGGAGAAGGAAATTCTTACTCGTGTCCTTATGCTCTTTGCAAATTTAAATGACAATGTAAAGCAGAAAGAGAATGCATTTGCCCAGCATCAATTTAATAATGGCTCTCTTTTCTCTCTACTCTATGGAGAATCTACAGAGTGTACTGAGAAGTTGCTGTCCTTAGCATATCACCATGATGTTGATGTGAAAGAAAAAGTTGCAAAAATACTAACTGTACTTTGATTGGCCTTGTATTTCAAAAACAACATAATTACCCAGTGTTGCAGTCTGTGTGAGACAAATGGTTGTGACACATTTATCTCATTCACATAGTTTGGTGCTGTCACTCCCTAGATCACAATGGTGACTGCAAAGCCTTGGGGCAGAGAAAGAACATTCATTTAGGAGTGTTATTCCAGTTGGCGGAAGTAAAACTAAGGTTCTGATCAGCCATTTGCTCATGTATTCTCTTTGCCATTTACTATAACCAAGGGAAAACAGTAGAATCTATGAAGATTTCCAAGATTTCTTGTACCCTTGATCAGTAAAATGAAACTAGAAGGATGGGATCCACCAATCAGAGAGTATGCACTAAAGCAAGGAGCCTAGACATATCTGGAAGATTCTTTGTGACTTTCTGGTCTAAGACACTAATGAAGCCCTTGAGGACTCTGGTGCTGGAGATCTAATTCAAATTTATCTACTCTGGATGTATGGCATGAGGTTATCACCTGAAGAGAAATTTGTTATGATTTTATACTTGAAGCCTTGAAAAAATGAAAAAATTATTGTGAGATAAAATATTATAAGGACATTTTAACAGTCGCCTTAATTCAAATTATTAAGAATTTTCTCATTGGCTCTGAGTTTAAATGAACACTACAGAACTTTTTTAAGAATGGGAATTTTGATCTGTAAAAGCTACAATGTATTTTTTAAAAATGTATCACAGTGCAATTAAAAAAATAGCTTTAATAAAATTAAACAGAACAAAGTCACTATAACTATTGTGCAAAACAAATGTGACCAATAATCTGTGTGATGTCAGTTTTATTCTAAGAATAGTCTTAATCTATATCTAGCATACACCTGGATTCTAATACCTACCACCCAACTATCAGGATTTGAACCTGAGACAAACCACTCAATGTTTCTGACAAGCCTCATTTGAAAAATAGGGATAAATTCACTCCAATTTCTTCAAGGCTATTTGAGGGATCAAATCACTCAATAGGTGTGAAGATGCTTTAAAAGTGCTATTTGAATACATGGGACTTAGGAAAGAGCACAGATTGGAGGCAGAGGACCTGAGTACCACCCCTACTCTGTCATCTACTCCCTGTATGACCTTGGGCAAGTCACTCAGGACCTGTTTCCTTATTTGAAAAAGAGGAGTTGTATTTTCCTTCCAGCTCCATGTCTTGGATCTTAACGATTGGACTAGGACAAGAAAATTGATTTGGTTCAACTTAACACTGAGCCATCACAGTTCTACCTGGTAAAGAAATGGGTTTTTCTAAGTATGTACCATGTGCTTTCATTTTGGGGTTTGCTATTTTAATAAATTGTACTTTTAAGCAAAGGACTGTAAAGCAATTATTATTTTAAAGTGATTGTGACTAGCATGTGTACTATAATTATGTAACTCAGTTTTTGTCTTTATAAAAAGAGGTTTTTGTTTAGTAGAGGTAATTGTGAGGTACGTTAAAGGACACTGGGGAAATTGCCAAATAAACTTTGGGTGGCTCATGTGTCTGTTCTTGATGTCTTAAAGTATCATCAAACCTTTCTGAAATTGTCAGCCAAAGTACAGAAGATAAGAGTTGCTACTAAGATTACAGCAACAATAGTGCATTTTTTAAAAACCTTGTTTCACTTTTAAAGGTTTGAATTGTTTAAAAATTATACTGCTTTAGGGACTTGGAATAACATTTTACATATTTAATGAATTAACTAGAGGCAACTTGGTGGCTCAGTGGCTAGAGCTTTGGACCTAAAGTCAGGAAGACCTGAGTTCAGATTTGACCAGCCTAAAAACACACACCAGCTCTGTGACCCTAGACAAGTCACTTAACCTCTGCTTTAATCCACTTCAGAAAAGAAGGGTAAAGCATTCCAGTTTCCTTGCCAAGAAAGCCCCAAGGACAGTATGTTCTATGAAGTCACAGAGTCAGACGTGACTGAACAATTGAACAACAACAATTATGAATCAACTATTTTAAAAAGTGGAACAGCAGACTAGTGGAGGAAGCTTCCCTAAAAAACAGAGGGAAAATCCCTCAGGAAGGTTTTAAACATGAAAAGCCCTAAGTAAATTTTGACACAACTACTCTAGTGAAAAGGAGCCTGTGTATATCTCTGGGAATTCTCGTGGCATTAAAATAACTACTAATATGCAGCAGTCCAGCTTTAATTTTGCAAAGTAGTACATATCTCATCTGCAAGGCTAAGCAAAAAACTCTCAGCCTTGGAAAAGATACTTTTCAGCAGTCAAGAATCATGTATTTTCTAGTTCAAAGGGTGATAAAGATATTCTAGCTTCCGATGGCAGTATGGGTAGAGCTAATGTCAGGGAAATGTTCTTTTAGGTCCTGTCTGACCAATACCTGCTGCGACTAGGTATATCCAGGCTTAACCTCTCAGTGCCTCAGGAAATTCCCTAAGACAGAGCAGGATCAGATCTGGACTAGTTGGGGGGAATTTTCTTGCTAGGAATGCTCTTTACTAATGAAATCCCAGATCTGGTAAAAAACACATGTACACCCACTCGCAATGATTGGTCTTCTCCCTGAACTAATTTTCATGTTTTCTATCATTAAATTCGTTATGCAGTGCATTCCATTTTTTTTACCATTTGCCAGGAGGTTTTTGATCCAAGTTCCTCCCTCCCATAACCAAACAAAAATAACCAGAATGACTTGCATAGGGCAGTCTTCCTTTATTTTAAGAAAGCTATATTCCCAACCTTCCCCCAAATATTCACCAACTGAAAATCCCATTTCTTCCAATGGATTTTATTCAATGTGGTTTTGTGTCCCTATTATCATGCTGGTTTCCTTCCTCAATATACTTTCTAAAACTGTCCACTCCACGTGTTGACTACAATGGGACTATCACACTTCTGGATGCTTTCTATTTCTAAGACTTCATTGGTTGTTTTCAACTGCCCAATGAAGTTACTCATATTTAGCACAATCCAAAAACACACGGCACATCCAGGTCTTTTTCCCCATACATACATACCTCCAGCAGAATGTAAACTCCCCTAATAAAACCTAAAGGGCAGGATCTGTTTAAATTTTGTCTTTGTTTCTCAAAACTTAACACAGTACCTGGTACGTGGTAAATACTTAGTAAATATATATCAAATTTAGTTGAATATTAACTGCTATCTAACCACATTTCCTTCATCCTACCCCTGTTACTGATTTTTGTGGAACGAGTGATCGTACTGACTTTACAACTAAATTGATGACTGTATCTTAGACATTTTTTCCCCTTTCAGGACATCTAGCAAAGGGCCAAACACATCATAGGCACTCAAATAGTCAAGTCTAACAAGTACCCCCATTTAACTTGCACTGGTAATATAACTTTGTTTCATGTGTAAGTCATGTATGTTGCCCAGATAACCCATAGAGCTTGCTCACAAATACAGATATCCAACTCGGTATAGAAGGACAAGTTTGGCCTAGAATTAAGTGAAAGGGGGTGGTGGGCTGGATTGCCTTCATGAAATTGCAAAACTCCTTTACTAATTCCAAGTTCCCAGAATTAAAGACCCATTTTTTCAGTGCCAGTGTAGGTGGTGTTTATATAGCTGTAAGTGATGGAACAAAACAACCTCTGGAGAACAGAAATGACTATCACATTGATTGGCAAGAATGGTTCACTGTAGGGGTGAAGAAGTTTCACCCCGTAAATGAGTTCTAGAGAAAAGGAAGAAAGATGTCATCAGAAAAATGGGCTGGTCAGGTGGGAAGGGTATGGGATGACAGGTAGGCAGCTCAAGTGCTAAATGGTAACCTCATAAGGTGAAGAGAAAGTGAGGTAGCCCTCCAGCCCTTGGTGGAACCTCTGGTGGATTTAGGAGAAGGCAGGGATAAGAGCTGCAAGGATGGACATTTATTAAGCACCTCCATGCCAGGCATTGGCGATTCAAATATAAAAAAATATATATCCCATCCCCACTACCAGTAGGAAGTTAAAGTATATTAAAAAAAACCATTTAAACAGCACTCGTAGTAAGAAGTTTATTTTCACAAGCTATTATGGCAATGTGTTGATACAGATATATTCAGCTATGTTTATAGTATTAATATTTATAATCCGACTATGCTTAGCAATACATAAACCAGTATATAAGTTTTATTTCCCCCTTGTGCTTATTGTGCTCAAAGAATACTTCAAATTTATTTTTTTTATTACATAGTTAAAAGAATGCTTCAGCTAGAAAATCAAGAATCCATGATGAGAGAAAAATGTGAATTTTTCAGGCAACTTGACACAAATCAAACTTTAAAAATAACAATATATTTACAATAGAAAAGTACTATATAAGGTAAAAAATAGACTTCCTGATGGGAGAGAATAGTAATGTACACATTTTGGCCAGCAGTTTTAGTTTTATACATAGTGATGCAATCCCACGTATTACATCCCCATCCTTAAAAGGCACATTTCTTCACAATATTTTAAAACAACTTTCTTGAATGTTCCATAATGAAAACATACAAGCAATATGTGCACTCAGTACAACTGGCATTTGGTTTTAATGTGCTTTATCAAGTTTGCATGATTCCATTTTGTTCATTCTCTCCCTGCCTCAGCCATACCCATTCATTGGAACTATTGATCGTTACAATTCTGGGTATTTTCTTGAAATTAGGACATTGTCCAACTATATTGAAGGGAAATAGGGAGTGGAGTTTACTCTAAAAGGATATGTTACAGCATGGTAATACAGAGAGAAGTTTATTTGGCTGTGTTTGATATATATATATATATATATATAATGTGATGTCATGGCACATCTTGAATAATGCTATGGTTTATTATTAGGTAGGTTTTCCCCCCCTAATTATTAGAACCAATAATTTTGAGGAAGACAAGGAATAATACCTGAGAAGAAAGGGAATCTTTTATTTTGGGGGGAAAATTACCCCCCCCCAAAAAAATATATTAGTAAGCATTCTGACAAACCAAGGAGTACTATAATTTCATCTTAGGATACATAGACTGAACCTCAAAAATGTACTTCCCGGGGGCAGCTAGGTGGCACAGTGGATAAAGCACCAGCCCTGGATTCAGGAGGACCTGAGTTCAAATCCGGCCTCAGACACTTGACACTTACCAGCTGTGTGACCCTGTGCAAGTCACTTAACCCCTATTGCCCCACCAAAAAAAAAAAAAAAAAGAAAAGTGTACTTCCTTTTATTCTAAATAAAGGGAAACATCAGATTTATTGTCATTCCCCCTTCACACTTTTCCAGATTGGAAAACTTTCATCATTGAACAGTATGCAAACCTTCCTAAGTGCAGATGGCAAAAGAAATACTACAATGGAAAAGAAATATTAAAAGAGTCAGGGAAAAAGTTGATTATTTCTTAGGGAGTTCAATTATGAGAGGTGTTTCATTATACAATCAGGACCGGAATTCTCAATGTTTTAATTACTAAAAAAGAATACTACCCAGTAAGTCTTAAAAGTAAGAACAATTTAAACACAATAACAAACTTTTCATTAGAAAGTCTGAATAAAAATGAGTTTGCTAAGAGAGTAAATAGATTAGAATGTTCTAAAGTGCTTGGAGATCTCTTAAAAGGTGCTATTATAAGTATAAAATAATGTTAAGGCGATTCATGGAATAGAAATATTAAAGCAAAATATACATTTAAATGGTAGATAGGCTCCATTTGTAATCTTTAAATTTTTAGTTCAGCATATAATGCCAGGAAAGTGGCTGACAAGATGCTGGCTTCTATTAGGTATCTGTAGTTGCTGCAGTTTGCAAGTAGGGTCAGCATTACTATTGTAAAATTACAATGCTCTTATTCCTGTCTTCCTGTACAATTTTACTTTTGAAAATACAATTGTACTAACAATGTTCATACTCATATACTTCTGTCTCAGGAAAATCGATTTAATATATGATGATAATTTTGTTCTGTTAGTGTCAAAATATTACATAAAACCTTTTTCAATTTATTTGCATCTTTGTAAGCAAAAAAAAAATTATTAAAGCCTAACTCAACAATTAGATTGAGTTGTCACTCGCAACAAATATGCAACAAGGATGAGTTAGGTCACCCTCAGTTTTTCATTTCCTGATATGAATGTTAAAATTTTAGCAAGGTACATTTTCAGAGGCATTGGTCTATGTTTAAATGTGGCTATTGCTTAGACACCCAAATACCTTAAATAATAATTTTCTTTTGTATGACTTCAAAGTACTTTTAATATCACTTGAGATTTATTCCTCAGTATGCCTGGAAGGTAGGTAAAAAGTTTTACCTCCTCCATATTACAGATGGGGACACTGAGACACAGGGAGGCATAGGTGACTTATTTGAAGTTACCAAAAAAAAAAAAAAAATCAGTGGTATAACCAGGCAGGGCTGAAATTCAAACATTGATTGCTTTGCAACCAAGTCACGGTGCTTCTGTACATACATGCAAATTTATCAAGCTATTGACTAACTGGCTATTCCCTGAAGTACCAAACATTTGGCATAAAATACACAATTCTAGTAATGTTCCATGCAGAAAAGTCATTTAGGTAAAACTGTAGTACAGAGTGAGAATATGTATATCTAAAATAGAACCTTGCTTATAATGAAACGAAATCTATTTGCAAGTTACTTAATCTAACACTCAAGGCATTCATTGTTAATTTTTAAAAATTAACCTTATCGATATTTTTAGGATTATGCTACAAATACCAATGAAAAGGAGAATTTAGGCAAGAATATTAAGGGGTATTTTTTTTTAGAGAGAGATTCATGAATGGATAGGATTACATTTAAATGAAAGTATAGTCTACATTAATACATTTTATCAAGACCTGAATATAAATTATATAAAAATATCAATTTCCATGTAGCTGGCTGTATATATTTGTGTTTAATGAAAGTTGTGATTTTTAGAAATAAAAAAGTTCTCCTAGATAATGCTTTCTCATTCCCTTTAACTTAATCTGTACCTTTTCCCTCCTAATTCAGCTGGGGCATACCATACTCCTATTGAAAAAACAAAAACTCAGGGGCAGCTAAGTGGTGCAGTAGATAAAGCACCAGCCCTGGATTCAGGAGGACCTGAGTTCAAATACAGCCTCAGACCCTTGACACTTACTAGCTGTGTGACCCTGGGCAAGTCACTTAACCCTCAGTGCCCCGCAAAAAAGAAACACAAACAAAAAGAAATGAAAAAAACAAAAACCCTTCAAAAAGCAGAGCAGAACCCAAATACTCATACATTTATGCTGGAAAAAAGCATAGTTGGAGATGTATGCTGACTTTAATAACAAAAATAATGCAGGGGGTAGGGGAGGATGGTACTATAGTACTGATCAAGGCTCTTAAAATATATAGGTATACAATGAATTTTGATTCCCCTTATATAAAGGACCTGAAACATAGGAATGAATGTTTCACAACTTCTGAAAATGGAACCTAACCTATAAATGACTTCTCTTAAATTAGTAAAAAAGCTTCCATTGCAATATTCTCACTTTAGAAAGTTAACTTTTAAACTCCATATATTAACCAATCTAATGATTTTTATCACTGTAATATTTCAATGTATAAATTAACTAGCCTGTACACATAAAGTAAAATGCAAACTTGGAGAGATCTATTTCTAAATTTAAAAGGAAATCACCCTTTAGGTCTAAATTTTGCAATTTGTTTTGCCATTTCAAATCCTATATGAGGTTTGGTTTTTTAAAGCCCTCTAATATTCATACTTATTCCCAGTCTTTATCACCCACATTTATTCAAAGTTTTCATCATCACTCTTTACATCTTTTGATTCTCCATGCTTCAAGGTGAAGAAATCTTCATTGTTAATTCCATACCTCTCTAGAGATTCATTCAATTTCAACGGAGGATCCAGGTAATACTGGCAAAGGAAGAAAAGCAGACAAATGACCAAATATAAGAATCATAAGAAAAGACATTGAAAAATTCTTTAGAAGCTGTGTGAGCAACGTTTTTATTATTTGAAATCTGCAAGCAAAAGTTTAACCTAAAATGGTTTCAAGACCTAATATTCTATAAAGATAATCAACTCAAAAGGAATGGGAAGTTAAAAATGGGATTCTGACACTATAATCATAAATTAACCTGAGGGGGGAAAAAGGGAAAGGGGAGGACAGCACTTAAAAAAATTATTGGGAACTCTATGATGAGTTTAGATTTTTTTAAATGTACAAAAGACATGGGCATATAGCCAAGGATGACTATAAAATATAAGTCAAAATATACGAGAGTAATGACAGAAAGGTTAAAGAGCCAGAATGACCCCTTCATGTTTAGAGAAGTAGAAGGAGAGATTAGGCCAATGCTTGAGGCAAGCTTGGGGCAATGTTTGGGGAAGGTAGGTTAGGTGGCACAGTGGATAGAGTGCAGAGTCTGGATTGAAAAAGATCTGAGTTCAAATCTAACTTCAGATACTTATGGCTGTGTGACCCTGGACAAATCACTTAAACCTGTTTGCTTCAGTTTCTTCATCTGCAAAATGAGCCAGAGAAGGGAATGGCAGACCACTCCAATATCTTTGCAGAAAAAACCCAAATGGAGTCACAGAGTCAGACATGACTGAAATGACTAAACAACAACTTATTGACTCCAAGTCCAGTGCTGTAACTATGGGACAACTAAATGGCACAGGAAACAAAGCACTGGGCTTGGAATCAGGAAGACTCATCTTCGTGAGTTCAAATCTGGCCTCAGACACTAGCTTTATGACCCTGGACAAGTCACTTAACCCTGTTTACTTCAGTTCCTCCTCTGTAAAAATGAGCTAGAGAAGGAAATGGCAAGCCATTCCAGTATCTTTGTCAAGAAAACCCTAAAATGGGGTCATGAAGTATCAGACACAACTGAAATGACTGAACTGAGAAAAGGTAGATTGTGCGATCATCAGTAATGCCACGGAGAACATAGATATTTTAAATTCAGTTCAATTTATTTAGCACCTACTATGTGCTAATCACTTGGTATACAAAAACAAAACAGCCCCTGCCCTAGAGAGTTTACATTATACCAATGGGTGGGAAGGGAGGGGGAGTTCAACATGTCCAGAAGTACAAATAAAAAGGATATACACTAATTTATTTTTTTTAAAACACAGCACAAAGAAAGCCTGGTGAGAGACCTAACTAAGCAAAGTTACCCCAAAGGGTTTTAAGAATGAAACTGAAAGGAGAAGATATAGCAGGCATGACAGAAAATATCTGCAAAGATGGTTGTGTCAAAGTCAAGAAAGACCTGCTGTATGTATGAAGAGGCCTATGAGCTGTCCTTTGGAGAAAATTAGGTATTCTCTAAGGTGGGACTGAAGAAGGTATGCCTTAGAGACATAGGGGAACCACCTATGCCAAGGCAAATAACTGAAACTGAGCGTATGAAAAGAATACCTGAAATAATCCTGTTAGGGGAGTGGGAGGAAGAATGTGGACAGCTGTAAATGTCAGGATCGGTAGTCTATATTTTATTCAAGAGAAAATAAGAAGCCATTAGAGATTTTGTAGTAAGGACCTTTAGCTGACGAATTTCAAGCTATTTGGTTAAAAACAGAAATCCTTCCATTTCCCTGCCCTAAAAAAGTTTCTCTATGCCATATGATGTTGCTCATTCTTCAATTTCCAAGGTCTTTGGTAGGACAAATTCATCAGATTGTCAAATGTGATAAGGAAAGGACATGCTGATTTCAAACAGTAAAAGATCAGAGAAATAGACTTTTCAGTGACTTGCTTTAGGATAAAATATATAGTCCTCTAACACATAAATCCCTTTACCAACTGTCCCCAGCCTTTCTCTCCAGTTATATTGTACATCGTTCTCTCTCATTCTATGTTCTCTCTCCCTCTGGTCATACTGTCCTACTTATGGTTTCTCCTGTACAACATTCCATTCCCTACCTTTGTGGGGTCTGGAATTCTCTCCTTCCATTTCTATTTCTTGGAATCCCTGTTTCCTTCAAGGGTCATCTCAAGTACCATGTCCTACATAAGAACTTTTCTACCCCTTCAACTCACTGCAGTTAATGCTCTTCCCCAACTCCCCCCCCCCAACTGATTTATTTACATATAATGTATATGTAAATAAATATATTTACATATATTTTTATTTCCTTATTTGTGTGCATGTTGTTTCCCTCCAAAAGAATGTAAGCTCCTAGGGGCAGGGACTTTGCTGTCTCTGTGTTTCTTATATACAGTAAGGGTTCCTTGTCGAATTGAATTGAGAGAATGGGAACCAATAAGGAGAGTTTCTGAGATACAGAGTGAAAAGAGGAGCTTGTAACAGCTGGCTCATGTCATCTCAGTAAAGTAGTCTTCTAAATTCACTGTTGAGAGGAAAGTCTTAACAGTCTTAAAGAGAGAAGGGGTTTGGAATGGCTACTGTGAAGAAGGCAATAAAGAGTCAAGCTGATAAGAATAAAAGAATGGCTGTGCAGCACTGAGGATCCAGTAGAGGTTGGGAAACATAAATTTGTCATGAACCTATAAAACTCTTGCTTTGATTCCAAATTCAGAAACTATATAACAAAGTACCAAAGGAATTTTCAGGTTTGATTGCAACAATATTAAAAAAAATTATTGAGAATGGGAAAAGTACTAGAATTCTGGAAACCGGCAAATAATGTCTTAATTTTCAAAAGGGAGAAAAAGGTAGACATCAGAAACTGGACATGGGAACCAGGTGTGGATCCCCAGCAATAGTCTAGACAGGATTATTGGATAATTCATCTGTGAGCACTTAAAAAGGGGATTGGTGATCACTAAAAACCAGTATTTGTCAAATAAGTAACACTGAGATTATTAACCAATTGGCATTATTGAATGGATCTGTGGAACAGAATATCTTGATTCCAGCAATATATTTGACAAAGTACTTCGTTATCTTCTTGCACATAAGTCCAAGATATGTATAGTACAGCTAAATGTATTTAAAACCAGTTAAATAAATCCAACCCAAAGATGGATCAATGGCAACCTGGAGGGAAGTCGTTAGCCATAGGCCACAGGGTCCTTTATACTTGTCACAACAACCCCAAAGGTAGGTGCAATTATGATCCCCACTTTACAGCTGAGGAAACTGAGGCAGAGGTTGAATGACTTGCCCACGGTCACATAACTCACAAATATCTGAGGCCAGATTTGAACTCAGGTCTTCTTGACTTCAGTTACAGTACTCTATCCAGTAAGTAAACATTCTAGCAGTGTTTAAGCAGAGTGCTCAAAGTAAAAGCGTTGGAGAATTAAGTGTGACCACAAATTTGCTTTTCATTTCATGTACAAAAAGACCTCCCAGGGATGGTGAGGTCAGGAGAGTCCTGAAGTAGGTAGGAAGTTAGATTTTAACATCCATAAATTTGCCTCCAACTCTAAGAGTGCAGAATCCCATGGTTCCAAAATATCCAACAGATATATAGCAAATCTCAATCATTTTTCCTATGTTGGATTAAGTCATTAGTTGTTGAGATAAAAGGTATGAGTCACTAGGTCCTCAATCCATTTCAACTCTTAGACATTCATCCAAATGCAACATCATATGTCAAATTCAGTGTAAAATAAGGTTGTGTATCATTAAGTTATGTGAGGTAAGAGGCCTAGTTGCTGTAGGAAGTGGTTTTCTAAAGGAAATGATTTTGTAGAGAATCACTTTCCTTTAAGGGAAAGAGAATCAACGCCAAAATATAACATTAGGACATTAAGCGTGACCACAAATTTGCTTTTCAGTTCATATACAAGAAAATTAGGAGCTTGTTAATGATGGAATAAATTGTTTTGGCAGAAGGATAGTAGAGTTATATTAACTTACCCCTCCAGCCAGATTCAGGACTTGGAGGTTATGAAAAGAATGGAAAAACAGAGAAGAGAAGAGAGAAACTTTTGAGAACCACAACTTCCTTAACAGACTTCAGCACGTTCTTAACCTTTTCTTTTTCTAGAGCTAAGCATTTGTTTTTGTTTTGTTTTTCATTTCTGGTGAGGGTTTCCTCACCAGGATCTGTTCACACAGTGAAAAAAAAAAGTTCCAGATCAATGAATAAGAGTGCTCATCACCAGAATGTTGATGAATTTTCTAACATCAACTCATAAAGGTACAGAAGGGTTGTAATCTGTATTGTTAGGGGGATTGCCTATGGGGAGAAAATCACAGATCTTTTGACCTATATTTGAAAGGTGTTAGTAGTTTAGAAATGAATGAGTTTTTATCAAGGACACATCTACTTTGATAATGGCTCAGATCAGGAAAGGCTCCTTCCAGAGCTCCCTACACTATCGTGGCAAAAACCTCCAAATAATGCCATAAGATAATGGCTCAGATCTGTTTGAGTACTTGGATATAAATTTAAGAAATTACTCTTGATAGATGGTGCAGTGGACAAAGCACCGGCCCTGGATTCAGGAGGACCTGAGTTCAAATCCAGCCTCAGATACTTGACACTTACTAGCTATGTGACCTTGGGCAAGTCACTTAACCCTCATTGCTCTGAGCCCACCCCCCCAAAAAAAAGAAATTACTCTTGAGAGGCAGCATGACCTGGGAGTCAAGAAGACCCAAACTTCTAACCTGCCTCATCCATACAATTTACTTGCTGGGTGACCCTAGGCAAATCACTTAATCTTTCTCTAAACCTTACAATCCTCAATATCAAATGAAGATGACAGTAGTACCTACCTCATAGGATTACTGGATTAGGGATTAAATGAGAATGTATGTAAATCATTCTGCAAGTCTTAAAGCATTGGACTTTATTATTATCAATACTAAAGTTCAAAAAATAAAATGCCATCATACTGGATGGAGAAGGCATAATAGCTAAACAAGAGTTTATGTGCAAAGAGGGATTTGAGTGGATTACAAATTCAGTAAATTAATGGTATAACATGGCAGTCAAAAAAAGATAAAGCTAACTCAACCCCAAGATGTATTGACAGAAATACAGTAGACAGAGAGAGGGAAATTCTAGTCCAGTTCTATTCTGCCCTGACCAGACTGCATACATAGTACTATGTTCAGTTCTGATCACCACTTAAAATTTGTTTTCATTGATGTCTTTTGTTTGTACATCACAGTCATTTAGGGATCTCTCACTACCACTCAATAAACCCTCCTGTGTTACAAAGAAAAAAAGCTAAGCAAGTCTAACAGTGTATACAACACCCACAGTCAACTAAAGGGATGGAGATGTGTTTCCTTAACTCAAATAAAAATTTTTCATCATTCACAAGTACCACATTTTAGAAAAGACCCTGAGAATGTAGAGGTTTTCCATTATTTATTTATTTTTAATATGGTGACAGCACAGAAAAAGCAAAACAAAACAAAACAAAACCCATACCAGTTGAAGGGACTTGGGAGGTTTACTATCAAAAAAAGAAGACTTGGAGAGGATATGATAGTGGTTTATTTGTGTTTTTTTTTCCTCAAGTATTTGAAAGGTTGTTAAGTTATAAATGGATTAAGCTTGTTTTTCCCTACCCCCAGAGGGACAAAGAGTAGAACTGACTAAGTGAGAGATTTCAGATTTTTAAGGATCAACTTCCTGAAAATTCAAACTGGCCAAAAGTAGCCTGTTCTTCATTAGAAAGCAGTAAATTCCATATTATGGAAAATCTTTAAGCCATAGGTAGATGGCCACTTGTCTGGTCTGTTGTAGAGCAGATTCCTATTCATGCCTGTGTTAGATAAGATGATCTCCAATGCCTGGCCTTTCCAATTCTGAGATTCTACAATTATATGGCTAATGAATAGAAGTTATAGAGAGTCAGATTTCAGCTCTATATCAAGACAAATTTCCTAACAATTATAGCTTCCTAACAGTGGAACAGAATACCCTGTGAAGTAGTTAAGTATCCCATTTCTTAAGGTCTTCAAGACCAGGCTGATATTGTGACGCATTTTGATTTAAAGTGAAATTCAGCACATCAGGACTTGGTGTTGGGAAAACAAATTCTAGTTCTAACCTTTCATTTGTTCAACTTTAAGCAAGTTATTTACCCTCTGATTCTCAAATTCCTCATCCCTTTAATGGGAATAATTAGGGGGAAGCTAGGTGGTGCAGTGGATAAAGCACCGGCCCTGGATTCAGGAGGACCTGAGTTCAAATCGGGCCTCAGACACTTGACAAGAAGAATAATTATACTTGTACTACCAACCTCACACCATTGTTGCCAGGAAAGAACTTCCTAAACTTTACGGTACTACTTAAATGTGAATGATTATTAAGCAGACTTCCTGTTTCAACTATTGTACCATACCATATGATGTCTAAGGCTTCTTCCTATCTCTAAGATTTTATGGTTCTAGGAATATATTATTTTACTTATTTAATAGGATTTAATAGGATAAAGCACACACTGTACATAGCTCAAAAGATCTCCCCTTTGGCATTTTTTCAGGCCTAAATAAAAATAAACACAAAGTGGGTAAGTCTAAAAGAAAATTTTATTTCATATGAGGGGTTAGATGAAGGTTTGTACACTGAATCTTAAAATATGAGGCTTAGGAAACAAATTAGTAGAAACAAAATTATTTCTTCTACCCCATATTAACTTGCTAATTAATTGTTCCTTTCTATAAAAGTTTAAAATACATTTAAAAAGAATTACAAAATTAAGGGAAGATTAATAGGAAAATGCAAATTTTGGTTCAATTTATAAGTGCAGAATCTTAGAACTGAAAAGGACCTTGAAGGTTATCTAATCTCATCCAAACCTGACTAGTAAGTACCTCTACAACATCCCAACAAGTGGTCATCCAACTTCTATTTTTTTTTTTTTTTGGTGAGGCAATGGGGGTTAAGTGACTTGCCCAGGGTCACACAGCTAGTAAGTGTTAAGTGTCTGAGGTCGGATTTGAACTCAGGTACTCCTGAATCCAGGACCAGTGCTTTATCCACTGTGCCATCTAGCTGCCCCCGGTCATCCAACTTCTACTGGAAGATTTCCACAAAGAGCAAAACATGACAAATTAATAGAAATTAGAGAGAGAAGGGCAGCGATTTAAATGACATGAATTTATCAAGAGGAATGAAACAAAAATGGAAGAAATTACAAGGGAGAACTAAGAAAAGAAATTTCAAGACTTGAGAATTAATTTCTGATTTTAGCACACACAATGCCACTCTAAATATTAAGAGTTTCATCAACTGCAAACTTAAATTGAAAATGCTGAATGCAGTGAGGCCCTCTTTATTTCAGATGCAAATAATTGTCCAGAGATAATGAATACATTTCGGATGTCACAGATTCCTCTCAGTGTTCCTGAGTTCTAACGTAACAGACTCAGACACAGAAATCAAAAGGTAAATGAATATGCTATTATTTTTATGATAGATTCAAACTCACCTCGTTTGCTAAGGCAAAGGTTCCCCAGTGAATTGCTACAGATTTCTTTGCTTGAACATCGATGTGAATCCTTACGGCTTCTTCCGGGTCTACATGTTGGTGTTTCATAAACCATCTAATGAGATAGAACAAAAATGATTAAATCTAGTCTATTCATCATAAATTGCATCTTAACCTGCTCTTATTTTTAATAATTCTTTCGAGTTTGCACAAAAAATAAAGGCTAATGAATGGGTAAATACAGTTTCCTTAGTCAACTTTCTGCAAAAGAAAAAAAAGCTTCCTTTTCTTTCTTTAATTTATTTATCTCTATGCAATTCCATCACCAAAAAGACTTATTTTTAGCACTGTGGATTTCCTCTGCAAGAGTCCAACAAGTGTTAAAAAACTAGGTATGTTGCATTCTACTCTACTCTCTTTGACATGATTCAGTGGAGCTTAACAATGAATACAGAATAGGAAGTCAAAAATTGGAAGTCAATGCTGTATCTATTGTTCAGCTTCTAAAAAAGAGTTAAGTGGATAAGAATTTAAGATACAAGGTTGCTGAGAGTAAGGAATTCCATTTCCTCTTCAAAGAAGATTTAAATAAACATTTTAGCATGCATAGTACTTTCTCAAATAGTAAACTGGCTCAATAGTAATGCAAGCTCAACTTTAGAGGAAAAATATTTTTAATGGTACAAAGGGAGGGAATTATTAAGTGACTACAATGTGCCAAGCACTGTGCTAAGTGCTTTAAAAAAAAAAACAAAAGCACTATTTATTCAAAGACTTTTTGTTCCTTTTGCATTATCAGTTTATCTCCTCTCTCTGTTCTCCGTTCCAACTACCACCAAATCTGAGGCTGAAATACAATTTGGGGTTTTCTTTTTCCTTTATTATCAATCCCAGTGAGATACCATTGTGAACAGCAAGACTCTTGAACTACTGAAGACAGAATAAGGCTAGTGGCTGCATATAGGGCTTTTGACATTTCACACCACAAATTCTAGCAATGATTACCTATTTGTACCATCTGGGGGTCGTTATTTGATGCTCCTTTTAGATGAATCTTAGTCTCAAAAGACTTTTTAAACAATAGGCACTGTTTCCCCCGGCAATCAGCATAGGAGAGCAGTCTCTGTTTTTCCAGATTTCATGGCAACTTTGTGAAACAGCAAAAAAATGTGCTTGAAATTGCTTTTCTTCTTTTTTTAAAATTGGAGCAAGGAGCTGAATGGAATGCTCTCTTTTATTTTTGTTTCTAGTTAACAACAATCTGACAATCATTTCTGAAACACCTAATATATGCAAAGCATTTTGCTGAACCCTGGGAGAACTACAAAGTTTAGATAAGACATAATACTTGCCTTCATGAACCTCAAAATCGAGCAGGGAAAAATGACACATGCATAACAATATAAAATAATATCTATTGGTACATAGAGAGACAGTGTGTAGTTTTATACCACACATTAGTATAGTTCCACTTTTGAAGGTATTTAAAGCTTTACATAAATGACAAATAGAAAACCTTTATAGAACTACAAACTATGAGAAACTTTCATGTTATAAGATCACATTTTTACCTAAAAGTGAGATAACATTGTCTTGTTACCGAGGGAAATGATTACTCCTCTCATATTAATAACCAGGATTTTTTCCCTTCCTATTTCCTCATTCAGAAATCAGTCCCTTATAGGTTATTCGGCCAGAATATGAAGAGCATTGCAAATGAAATTAGATTAACTTTTTTTTTTTTTTTTGGTGAGGCAATTGGGGTTAAGTGACTTGCCCACAGTCACACAGCTAGTAAGTGTCAAGGGTCTGAGGCCAGATTTGAACTAAGGTCCTCCTGAATCCAGGGCTGGTGCTCTAACCACTGCACCACCTAGCTGCCCAGAGATTAGATTAACTTTCTCCTCAATCTTGTCCCGACCCCACTCAAGTGAGGAAGCCCATTTGTGTTCTACTCAGGGTTGCATTGGACTAGAACCTTTGTCTAGATTTTCAGGGCTAGGGGTGGTCTAGAAGTAAAAGGGACATAATCAAAGATCCCTCATTAGAATAGGTCCACCTTCCATTATAATATTCATTCTCATTAATTGTTCACCAATCAGAGGGGGCAACTAGGTGGTGCAGTGGTTAAAGCACTGGCCCTGGATTCAGGAGGACCTGAGTTCAAATCCGGCCTCAGACACTTGACACTTACTAGCTGTGTGACCCTGGGCAAGTCACTTAACCCTCATTGCCCCACAAAAAATAAAAATAAATTGTTAACCAATCAGAGTTGATTGTTGCCTGGTGGGAACACTTACTCTTCCAAGGGCACATAAACATCAAGAAGCCACCATGATCCATCTTTTGGTTTAGAAGAAACAGCCAAATGACCCTTTCATTAATTATCTACTAGCCACAATTACTAAAATGATTAATTACCTAGAAATTATGTCTCTCAAAGTTTTTACACATCACATTACACATTTTGAATAATTGGTTTGATAGTTTAGAAAAGATTAAGTTAGTGGCAGTGTCTGTATGTTTCCTGATAGGCAGGACTTGAAATTGGGCTCAAGTTCCCAGCTATGCACCACACTAACTACATTTTATTAAAGGGAAAAAACGGGCACCTATCTAATAGTAGTTAATTTTAATCAATCAACAATCATTTGTAATGATCATTTATTATAATGTGCCAGATACTGTTCTAAGCAGTGAGGATACACAGACAAAACTGAGCCTGTCCTTGCTCTGAAGGAGCTTACATTCTAATGAAAGTAATTTTAAGAGGGAACTAATTAGCACCTGGTGGGATCAAAAAAGGTTTTAAGTAGGTTACATTTGAGCTGAAGAAGAAAGCTAGTGATTCTGGTAAAAGCAAAGAGGTAGCCTGTACAGAAACCCAAATCTAAACCAAATGTCAATTATTGTGAATTATTTATTAAATGATATGTATATCTAGTCAAGCAGTAACTTTAACCCAACTTGATCCTTTCAAATTGTTTTATTTTGTTTTCACCGATTAGACATATATCACATGAATTTCAGACTACAAATGAGCAATAGTTTACTGATCTCAGATCAGTAGATGGCCTCCAAGTGATACCACCAAGTTTCAGCAAATAGTCAATCCAAAAATATTCTTAAGATCAGTTCACATAAAGCATACCATGTTCCTAATGAAGTCTGAGAAGTCTACATACCTTGGTTCATAAGCTCCAATTGGAAGGGCTGCAAGATCAAAAGGTCCGAATCGCCTTCCTATCTCTTCAAAAGCGGTACAATAACCAGTGTCTCCTGCAAAGAAAAATCTATTCCAGGGCCCCAAGACAGACCAGCTGCCCCACAAAACTTTATTGTCATCTACTGGAGTTCTTTTACACCAGTGTTGGGAAGGTGTAAAGACAAAGGTGATATCATCATGTCCAGGAATACAGTTCTCTTCCCACCAGTCCAGTTCGATCACATTCTCACATCCACAATTCTGCATCCATTCTAGGAGACCCATAGGTACAAACCATCTCAGTTCACAACCAAAGCGTTCATTTAAACTAAGTACAGTATTATAGTCCAGGTGGTCATAGTGGGTATGACTGATCAGAACTGCATCTATTTTGGGAAGCTGCTCTACTGTACATGGTGGATTTCGAAAGCGTTTTGGACCAATGAACTGTGTCAGTGAAGCCCGCATACTGAAAATAGGGTCAGTGAGAAATATTACTTCATCCATTTCCACCAGAACTGTTGCATGTCCAAGCCATGTGACTCGTAAACCACCTTTCTTCATTCCAGCTTTTTCAGGTTTATCAACAAAATATGGCCTAACCACTGGAAGTTCTTTGTCCAGTTCCTAAAAGATTAAAGAGAGGAAAAAACAACAACAACAACAGCTGTTAGAAAATAAGAGATGTCATTTAGTCAAGGGTTTAAATTCTGACTCATATCAAAGACAAGGCCTACTTTTGTTTAGCATCTAAATAATCTAAAGGAAATGTTGTCTTACAAAGGGGCAGCTATTTACCCACTACAACATGTTGGCTCTATAATGTATTTTATGGTAAATTTTGATTATACACAATATTATTACAAGATTAGGTATTGTGAAATTCACCAGGGCAATATTTTGTGGTATATGCCTGTACAAACAGCAGCACATTTCTAACATGACAAAAAGTAGCTTTTCTCCAATATGAGCTAGACACTAATGCAATCAGCAGAAAGTAATAATGAATGCTATCTAAGCATGGAAGCTCTGTTGTTTTGTATTGCTAAATTATAAAGATCTTGGTTACTGTTGTTTTGGGAGGAGCAGGAAGGGTTGATTTCCTCCAATTAAGTAATTCCTAGTATGGAAACTACATCCACATAGTCTGAAATGTGATTTGTCTTTAACTCAAAGTCTCCTGGATCACTGCCTTTTTGTAGCAAAGGAGCTTGTATAGCTCAATGAAACTATAAGCTATGTTATGCAGGATTACTCAAGATGGATAGGTCATAATAGAGAGTTCTAACAAAAGGTTAGAATGAAGAAGGAAATGGCAACCCACTCCAGTCTCTTTGTCAAGAAAACCTCATGGACAGCACTAAAATAATAAAAGATATGACACTGGAAGATGAGCCCCTCAGGTTGGAAAGTGCCCAATATGTTACTGGGGAAGAATGAAGAACAAGTAGCTCTAGAAAGAATGAAGTGGCTGGGCCAAAGCCAAAAGGAAGCTCAATTTGCAGATGTGTCTGGTGATGAAAGGAAAGTCAAATGCTACAAAGGTCAATATTGCACAGAAGCCTAGAATGTAAGATCTATGAACCAATGTAAGCTGGATGTGGTCAAACAGAAGGTGGAAAGATTAAACAGCAATATTTGAGTATCAGTGAACTTAAATGGGCAGGAATGAGTGAATTTAATTCAGGTGATCATTACACACACTACTGTGGGCAAGATCCCTAAAAACAAAGTCCTAGGGTATAATCTCAAAAATGACTGAATGTATCAACACTATTGTGTGATGATCAACTGTGACAGACTTAACTCTTTTCAGCAATACAATGATCCAAGACAATGCCAAAAGACTTATGGCAGAAAATGCTCTCCACATTCAGAAAAAGAACTATGGAGTCTGAATGCAGATTGAAGCATACTATTTTCACTTTTGTTGCTACTTTTTTGTTCTTGTTCTTGTTTATTCTTTCTTGCATTTTTCCCCTCTTATTCTGATTCTTCTCTTACAACATGACTAATACGGAAATATATTTAACATGATTATAATGTATAACCTATATCAAATTGCTTGCTGGCCTTGGGACAGAGAAGGAAGGGAGAAATATTTGGAACTCAAAAAATATATATTTACATGTAATTGAGAAAAAATTTTAAATAAAATTTAATTTTTTTAATTTTAAAAAATGACTGATATCTGTTTGAATGCAAAGCAAACCATTCAGCATCATAGTAAATAAAAGTCTACCCTCCAACCACAGATGCTCAAGAGGCCAAAGTTCCTCAGTTTATGAAAACCTACAGCATTTTTTTTGGCAGGGCAATGAGGGTTAAGTGACTTGGCCAGGGTCACACAGCTAGTAAGTGTCAAGTGTCTGAGGCTGGATTTGAACTCAGGTCTGCCTGAATTCAGGACCAGTGCTTTATCTACTGTGCCACTAACCTACAGCATTTTCATAACATCATAGAGGATTGGAACGCTAAAGTAGGTAATCAAAAGATAACTGGCAAATTTGGCCTTGGAATACAAAATTAAGAGACAAATAGAGTTGGGTAAAGATAACTTACTACTTATAACAAACATATATTCATACTCCTAGCAAACACTCTTTTTCAACAACCCAAAAGATGACTTTACACGAGGACATGACTAGATGTTCAGTATCAAAATCAGGCTAATTATATACTTTGCAACAAAGGTAGAAAAGCTCTATAGTTGAATGTGGCTCAGATCATGAGTTTCTCATTGTAAAATTCAGACTTAAATTGAACAAAGTAGGGGAAACCATCAGATCATATAGGTACGACCTAAATAACATCCTTAATGAATATGAAGTGGAAGTGGTGAGTAAATATAAGTGATTAGATCTGGTAGATAGAGTGCCTGAAGAAGTATGGACAGAAGTTCACATTATTATACAGGAGACAGCAACAAAAAACATCCCAGAGAAAAAGAAGAACAAGAAAACAAAATGGCTGTTTGATTAGGCTTTACAAATAACAAAAGAAAGGAAAGTGAAAGATAAAGAAGAAAGGGAAAAGTATACCCAACTGAATGCAAAGTTCCAGAGAATATCCAGGGGTGATACAAAGGTTTTCTTAAACGAGCAATGCAAAAAAAGAAAGAAAGGAAGAAAGAAAGAAAGAAAGAAAGAAAGAAAGAAAGAAAGAAAGAAAGAAAGAAAGAGCAATAGAATGGGAAAGACAAAAGATCTCTTCAAGAAAATTAAGAAATTTCAAGGGAATATTTTCTGCAAAAAATGGGCATAATAATAGACAATAATGGAAGAGACTTAACAGGAGTAGAAGAAATTAAGAGGAAATGGCAAGAATATACAGAAGAACTATAGAAGAAAGGTCTTCACATTATGAATAATAACAATGGTATGGTTACTGATCTAGACCCATAGATACTGGAGAATGAAGTCAAGTGGGCCTTAGAAAGCATTGCTAACAATAAGACTAGTAGAGGTGGCAGAATTAAAACTGCGCAATTTTAAACCCTAAAAGATGATGCTGTTAAAGTGTTACACTCAATGTACCAGCAAATTTGGAAAACTCAACAGTGGCTGCTGGATTGGAAAAGTTCAGTTTATATCCCAATCCTAAAGAAGGGCAAAACCAAATAATGTTCAAATTACTAAAAAATTTTGCTGGGGGCAGCTAGGTGGTGCAGTGGATAAAGCACTGGCCCTGGATTCAGGAGGACCTGAGTTCAAATCTGACCTCAGACACTTGACACTTACTAGCTGTGTGACCCTGGACAAGTCACTTAACCCTCATTGCTCTGCCCGCCCCCCCCAAAAAATTGCTCATTTAACATGCCAGCAAGATTATTCTTAAGATTCTTCAAGCCAGGCTTCAGTTATATGTGAACCAAGAATTACCAGAAGAGCAGGCTGGTTTTCAAAGAGGCAGAGGAACTGGAGACCAAATTGCCAACATTCAGTGGATTTTGGAGAAAGTAAAGGGATTTCCAGAAAGCAAATATCTAAAGCTTTTGACTATGTGGAACACAACAAAATGTGCCAAGTCCTCAGAGATGGGAATACCAGATCACCTTACTTGTCTCCTAAGGAACCTGTATGTGGGTCAAGAAGCAAAAGTTAGAACCAAACATGGAACAACTAATTGGTTTAGGGTTGGGAATGGAGTATGATACGCGGTATATTGTCACCTTTTTTATTTAATGTATACAGAGCATATCATATGAAATGTCAGGCTGGATGAATCAAAAGCTAGAATTAAGGTTGCCAGGAGAAATATCAACAATCTCAGATGGGCAAATAATACCACTCTGATGGCACAAAGTTTAAGAAGCCTCTTGATGAGAGTGAAAAAGGAGAGTATAAAAAAACCCCCAACAACACTAAGATCTTGGC
Source organism: Dromiciops gliroides (assembly GCF_019393635.1). Classification (NCBI taxonomy): domain Eukaryota; kingdom Metazoa; phylum Chordata; class Mammalia; order Microbiotheria; family Microbiotheriidae; genus Dromiciops; species Dromiciops gliroides. Next base: position 148,907,692 of record NC_057865.1, on the reverse strand, counting down.
AGCCAGCCCCATCACTTTTTGGCAAAACAGAGGGAGAAGAAATGGAAGCAATGTCAGATTTTATAGTCTTAGGTGCAAAGATCACTGAAAAAGGTGCCTGCAGCTATTAATTAAATTAAAAGACTTTTTCTCCTTTGAAGGAAAGCTATGACAAATCTAGACAGCATGCTAAAAAGCAGAGACATCACCTTGCTGACAAAAACTTTGTCTAGTCAAAGCTTTGGTTTTTCTAGTCGCAATGTAGGGCTGTGAGAGCTGGAATATAAGGAAAGCTGAGTGGCTCAGAATCAATCCTTTCTAACTATGGTGCTGGGGAAGACTTTTGAGAGTCTCTTGGACAGCAAGGAGATTAAATCAATATTTAAAGAAATTAATTCATACTATTTTTCAGAAGACCAAATACTGAAGCTGAAGCTTAAATACTTTGGCCATATAATGAGAAGATGGGACTCATTGGAAAAGACCCTGATTTTGGGAAATATTGAAGGCAAAAGTAGAAGGGGACATGAAAGGATGAAATGGCTAGATAGTGCCATGAAAGCAATGAATGTTGAACACTACTGAACAAATGAACAACAAAGTCTCAAGCAATTTCCTTGGACACTGAGAGGGTAAATGATTTGCCAGTGTTCACTCAGTTGATATGTGCTGGAGATGGGACATCATGCTGGGTTTTCCTGAGTCTAAGAGAAGCCTTCTAGCTACTCTATGTGTGAGTGTGTGTGAGTGTCTGTGTGTGTGTGTTTATATGCAATTCTTTTTCTACCTTCTGACTTCTTGGTTTTCTTTAAGTCTCAACTAAAGACTCACCTACAGGAAACCTTTCTCAATCCTCCTCAACCTTAGTGGCTTCCCTCTGAGATTTACTTTATCCTGAATATATCTTCTTTATATATAGTTGTTTGCTCCCCTGTTAGACTAGGGACTTCCCCACTAGACTGAGAGAGTTTCTCCTTTCTTTGTACCCCAGAACTTATCCCAGTGCCTGGCATGTAGTACCACTTAGGGTGATTAATAAATGCTTGTTGACTTGACTTTTAATTCAGACTATGTACGTAGTTCTTTTAAATGTATGTTGTGAGGAACTCCCTCCAGCATGCAACTTTACAGATTTAGAACACTGCCAAGGAGACTGGAAGATCAAAATGACTTGATTGATAACACAGCCAAGATGGGTTAGAAGAGGTGCTTGAACTTGTATCCTGACCCTTAGGCCAGTTCTCTATCCATGCATTCTGATACCACTCTATGGGATGTGTGTACATATATACATATATATGTATGTATGTTATGTATACATATATACACATCTCTTCATATATACATCTATTTATTTTTCAATAGATTTTTCAAATTTAAGTTTAAAAATTATTATTGAGAAAAGACAGGACACAATCAATAGAAATTAAATAAGGTAACACGCTTATTCAAATAGTATACTCAAACTACTTTAGCAAGCAAAACTCAGAGGAATACATGTATTTTCTTTTATCTACAATATTTCAAATAATTGGTTTTCATAGCTTCTGGCTACAGTAAAAATAATCATATAATTTAGCAATTCTGGGAGCTCAACTTGCTCTCTAAATAAGATGTGAATCATATTTATATACTAGTGATTAATTTGCTGACAATGGCATTATACTATTTTTCTTTCTCTTGCTTTCTTTTTTTAATGTTAAAATGCTCATATACCTCCACATAGAAAAGCAGCTTATCTCAAATATGCAATTTCTATTACTAATGGCTCATAAAACTCAAAAGAATGGAGTATATGAAGTGAGATCCAGAAAGGAATAATTTTGTGCATGACAACCTAATCACTGAAATTTGAAAAAAGCAAGCTGAGCAGGTAATATTTTTATTTACTTAGGGCAATCAAGAATTCACTTGGCATTTTTTATTCTTGGATCATTTTTTACAGTTTTATGTTATTGTTACTGAAGAAAGGAAAAACCCCAACACCATAACACTAGCTAATATTTTACTTTCCCTAATACATCAAAGTACTTGGGGGGGGAACCCACTATTTTTATTCCATACATTTAAAAGAACTACGTACAATCAATCTGATTGAAATTAAAATTTTATATGACCCCTCCCCCCAGCACTTACATAATTGCTCTGTATGGAGCAGATTCTTAACAAATATTTGTTGACTTAAAATCAGTTTAAAATCACCACTAAGTAAAATTCATTTTTTTCCCCTCAAGAAAGTGAATTCTTATTATCTGATTATACCTGAATTGATATTCTTATCAACTTAGCTATCTGGGTTTTACTTTAGAAGGGTATATACCGTGTATTTTAATGTAGTTCATGTATTTTAATTTTGCAACTTGATCTCAAACTTGAAAAATTGTGTCTTTATCAAATCAAATAAATGGATAGGTTGTAGATATTTGAAAGTGAACTTTTACGAATTCAATCTATGGGCATTTGAAGAAATTTGGGGGGTGGGGCTTCACATGTACAATTAGGAGTATAAAATCGTCATATAACTAAAATAATACATCTGGACTGTTTAAGTTGACAACAAAAACTATCTTATATACAGAAACACATCTTTTTTTTTCCTTTAAAGTTTTTAACTATCTTGATCTAAATCCAGGTCTCATTTTTTTCCTCCTTCCAAATCTACAGGCGGCTAGGTGGCAAAATGCATAGAGTGCTAGACTTGTATTGGCAAAAATCTTAAGTTCAAATTCTGCCTCACTTATTAACAGTGTGATCCTGGGCAAGTCACTTAACTTTTCAGTCTCAGTATCCCCTTCTGTAAAGATGGAGATAATAATGAGATCTGCCTCTCAGACTTGTTGTGAGGATCAAATGAGATAACATATGTAAAAGCACTTTGAAAGCCTTAAAATGCTATATAAATACTAGCCAATGATAATCAAACCTGGCTTGCATAAAACTAAACATTGCCAATAATCACACTTATCATATGTAAGAACACAATTATTCAAGCTATGGCCACACCAACCCTGATTCATCCAAGGTTAAGACATTTGCTGAATTTGAGAAATTACTGAAATCTACTTCTCAAGACCACATTCACTCACTGCTGCATCTTACGAATGGTCTTTAAAAGCCTGGTAAGGGTGCTGTTGCACATGTAAGAGACAGAATATCAATTCAAGTTTAGAGAGTTACTAGATGACATGTAGAACCACCTTGGGCAGTGGGGTGGCACAGTGGATAGAGCACTGGTCCTAGAAGCAAGAAGACTCATCTCCCTGAGATCAAATATGACCTCAGACACCTATTAGCTGTGTGACTCTGGGCAAGTCACTTAACTCTATTTGCCTCAGTTTTGTAAGGGGCTAAAATTCTAGCTATGATGTCTAAAATCTAATGAGTGGTCGCCTTAAATTAGAAAAAGCACAGCACCAATCTTTGGGCATTAAGTATTTATTAAAGTATATTAGGGGTAAGTAAAGAGAAACACATGGATCAAGTATGAAATTTGCTTGCTCTCCCTATCCTGCCTGTCTCTTGCTCCCCTGCCGAAGTCTCCAACCAAAAGGCCCTCTCACTCCTCAGCTTCTCCCAGAAGCCTCCTGAGAAACTGGAAACAGGACTGTCCACACACACACAGCTCCAAGCTAATTGGCTGGTAGCTCTGATTGACAGGCCCCATAGTTGGTTCTATAGATGTAACTTCCAGACACTGGGTAACTTCCGAACGCTAAAGTCACATGGTTTCTAAAGCACATGCTTTCTCCTCATGGCGGAGCTTCCCTGCAATATCTTTCCCAGCAGAGGGTGTCATTCTAATTCTTACAGTTTTCTCATCTGTAAAATGAGCTGGAGAGGGAAATGGCAAGCCACTCTAGTATCTTGACCCAGAAAACCCCAAATGGGGTCACAAGGAGTTAGAGACAAGTTAAACAACTCAACAACAACAAAAGAATTGCCTTATATGTGTTCATAGTGAAGTCCTCCTAAGAGAGTTATTTAATGGAGCCACATTTGAAATTTCATAAAAGCTTGAAACAAATTTAGTAAGAAATTTTTTTAAAAAAAGAAAGAAATTATCACTACACACCTCCAAAAGCAAATAAGAAATTTCTAATACTATAAGCAGAAACCTGTTGCCAACAGGATCAACAACAGAACATAGAAATACTCTATAAAACAGGTCAATCAGTTTAAACATACCAACCTTAAATCAGGCTACCCAGAGGTGCAATGACTCTCTGCTTCCAAAGACATGCAAAGTCCAAAGTCTTTAAGAATATCTAGGCTGACAAATTATGTTATTGCAAAAAAAACATCAGAACATCCTGGAACTCAAAAGAGTTTTTATCACTTGGCATCAATTGATCTTTGTCATTCACACAAGCATAAGCCCCTATCTTTATATCATTTTCAGGAGGTTCAATGACAATAAGCCTCTGGATATTGCTGAATTTGAAAAAGTATTGATAAAAGGCTATGAACATAATATGGAAAATGACTCTATAGCTGTGGAGAATAAATGATCTATAAATAACTTCTATGATATTTTTCTAGGACCCACTGTCAAAGTTGTTTGAAGTTCATCATGTAATGCTTCAAGATTAAAATGATCATCCAGTTGATATTGGTGAAAATATGTGATATGGAATGTGAAGTACAGTTCCTTCAAGAAAGTTCCACTAACACTGCAAGGCTGAGAACAAAATAAGCCTCTTAAGAAATGACTCACATCACTAAAATCAGCAGGCACTTTTTTGTACTTTTAGAACAGCCTAGTTGGAGAAAATTAATAGGAACAGGGATTTTCTCTGAAAAACAAGAATCTTAGGAGGAGGAGTCAATGTCATTCCATCCAAACTCTCCTATGTTAATTGCATCCACTCCTATTATCTCTCTTGGTTCAACATTTTATCAGTGACTTAGGTTAAGTACACGGAATTTGAAAATGATATGAAGTTGGGAGGGCCACAGAAAGCATGTGTTAAGAGTCAGCATCCAAAAGGATCTCAATGGGCTAGAAAAAAAAATGAATAAAAAATAATCAGATAAAACTTAGCCAGGAATAGACAATAGTTGGTGTGAAAAATATCGTGGGGTTTTAGTGTTCTTCAAGTTCAGTATGCGTCAACAGTGTGAGATGGCAGCCAAATAAGTTTAACAATCTTGGGCTGCATTAAGAAACACATCAAGTCCAGGGTGAGGGAGATGACAGTGCTGCTGCTGTACTCTGCCCTGGTCAGAGCATTACTGGAACTGTGTTCAACTGGAAGTACCACATTTTAGGGAAAGATAGTGACAAGCTGGGACATATCCAGAGAATGACTGATCAGGATGGTTAGAGGACTAGAGGCTTAGTCAAAAATGAAAAGGGGTTGATACAATGGAATACGTGTAGCCTAAAGATGAGAAGACTCAGGAAGCACATAATAGCTGAGGAAGGATTCACCTTGTTCTTCCTGGCCCTCTCAGGCATTACTAGGAGGAAGGAAGCAGAAAGGGAGGCTTAGGCTCAATAAGAGGAAAAACTACCTAACAATTAGAGTTGCCCAAAAGTGGAATGGGTTTCCTTTGGAGGGAAATAAGTTCCCCGTTTCCGAAGTTTTTCAATTACCTCTGATCAAAAATGCTATAAAAGGGATTCTTGTTAAGAGAAAAGCTAAACAAGATGACCTCTGAGGTCTCTTCCAACTACGAGATTCTGCAACATGCACCCAGCCATTGCACCAAATAATTTGAAAACTAGAAATGAAACTTTTACTCTAAGATTAAAAAAAAATCTAAATGGCTTGAAAGGCTAGTCAAAGAAACAGAGAACCATTCCTTATAACAAAGAACTTAAAATGAAGGAAAAAATAGCTCAGCAAAACTAACCTACTAATCAGTCAAATAATAATTACTATTATTCCTATTATTATTATTATTATATAGTGCTTACTATGTGCCAGGCACTGTACTAAGTGCTTTACAATTATTATCTCATTTAATCCTCACACCACCTTGGGGAGTAGGTACTATTATTATCTCCATTTTACAGATAAGGAAACTGAGGCAAACAGCCATTCAGTGACTTGTACACTTTCACACAGCTGGTGAGGCTGGATCTAAATGCCATTCTTCCTGACTCCAGTACCACTGCTCTATCCACTGAACCATCCAGCTGCTCCTATGTTGTATTTCAAAGCCATGCTCCCCTCCCTCTGTGAGGAGACAAGCTTGTTCATTTTCACTTTACAGAATCATAGAATTCTAGAGTCTGAAGAGACCTTAGTAGCTTTCTAGTTTAGCCTATACAAGAAAGACCCTTGACAAGTGGTTGTTTGTGCACTGATCTGAAGACTTCTGAGAAAAAGGAACCCATGAGTTCTTGAGGCATCCCATTCCACTTTCAGACAACTCTACTTGTTAGGAAGATTTTTCTGATGTTAATCCTGAATAGGCTTCTTTGCAAATCCCACTCATTTCTGCTGGCTCTGTCCTCTGGATCCAAAAAGAACAAATCTATTCCCTCCTCTAATGACAGTCCTTCCAATACTTTAAAATACTTCACAAGGCCCCCTCCCCCCATCTTCTTTTGTCCAGGCCAAACATACCATGACCTTCAATTAATCCTCGTGTCATAAATTCAAGGCCCTTCACCATTCTAGGTGACTTCTTCCAGACATTCTCCAGCTTATCAAGGTCCTTCTTCAACCAGGGTTTGAACTGGACACAGTACTCCAGATGAGGTTTGATGAAGGCAGAATTCAATAGAAACATTTAGGATTGATATCTTATTCCTTTCATTTACATGTTTGCAATGGTGTGTCTACTGATTTTTTAGTTCTGCTTCCATCACTGCTTCAACTCATGTAAGTCTTCCCATACTTCTATATATTCATTATATTCATCATTACTTAGGATGCACTAATATTCCATTATATTCCTATACTACAACTTGTTTAGCTCTTCCCCAATTTATGGGCATCAAATTTGCTTCTAGTTCTTCACTACTACAAAAAGTAGTGGTGCTATAAATATATGGGACCTTCTTTTTAACTTTGCCCTCCTTGATACTTATTTATGGCTTTGTGATCTCTAGGTTAACAGGGATGGACGTCTTACTCACTTTCTTCACATAATTCCAAATTGCATTCCAGAATGGTTTGACCAATTAACAATTCTAACCAACAGTTTATTCTTACTTGATGCTTCTCATCTTTTGTCATCTTTGTCAATTTGCTCAGGGTGAAATAAAACCTCTGAGTAGTTTTGATTTGCATTTCTCCTCTTGGTGATTTGAAGTATTCTTACTTAGGGTTGCTAAGAGTTTGCAAATTCTTTTCCTGAAATCTGTTTTTTCATATTCTTTGACCACTTATCTCTATTAGAGAACGTCTTTTTGTCTACACTAAGATGTTCATCAGCACCTCAAATTTAACATATCCAAAATGCAGGGGGCAGCTAGGTGGCGCAGTGGATAAAGCACCGGCCCTGGATTCAGGAGTACCTGAGTTCAAATCCGGCCTCAGACACTTGACACTTACTAGCTGTATGACCCTGGGCAAGTCACTTAACCCTCACTGCCCTGCAAAAACAAAAACAAAAACAAAAATGCACCCTGCTATACTTCCCCTTTAAAAGTGCTTTCCATATGGCTTCATTATTACTACCTTTGATAATACCATTCTCCCTATTTCCCATGTCTGAAACCTTGGCATTCAACTGTTCTCTCTCCTTCACCTCTCATATCCAATCAGCTGCCAAATTCTATCAATTCCACCTCCACAACATCCCTTGCATCAGTATTCTCTTCTCTCTTCTCATTGCAACCGCCCTAGTACAGGCATTTTATTACTATCCAACCATACTAAAACTATTTTAAAAGCCTCCTATCTTCACTCTTTCTCCCTTTCCCAATTCATCTATCATACCACTGATAGAATACCTTTACTATACATGGATTAAGCCAAGGCACTTCTATATGAAAAAGTATTCAGTGGCTAACAAGTAAAATCCAGATTTCTTGCCTGCCATCCAAAGTCCTATGTAATCTGGAACTACTCTGCTTTATTTCATCTTGCTACTCTCCACAATTCTCTACTCTAGCCAAAATGAACTATTCTATGCCCTGAAATGCTCCCTTCTGCAATTCCTCAAGCTGCTTCCTATTCCTAAAATGTCCCATTCCTTCTTTTCACTTATATCCCTACTCACTTTCTAAAGCTCAACTCAACAGTCACCTCTAAAACCTTACCTGATAATTAATCATCTTTCCCAACCCCAGACCTCATGTGACATTTTGTTCTGCAACTCTGCAATCTAGTTATATAATATTGCATATCTCTGTGACCAGCAAAGTACTTTGTGATGACAGGCATAACAAAATGTTTGTTGAATTGGAGTGAGTTTATTTCTTACTCCCAATGTGCTTTGTCTAAACTTTCTATCTCTTCCAGTATCTGCCGCAGTGCTTTTTACACATGGGAATCTAATAAATGGGTACTTTGCTGTTACTTTTTTTTTTTTTTTTAGTGAGGCAATTGGGATTAAGTGACTTGCCTAGGGTCACACAGCTAGTAAGTGTTAAGTGTCTGAGGCCGGATTTGAACTCAGGTACTCCTGACTCCAGGGCCGGTGCTCTATCCACTATGCCACCTAGTTGCCCTTTGCTGTTACTTTTACATAATACCTTTTGAATATATAACATTCTTACTACAGCCACCTAATCAGGCCACCATTAAATCTTTTCTATATTGGACCTATTAGAGTATCCTAATTGGTTCTCCACCTTCTCCCTTCTCCAATCTAATTGGCATATCACTATCATGTTAATCTTCCTACTGTACAACTCTGATCATGTCACTCTCCTCTTCAAAAACCTTCCTGAACTGTTCTAGTACTTACCTACTTTCATGTACTTACTTGTTCCTACTTCCATCCTTTATCTTTGGAATACCCCATCTTTTTCTATTGAAATCCTATCCAAGGGGCAGTTAAGTGGCGAAGTGATTAAAGGACTGGACCTGGATTCAGGAAAACCTGAGTTCAAATCTGGCCTCAGACACTTGACACTTACTAGCTGTGTGACCTTGGGCAAGTCACTTAACCTTCATTGCCCCGCAAAAACCAAAACAAAACAAAACAAAAAAGAAAATAATATGTTTAGGTACAGCTAGGTGACACAGTGGATAAAGCACTGGCCCTGGATTCAGGAGTACCTGAGTTCAAATCTTACTTCAGACACTTGACACTAGTTGTGTGACCCTGGGCAAGTCATTTAACCCTCATTGCCCCATAAAAAAAAAAGAAAAGAAAAAGAAATCCTATCCATTCTGTAAGTGCCAACTCAAATGCTTAATCCATCATGATAACTTCCCTCATCCCCCTACCAGAAAGTAGTTTTTCCTCCCTTGGCTATCACAGCACTTTTTATCTCTTCTATTCACATAATATATCTCATGTTGTACTGTAGCTATTTGTGTGTGTATCTCCACTATCATAAACAACTTGAGAGCAAGAAATTTTATTACTTTTGTATCCTTCATCACTTAATATAAAACTTTGCACATGGTAGACATTTGCTAAATGTTATGTATTGGACTAAATATGTCATAAAATTGGAAGAAAGACCTCAGAAAATCCCACATCATTTTGAAATGCCAAAGAGGAGCAAAAAAAAAGAAAAGAAAAGAAAAGAAAGAAAAACTTCCAGTGTCAGTCTTAGGGAACTGAATCAACCTATTAATATTCATCTTGAACAAGATAAACTATGTACAATCAATGATGAAGCTACCCCAACAACAATGCAAGAGGGTAAGGACTTCTTTAAATTTCTTTCATAAAAATCTGCACCAATTATTTGCAACATGGGGCTTGCCAGATACTCTTCCTTCTGATAATGGGTCTGCAATTACTTTGGTTGGGTTTAAGGAATTTGTGGGCTGAAAAGTGAAAAACTGTCACTATTGCAGTTCAGCAGCCTCAAGCAAACAGCCCTACTAAAGGCATGGTTACACACTAAAGACACCCTGAAGCAGATTGCTTGTGGATAAAAGCCAAAAGCATACGACAAGTTTCTCATCATTCACCATGTAACTCTGTCAACAAGAGAATTGGTCCTGCTGAATTTTTGTGTTGTATTTCAAGACTTGCCACAATTATCTCATCGAGATTTATCAGAGAGCTTGCAAAATAAACAGTGACATATAATGAATGCTCTTCTGTCAACCTTCATTTTTACGACAAGTGTTGAGGAAATATGATAACAGTGGAAGGAGCCCTGACTCTAAAGTCAGAGAACCTGAGTCCAAATCCTACTTCTGATATTACCTGTGTGATCCTGGAAAAGTCACTTAACCTCTGTCTGCCTCAGTTTTCTAATTTGTAAAATGAAGGGGATGGACTAGATGACCTCTAAAGTCTAAAGTGTCATCTTGTGATCTGTCCTATGATCTCAAGATTATGTTTAAATAAGATATGGCCTGAGAGGCAGTACAAGTAAGTGTATAGGCTGTAAGGAATTAATTGTGATTTAGGATTTTTATAACTCCATTTTTGCTTCATCATAGTTAGACTGAAAAGATGCAAGCTTTAAAAGCCTAAGAAAAGATGGGTGTGTACTTTAAGAGATAATAGAACAAACAAAAGGAACTCTGATCATAAAGAACATTTATTGAGTCAAAGTATCTAACAAAGTGAGGAAGCCCACCTGGGAGTTCCCCCACACCCACATGGGCCTGACTAAATTATAAGAGGGACAGCCCAGGGGGTATGTTAAACCAATTAGAGACTCAGCATAGCTATAGAACCACCCTTCCTGTGAGAGAGGCAGGAATGGGGAGGTAGTTAGAGAGAGAGGAGCTGGTGTTTTTATCTTCAGACCTAACCAGGAAACACTGCAAAGCTGATTCTCCTTAGAACTACAGATTCCAGGTGGTGGTGAGTTTGGGTTATATTTTTCCCTTTCTCTATCCCCTTTCTCACTGTCCCTAGCTTTATTAACTTCACTTGTGTTGTAAATTTTCTTCTCATTAATAAAACCTGATTTGTTTGTGGAAAAGAGGCTGTTAATCTCCTTTCTTATTAGCCTGAGAGGAATAACTAAAAGGAGGCAGTTTGGAGAAGGGAAAACTCTGGACCTAGAGGTCCCCCATTCTTTTCTGAACCCCAATATTATGGCAAGCTGCCAAATTAATTCTCCCCATACCAAATTTGACCCGAACAAGGGCAAGGCATGATTCATGTTTTTGCATGGGCAGCTCAGTTGCTTTCTGGATAGAGCACTGGGCCTGGAGTCAGGAAAAATTATCTTCCTGAATTCAAATCTGGCCTCAGACACTTAATAGCTGTGTGACTCTGGGCAAACCTTGTTTGCCTCAGTTTCCTCATTTTAAATGAGCTAGAGAAGGTAATGGCAAGCCATCTCTGTATCTTTACCAAAGAAACCCCAAATGGGATCGCAGAAAGTAAGACACAACTGAAATGAAACAGCAACAACCACAACAGCTTCTAGATTTTCAGGTCTCTTTACATATGTTTTTCCCTCATGGCAATCCCTTTAGTCTTAAGAGTCAAAAAGAGTTTCAGTGACTTTCCCAAAATTGTATAATATAGAGTATTAGTGGAGGTGCAAAAACCACAATCCATGTCTCCTGACTCCTACTCTCATCAATACCACACACATACACAGATACTTGTTTACCTGGATTCCCCCTTGACAAATGATATTAAATCCTATCATAAGTAAAATTGTTTGACATACTTCTTTTAACCAGCAATCTTGAAAAATGAAACTGAAAAAGTATCAATGCATTGAGACACATATCCCATGGGCCCAATGTGAGGATGTTTGTGGTAGAATAACTTTATAATTTCTCCTGTAATTTCAATTCCTGATTGACAGAGGGGCAAAATAATCAAATCACCTAAACAAAGCACATTAAGAACATGGTTTTAGCTCATTCTCTGAGAACTCACTGACATGCTTAACTATAATAATTCAGTATTATAACTCAGTATTATTTAGTATAAAACTCAGTATTATAGTTACAGTAAGAAAATATAAGACACTAAATAAATTCATCTACCTCTTTACAGCGTGGAATTTTGCTGTTATCTTTTTCAAGTAATACCCATTTTAAAACATCTGAAAGAGACGGAAATTTCCATGTTGGCCAAGGGTTGATGTATCTTCCATCCTTTCCTTTCTGAGACTTAGTTACAGCTTCCTCTAACCTATAGTCTAGCCTGAAACTTTTTCTGAATGACCTCTCTGGATCTTTTATGATACGTCTGGTTGGGTCCTTGCATTTTTTTTTCACTTCTTCCAAGAGGAGGCTATTACTTATTGTGATAGAAGTCTCACTTTCATCTTGGTTTTCTTCCATCTTGTTTGTTGATGATCTAAAAATATAAAGGGGAAAATAGTTAAATACAAAGACAAAAGCATTGGCATAGCTTCCTTATTCAATCTGCTTTTACTATACTTTATGTCTCTTCAGAGAAAATGAAAAATTCTTATAACCATTTGCCACTGGGATTCCAAGGCATCTCAAGACTTTCCTAGGACTTTCAAAAGGATCAGATTTCCATTAGCTCAATCTTTTTCTGTAGAATACAATTTTATACTCCAACATTACTGCTCACTACATTTTAAAAAAAAAAAAAGAGAAATCTGCCCAACCCCCCCCCCCAAAATCTAGTGTAGATATCAGACTATGCTTCATGATTTGGTGAATAGAATGTGGGATATGGAGTCAAGAAGAATCTCATTAACAATCCTACCAGACCCTTCATTCTGGGGTTTAAAAGTTCAGAAGGACAAGTTATTTACTCCCAACCCTAAGAGTGACATGAATTATATCAATCTTTAAATCCTGGCCAGGAGTTTTTAAAAAGCAACACAGCCTGGGGCAGCTAGGTGGTGCAGTGGATAGAGCACCGGCCCTGGAGTCAGGAGGACCTGAGTTCAAATCCGGCCTCAGACACTTAACACTTACTAGCTGTGTGACCCTAGGCAAGTCACTCAACCCCAATTGTCTCGCCAAAAAAAAAAAAAAAAAGGCAACACAGCCTGCTGTGTCCACTCTGCTACCTAGCTAATCCATGATGACATCTTTAAAATAGGGTTAAGGTGTAGGAGGAATAGACTAGGGGAAGAGGAAGGGGAGAGGTAGTTCACATGAAGGAAACAAGAAAAAAGCTTATAGAGGGGAGGGGAAGAGGGGGAAGGAGTGGGGGAAGTGAGTGAACCTTAATATCATCAGAATTGGCTCAAAGAGGGAATAAAATACTCAAGTAAGTATTGGAATGATTGGAATGATGCCACCTACTGGAGACTTGCTGTGGGAAAGCTCCACCATGAGGAAAATTCCTCAGAGGCATTGTGGCTTTTCCTTGGCGTCAGGAAATGACGTTTGCTCACGGGTGCTGTCTATCAAGGCTACCAGCCAATCAACTTGAGGAGCCTCCTACTTTCTGGGAGGAGACAGGAAGGAGGAAAGGGAGCCTGCGCGGAGAGCTCTTGGGCTTTTGGGTTCCTGACTTGGTGGTAGTGGCAGCAGAGGACTTCACAGGAAATTTGAGGGAAGATAAGAATGCCAGGCTGTTGGAATTCTGTTCTCAATCTTTTTCTTTCTATTTTCCAGTAAACCCTTAAAAACCTAAACTCGTTTTATCAGAGATTTTAGTCAGTTTCCCCCAAAACTGGGGGAACAGATTAGAATCCACATTTAGAATCTTAAATTACACAGTATAGTAATATATTTTTGCCCTGAGGGAGGGGAGGGAGATGGGGGGAGAATAGGGGAAGGATTGAAGGGCAGATTTGGGGGGAGAGCGGTAAAAAGCAAAACACTTTCAAAGAAGGTGAAGATGTTCTGCATTACTGTACAAGTAAGACATATTGAATTGCTTGATTTCATAGGGAGGGTTGAGGAGGGAGGGAGGAAGAAAAATCTAGAACACAGAATTAGCTCAAAGACCTTAATCTCATCAGAGTGGGCTCAAGGAGGGAATAACATTCACACCCAATTGGGAAGAGTAATCTATTTAACCCTACAAGAAAGTAGGAGGGGAAGAGGATAAGGAGAGAAGGGTGAAAAAAGGGAGTACAGAGCGGGGGAGGGGACAGTCAGAAGTAAAACACTTTTGAGGAGGAACAGATTAAAAGAAGATAGAAAATAGAATAAATATCATTGGAAGGGAATAGGATAGAGGGAAATAGTTATCATGATTTATTATAATGACAAAATGTATGGTACCTACTTTACTGGGCTAATATGAAGAAAATTCTTTGTCAAGTTTAAGGTACTATATACAGATTATGATGAACAGGATACTATCAGAAAAACCTGGAAAGACCTCCATGAACTGAAGCAGAGTGAAATCTACTGTATACAAAATAACAGCAATAGTGTAAGATGATCTGCCAGGAAGCATATGGTTATTTTCAGCAAGGCAGTGATCCAATATAACCCTGAAGGACTTATGAAGATTGCAGCCCATCTGCAGAGAAAGAACTGATAGTATCTGAAAACAGATAGAAACAATTAAAAAAATTTTTTTTTTGCTTTTGACAATTCCTTAATCTGAAGTTTTGTTTTTTGACTGTTTTCTCTCACAACCTAGCTAATGTGGGAATGTTTTCCATGACTACTCATGTATAACTTATTTTGAATTGCTTGAGTTCTTGTGGGTGGGGGGTGGGAAGGGAGGGAGGAAGAGAAGTTGGAACACAAAGTTTTTAAAAATTGATGTCAAAATTTGTTTTTACATATATTTTGGAAAATAAAATTCTATTCATAAAAAAATAAAATTAAAAAAAAATTTTTTAAAGCAACACAGCCTGTGAGAGGTAAAACAGAGAAAGGAGCAGAGATGGAGTGTCCCTAACCCTACCTGAATTTTAAGGGAAAAAATGAAAAGCATTGGCAGGACAGAGGGACCAACCAATAGAAGAAATCAAAAGAAGGGAGGAGCTTCAACAGAGGAGAGATCAAGGTGGGCCATCAGCATTACAGTGTAGTCGATTGATAAACATTAAGTGCTACTATGTGCCAGGCATTAGGCTGAGCAGTAGGGTTACAAAGAGAGAGAAAAGATGGTTCTGGTACTCAGGAAGATCACAATCTAATGGGAGGAACAAATCACTCCATACAGACAAGCTATATATATAGGATAAACTAGAAAAAAATCAATGGAGGGAAAGCACTAGAATTAAGAAGGATCAGGAAAGTGTTCCTATAGGAGGTAGAAGTTTAGCTGGGACGTGAAGGATGCAGGAGGCAGAGATGAAGAGGGTATTCCATGCACAGAATCAATCGGTGAAAATGCTCAGAATCAGGAGATGAAGTATCTCTGTTTGAGAACAGTGGGTTAGGGCTGAAGTTACTGGTTTTACACAACTTTTCAAGAACTGCGGGAAGGTCCCCCAAAAAGGTCCTGTTCTTTCCTTAACTTCCTCTTCCCATGTCTATCCAGTAACAAACACTAATATAATCAGCTCACTTCTTTTACCCAGATTCTTCCTTTATCCTGATTGTGCCTTAAATACATACAAGTCAGGGGTTAGGAAGAAATACACAAAAATATTTAATTAGGGCAAAGAGGCAAGCCTAAATTTCTTACTGTTTCTCATATGCAGCACTCCATATATATATTTTGTACATACAGAGTTGTTTGCCTGTTGCCCCCTGGTCAAAAAAGAGCAAAACGCACCATACATACAAAAAAAGTTTGGCATAGAAATTTGTTCAACTCAACAATAATACACATAGGCATAGGAATGGGGGGTGGGGTAAGAGAGTCTAAGAGAGAGACCAGTCATAAACAAAACAAACTTGAAGCTTAAAATATGAGTCTCTTGAAGGCAGGGACAATTTTTGCCTTGCTTTGTATCCCCAGTGTTTAGCAGCTTGCTTCTATGGTGGCTGGAGGTAGGGTGAAGAAATAAAAAAAGGTAGCTAAAAAAGATACGAAGACTTCCCCACAAAAAAAAAAAAAAAAGATGCTAAGAACTGCACAGTGTATATGTGTGTATACAAGGTACAAATATTAAATTAATTGTTGGTCCTCTAAAGGTAAGGTCTTTTCACAATGGCCAGTGAAGCAACATACTCTTAGTTGAACTGAATCACACTGTTAATGACATCTTCAGGATAAATGAAAGAAAACTAGAAGCCAAAAAGATGCTTTTTCACAGAAGGTTCTTCTTAGGCAAACTAATGGGTTAGCAGAGCTGATCTGTCATGTACCTAAAGGTGACAAAGTTACTCTACCTTGTGGTATACTTGGTCATCTCACCTTCCAGCGAACTCATGATTAGCAAAAGAAAAAGGAGTTCTATGAAGAAAACTGTGGCTCATGCGCAAACATGTATCATAGAATCTAAACAAGGCAGAGTCTAGGGAGAATTTTCATTTTAATTGAGCAAGCATGTATTAAACACCTATGTGCCAGGTATTATGCGAAGTGATAGGGATACTGAAGCAAATGTCCAAGTATCTTTGTATCCAAAGAGTTTATATTCTGTTCGTTGAAAAGTGGACAAGATCCAATTCTCATATTTTAAGTAAAGTGGGCAACTGCAACATCAACCTGACCTGTTCATGTAAGATATTAAATGCTTTAAAATGTTAAGTAGAAAAAAGACAAAGGTATTAACCTTCATTATTACCATTTGCTTCCAAAGTTTAATTGATGTAAAAGTAGCTATCTCAGTAAGGAGGTTCAAAGCACCCAGAAACCACCCTAGACAAAAACGCACTTAACTCTCCTTGTCAAGCAGAGATAAAAGGCACACAGGCAATACTTATTTAGAATCCAAACATACTTGGATAATACTACAATGAATGATGGCAGATAATTATTAACAATAGCTAGCATTTATATAGCACTTTAAAGTTTGCAAAGTGCTTTATATATTATCTCAATTAGTCCTCACCAAGCCTATGAGTTAGCATGTTATCATCATTACCATTTTATAGTTGGGGAAACTGAGGCTAAAGTATTGGATCAAAGTATTTAAGCTTCAGCTTCACTATTTGACCTTCTAGTGAATATCCTGAATTACTTTCTTGAAGTATTGACTGATTTTATCTCCTTGCTGTCCAAGGGACTCTCAAAAGTCTTCTTCAGCACCACAATACTTTGGCCACATAATGAGAAGATGGGACTCACTGGAAAAGACCCTGATGTTGGGAAAGATTGAAAGCAAAAGGAGAAGGAAATGGCAGAGAATGAGATGGATAGATAGTATCATGGAAACAACAAACATGAAATTGGACAGACTGATAGTAGAGGACAGAAGAGCCTGGCATGCTATGGCCTATGGGATCATGAAGAGAAGAACACGAATGAATGACTGAACAACAAACTGAAGTTAACAGAGATTAAGTGACTTGTCCAGAATCACACAAGTAGTAAGTGTCTGAGGCAGGGTTCAAACTCAAGCCTTCCTAATTCCAAATCCAACACTCTACCCACTATGTCACATAGCGACATAAAACATATAAATGCTAGAGTCAGAAGAGGCCATGAAGAACTCATGTTTCTATTTATTCTCTAACAGAGTCAAAGAGACAAAGTAATCATTAATCTGAGACAAAGACAAATTTTCCATTGTCAGTAACCACATACTGCATGGGACTGCACCTATCCTACTGCTCTAATTCTACTCCTGAGTGACAGATACTCCACTATATTTCCTGAAGGAATCACTAAACCTTAATTTCTAAATGGAAATAATATTGAGCTAGCTCAGGAGTCTGAAAACAAATTGTGGAAAGATGTTGTCAAACATGCTCAAAATCAGATTACATCCAGAATATTGTTTAATTCCGGACCCAACATTTTAGAATGGATACTGACAAACTACAACTCATCCAGAAGAGAACCATCAAGGTGGTCATAAAAACCATGCAGACAAGAATTATGTGAATGACTATCCTTAGTTTGGATCTGAGGAAACTTAGATGAGATATATGCTTAAGGTCTTTCAATAAAGGATCACAGAGTGTAGAACTTGAAGCACCTTGAAATGTCTTATCAAATCCCTTCATTTTACAAAACATGAAACTGAGTCCCAGGGAGGTTAAGAAGAGATTTGGCTAATGTCATACAGGTACAAAGCTGGGATTTTAACCCTAGCATTTTTCAAAAACCTCGATTAGTTCAAGGTTTTAACCACCTTGTACTATTCTTAAAAGATCATGCCACTCTTGTATTCAACCTAAGGTATGAATGCTCTCTTACTCTAGTTTTTTTGGTAATTTTTTTTTGGCTTGAGTTAATCACAGAGCTCCCCAGGAAGCCAATCACTGTCTTTAAACATCTTCCCCTAATACACCCCATTGCAATTATTTCCAATTATCGGGGCAAAATTTTCTTCCTGACAAGCCTCTGTCTCTCATGTCATAGATCCTTTAGAGTGATAACCCACTGGAAGATAACTATCTTTTCCCAAAACTTCCTAAAATCCACAATCCATTCTCTTAAAAGTCTAGTGTAGGGGGCAGCTAGGTGGTCCAGTGGATAGAGAACTGGCCCTGGATTCAGGAGGACCTGAGTTCAAATCCAGCCTCAAACACTTGACACTTACTAGCTGTGTGACCCTGGGCAAGTCACTTAACCCTCACTGCCCTACCCCCCCCCAAAAAATCTAGTGTAGATATCAGACTATGCTTCATGATTTGGTGAATAGAATGTGGGATATGGAGTCAAGAAGAATCAAGTTTGAATCCTGCCTCGGATGTTTACTTAATGGATGACTAGGAGCAAATCACTTGAGCCTCTCTTTTATAAAATGAAGGGTCTGGATTCAATGACTTCCAAGGTTCCTTCCAGCTCTAAATCTAAAAGTCGATGATTTTTGTCAAATCCTAAAATGACGTGGTCACTTTCTACTAAAGTTCCGGTTTTGATTTCACCAGATTCTCTTTATTAAATCTCTAGAACAACCACAAACTCAGAAAGAGAAAGAAATTTTCTCAGCATGAGTAATAAAAAACACTCTGGAAGAGACTAAAACATTTAGACGGCATATATCAGATGTAGTCTTGAAACATTAACCAGATTAATTTTGGTAAATATTTCCCAATTACATTTTAAAGTACAACAAACAAAGAATGTTAATTCGTGGTCTTCTATTTCAATATGCAGCCTGCAGGACTCTTAAGTATGGTTTAGTAGCCATGTTTCTATTTGAATCTGACACCACTGGCATATGTCATGACACAACAGAGAACTATGTGACCAGAAGGACAAAAAACAAAACACTCTTTTCATGGGCAAAATGGTCAAAGCCAACTGGTGCCAAAACCCCAAAATTCAAGAGGAGGACTAGGAAAAAGAAAAAGGACAAAAGAAAAGAAACTTGTTGAAAGTAGAAGGTATAGACACCAGACGTGCCAAGGTTGGGGGGGGGGTAGGGGGAGCTTAAATGAAATTCTAGTTACTAACAACATTTAAAAATTGAATCTTTTATAGTTTTAAAGAAATTAAAAACTACAATTATGGGCAGTTATAAAGCAGGGCAGGACAAGAGACTGAACTTTTTTTTGGACGTGGTAATACTCTAATAGATTTTTTTTTAAATGGCAATACTGCTCATATTTTGACAAATGCTAGTAAGTAATCTAATCACAACAAAAGTACTCAGAAAAATAAATCTAATCATTGCCTTCTTATGGTACAAAAAAGTTTTAAGTTTGGCAAGTAAGTTTTAGCTTAATGAAAACAATCAGAAAATGGATTAAATTTCTTATTTACTTACAAATAAGCATGTGATGAATTAGAAGGTACAGTGCCATTTTGTTTTTGATAAGCCTCCAAATTGTTTTTCAGGCATTTCCTTCTACTTTTTAAAGTCATTAAATCCATAGGTTTAAACATTAAGTCAGCATAAATATAAAATAAATGAAATGAAGTCAGCATAAATATAAAACAAATGAAATGAATGTCAGAGAATATAAATGTCCACTTAGTTTAATGAAAGGGGGAGAAAATAAATTGAAATTTTGATTTAAAAACTGATTAAAGATATAATCATTACTACCTAAAGCAGAAATACACTTTTATGTGGTAATACTTTATCTCATTAAAATCACAATACAGCCCCTACCTTTAGCATAGCTACTATAACAAAAGGTCTTGGTTATCTTGTTTAGTAACATCCTGAGGTTTGTCTGCTAAATGCTCAAAAAGGTCAAGAATTTCCAGTAAAAAGATTATTTATCATTTATCATATTAAAACATAAAGAATATTAATGGTTTCTATGCAAAAGTCACATTAGAGAGCACCACTTGATTACAGTTATCTAGTTCAACACTATTTTCCAGATGAGATCCCTAAGGCTCCTGGGAGTTGTGACTTTCCCACAGTCACAAAGGTTCGCAATATCAGAGGTGGGATTTGAGTTCATGTCCTCTAACTTCAGAGGCTTGTTCTACTCATTTAAGCATTTAAACAATGTACCATAAGTGCAGTAAAGTTCATCTAGTTAAGTCCACTTTTCTTATTCACATTGTTGGTTGATGCAATTCCAAAGAATGTCTCATCATTTCAAGAATTTGTGCTTGTGTAATTGTATTGAATGCCAAAACATACAAATTCTTCCCCATCATCAGATGAAAATATTTCTACAAATATCATAGTAGGCCAAGTTTTCTCTTACCCTATCTTAAGATTTAAATTCTAACACCATTCTAGTCACTAGTATCATTTAAAATTGAATCTTTTATGTTTTAATGAAATTGAAGACTATAAATGTTTTTTTTTTTTTAATTTCAGTGCTAGATCATGGGAAGCTGTAATGTAGGGTGGGGCAAGAGACCAGGACCTGAAATTAATTAAGGTCAGTAGAGCAATACTAGGAAATCAGCTGTTTTACCAAGGTGTGTGAGTGTCAAGGATCTCAGAAAAACCAAGGAAGAAGGAAATTCCAGGTAAAGAAGCCTAAACCAGTGTTCTGGACTCTGGACCTCACAGTAGGTAATGGGCAAGAAGTAGATTCCAGAAAGAGGCCCAAGAACAGAATCCCAGGATCCAAAACAAATCCAGTTAAGGGACACAACTGCACTCTGATCACATATCCAGAGACAAAAGGTAAATGTCCTCTACCTTGACTTTGAACAGCATGATGGTGTGGATAAATAAAAGCTGGCAAGAAGTCACAAAGAGGAAAATCTTTGGTGTTCTAATGATACTGAAAGCAGCATGTGCTTTGTATGTCACTGTAAGATCACAGGCAGGTACAAAACTGAAGAGTGAGTACCAGAACCCACTAAATTATAAAAGCCATAAATTCTGATTTCTTAAATGAGACAAAGAGATGTTCATACAGGTCATTATTGTTCATAAATCTCATGAATTTTCATGGAAGACAACAGGAAGATTTGGTAGCTACCAATAGTTTATATCTTGCACTACAGAAAAATCAAGTGTTACCTAAAGTTTGGTCAAATAAGTTGGTACTGAAGGTGTCTTATATATCAATGAAATGGTAAACTCTTTATGCACAACTGTATTCAGTGTATATATTCAGGCCTCAGGATACAGCAAGGACAGTGACTAGAGTACTAAAATTCTATTGTTGACAAGGTTCATAATTTGGGTAAAGATTAAACTAGATTACGAATTCTAGGATCCCTTCTTACTCTGCAATTCTCTGATTCTTTTTGGCTATATTACTCATTAACAATCCTTAAAAGAGTCACCCAGAAGCTTTTGGTAAATATCAGAAACAAATATATAAAAAAGACACTTTGAAAACCTTATGAGAAAATACTTTTATAATTAAAAAAAAGAAAACCTTATGAAAAAGACATGTCATAGTGGATAGCGATCATAAGAAATAGGACAATCTCCCTTCAAGTCTCGTTTCTGACTGTGAGACCCTGGTTAAGTCATTTAATTTCTAAATACCACAGGTAATTCCTTTAAGACCCCAAATTGCAGACCAATTATTGTGTTGCACTTTTAAAAGAAACTTCACCAGGATTTCCCTGCATTGATGAAAACAGAACTGGACCAAACTGAATGGAATGTTTTGCTGGGTCAGAGTATACTGCAGACAAAAAGTGAGGCAGGCATACTGACTGAATAGCATGTGATAGTCACTTAATAGATGTCTGCTGAATGAATGAAAGGAATGAAAAACAACTAAAGTCTCAGTAAGACCCCCAAATCAGGAAAAGTCCTACCTATGATAAAAAATTGTCATTGATAATAAAAAAGCAGAAAGCTGAATTCTGCTATCTACAACACATTCTCCAGGGATACCATTGGACAAAGAAATGGAGAGAATGAAAGGCCTATGCAGCTACTGTATGTGAATGCATGTAGGGAAAGTATAAACATGGGGGAGGAGGGGGAGAATTCACTATTTGACAAATATATGAGAAAACAGCACAAGAGATTCACACAAATTAGGTTCACATACCATAGCTCAAGATAAGCTCCAAATGGGCATATGACCTATTTGGCTTCCGGGTTTTTTTGTTTTTTTAATCACATCATAACAAATTAAAGGAACAAGAAATTACCTTTAAGAAAATACCTTTTGGATCTATGCAAAGAGGAAGAGTTCATAACTAGTCAAATGATAGAGATAAAATGGACAATTTTGATCACATAAAATTTAAGTTTTTGCACAAACAAATCTAACATACTAAAAATTTGAAGAGAAACAGGTAGCTGGGGGGAAAATCTGTGCCACAAGTTTCTCTGATAAAGGTTTAATTTCCAAGATAAGAAATTATTCACATTTATACTTGTTACTTGAAAAATAAAAATATGTAGACATCTCTAGGGCAGGGTGGAGGGCAGGAGAAGAAAAAGGGAAAAAATTTACACAAAACTTTATTATATATTTAAAAGGAATAGCAAGTTGTACATAATAGATTTGCAGTTTTGTAGGCTTGCATTTAAGTATGATTCTTTTTTATTATACTATGCTATAGAAATGCTTGTTTTATCTCATAAATAAATAGACGAATGAATGAATGAATAAATAAATGGATAGATAAAGAAGTAAATAAATGAATGAATAAATAAATGGGTAGATAAGTTAAATAGATAAATAAATGAATAGATGAATGAATGAGTGAATGAATAAATATATGAATAAATAAATGAGCGTGATTAAATAATATAATTAATAACATCATAAACTAAAAAAGATAAATAGCATTCAAAAGAAACGCTATGAAGATATTAAAATACTTAAACAATACCTCACAGGATAGCCCAGTTTTCTCAGCAGTTTTTGTCACACAGTGAATTCTTCCCCTAGTGTTTGCATTTTCCCCATATGAGTTCACATACAGCAGCTGCATAGGTCATTCGTTTTCTCCACTTTGTGGAGAATTATGCTATCTTCAGTTTGAAGGTTCCCCTTGATCTCACAGACTGCAATCTATCCATGCCTGTCCCATCCTGTGTAAAATCTTGTCCATGTTTTCCCATAAGTTCACTATAGGGAGTCCACCCAACATGCTGAAGGCCTTCCTTGCTTTCTCCTGCCATTTCAAGGTGACTTTAGGAGTACCCTGGCAGTCCACCTGCCATTCCTTTCCCTCATTCCCTGATCGGCCCATATATCACATTTATTCCCTTGATAATACCTTTTACTACTTTATTTATCCCAAGTTCCTTGCTGCTTAATATGCTGAAGCTTGTTCATGCCCACCTTATATCTCTCCATCGCCCACTGCGTGATGATCACTTTTTTATCTGCAACTGGAAAAAAGTATAAAATCACGCTAAATAGGCTCACAATAAAATTATGATTACTCTAGAACATCACTGCAACAAGACCAATCTTCCCTATTTGATTCTTTGTCTTCCTCATAACAGTGGCTATTCTAGGCTCTTTCTTCTCTCGTCAAGCCACCCAAACCATCTCCTCCCTTTCAGCTGAGGATGTCATTCTTCACAAATCTGATGGTCTTTTCTCAGTCCTCATCTGTCTTAACTTCTCTGAGCACAGCTATGGCAAGGCTGATCACCTTTTCTCCCGAATACTCTCTCCTTGCTAGGTTTTCTTGTCTATTTTTTTTTAGTTCTCCTTCCACCCTTCTGATTACTCCTCTGTCTTTTATGCCAGCTCTTTATCCATGCCACATCCCCTAACTGTGAGTGTACCCCGAGGCTCTGTCCTGGCCTCTCTTCCCTTGGCTCTATATACCCTCACTTAATCATCTCAATAGCTTCTGTAGGGTCAATTATCATCTTTCTGCAGATGATTTCAAGTTCTGGATATCTAGAACTATTCACTCTACGGGGTTCCAATCACATATGACCAGACCTATTGGACATTTCAAACTATACATTTCATATATTCCTGTCAAATTGAATTATTTCATGCTTTCATTCATTCGATTTTATAATTCCATATATTCATGTCAAATTCTGTCCAAAACAGAACTCATTGTTTTGAGTGGTGACATATGTCCCTCAACCAGCTTACATTCTAATTTTTCTAGAACTCCAAAAAAGGGATAGTTCAGCCAATAATGGCTAAAAACATAAATTAAGTACTATTAATAGCTAGCCCTCAACTAAAAGGTCAGGGATTACCTAAAAGTTACTTTATTAAGAAAGACTGCGTATCACTCATTTGACCATACTGCATAAGGATAGCAATGATGTTATTAACTACCATATTTGAAAACTGAGGAAAAAATGATTATCTGAAAGAACACAAGAGTAGAGAGAAAAATACTTAGGTTATAAATCTTCACTCTGTGATAAAAATGTATAACCTCAGACAAGTCACTTAAAAGCCATGACTTCAGTCTCCTCAACCAGCAAAATTCACAAACTAGGTTTGCTTAAACATGTTTCCTAAGTGAACAATTTAAGAAAAGTTGTTTGCTTTCATTAATATCAATTTAGGCAAAAAGGTGCATGTAAGCACAAAAGGGTTGGTAGTCTTTACTTCTGTGTGTCAATCTTCTCCACAGCCTTACTAGTCATCTTCCAACCTAGGAAAATCTTCTGCCCTGGGGACCCCATCTCCAAATTGGTAACTGCCTCCCCTGGCTATTTCCTCCTTAGCCACACTAAGTACCTTGTCCCCCACTCTATTCATCTACCCTCCAGCCAGGAGGTACCCTCCTTTATCTCCCCTTCCCCCAGTTCTGTCATTGTTCTTGGGTGGGGTATGTCCATGTATTTCCAGGCAGGTCTATCCCCCATCCCACTAACTTTCTAAACCAAAGTGCCTCTAGATGGTCACCATTCCTTTCTGTGGGTTGTCTTCCACTGAAGAATGCAAACTTCAGGAATTGTCTTTAATATCTGTATTTATACCCCCTAGGAACAGGGCAGCTAGATAGCACAGTGGACAGAAGGAGTCCAGAAATCTCTTCCTAAGTTCAAATCTGACCTCAGACACTAGCTGTATGACTCTGTTTGCCTCAGTTTCCTCATATATATATATATATATATATATATATATATATATATATATGATGAGCTGGAGAAAGAAATGACAAACCACTCCAGTATCTTTGCTAAGAAAACCCCAAATGGGGTCTTGAATAATTGGACATGACTGAAAAAATATTGAACAACAGGAACAACAACAACAACAACAAGCCCTTAATAAATGCTTATTCATTCAGCAAAAACCTTTAACAAAAAAATTTGAATTCCAAAACAACTTGGAATCAGGATTGTGAAGCTATATTTTCAGTGAAATGGGCACTCACTCCACTAGTACAAACCCAACCTTATGCATGCCTTTTTTTACCTTTTATGAGAATTTTTTATTTTATTTTATTAAATGTCATTTGGGGCTCAGTGCCATTTCTCCTAAGATATATTGATGACTGAAGCCTATCTCCTGTTAATATTAACTTTACCTGTCTAAAATTTGATTCCTAAAATAATAGTATTAGAGGAAGATTTATATAAATATTGAATATATACATATACATATACATATATTCCTGAGATAAGACATAAAAAGGAAGTTTGAACTTCTCAAAGTAATTTAGCTTGTGTTATTTGTGGATGGATCCTCCTGGCTCTGACCCCTTTGGTTAATCTTAATGGCATTGGAAAAAATATGAGATAATGATTCTGTTTGACAAGGCCTGTTTGACCACCATAAAGATTATTGTATGTTTAAAAAATTATTCTGTCTTTCTGACATAAAAAATTATTTTTCTGTCTCTCTGACATATTTTTTCTCTATTTAGGTCCAAACCTAATATTGGCTCACAGTTAATATTTTGAGCTTTGAATCTGTGCTTTAAGCATAATAAAACCTAGGTTTTGACCTCTACAATTTCTGCATTGTGATTCTGCTTCTTGAGTTCACATGAACTCAGTGAGAAATATTTTTTCCAATAACAGACCTCATAAGTCTTCCCTATGGGTTCCACCCAATACATTGGAAACCTTCATCTAGGTCCTTTAATATTTCTTGGATATTAGTGCAGCAAATAAGCTAGATGTTTTAACTCATTCTTACTAGATGGCTAAGCTGTCTTTACCCAATTTTTGTCATACATTTCCTGGTATCCAAAGTGTAAGCAGAGGATGGTCAGGGATTAGTTCTCAAACAGACATGAGGCCAGAAAGACTGTCTAAAGGACTAACTCAAGACAAAGTAGTATATTACCATTATAGGTTTAAAGTATATATATAAGGTAAGACCAGTACTTATAATTCTCATTTCACATTCAGCATAGTATATATAAATTATTCATTGCAGAAAGATTAGAAAATTAATCATTCCGCTGTTGATATTCATATTCCCAAGATTATTTCATTAAGGTCCTTCTGCCTTATCAGAAATGTTTAACACATAAAAGTCATGATAATCCATCAGTTGGGGAATGGCTGAACAAATAATGGAATACTACTGTGCTGTAAGAAATGAAGAAAGGAATGGCTTTAGAGAAACCTGGGAAAATTTGTATGAACTGATGCAGAGTGAAGTGAGCAGAACAATAAGGACAATTTATATCTTAATCACATTGTAAAGACAACTCTGGAAGGCTTAAGAACTCTAACCACATAGCTACTAACAAAGAGGGCATGCATAGATTCAAAATGCAAAATGAGAAAGACATTTTCTGAAATGGCCAATTCAGGAATTTATTTTGCTTAACCATGCATATGTTACAAGGGTTTTATTTTCCTTTTTTCTTTTTCAATGGTGGGAAATGGTTGGGAGGGGAAAAAAAATTGTGAAAAATAAAATTGGGGGGCAGGGCAGCTAGGTGGTACAGTGGATAAAGCACCAGCCCTGGATTCAGGAGGACCTGAGTTCAAATCTGGCCTCAGACACTTGACACTTACTAGCTATGTGACTCTGGGAAAGTCACTTAAACCTCATTGCCCTGCAAAAAAAAAATCATAATAATAAATAAAATAAAAAAAAAATTTTAAAACAAATTTAAAGTAATTATGTAAAGCTATAGACTTCCAAAGGTTTTTTTTTTTTCCTATCTAATAAGGCCACTTGGACCCAATCTCCCCCCAAGAAAGTGAGGCAGAGGTAACAAAACTTTGTTGCTAGATAAAACATAACACAATTATGGAACCATGGAATTATAGAATCTTATCATTGTCAAGGACTTTAGAAGTAATACACTTAATCACCTCTTGTCTGAACTATTACAAAAGGCTCCTGTTATTGGTCTTCCTACATCTAGTCTCTCCCTTCACCAATCCATCCTCCAAACAAATACTCAGTTTATATGCCTAAAGAACAGATCAAACTGAGTCAGTCCCTGACTCACAAAGACTCAGTGGATTCCCAAAGGATAGAATACAAACTATTGGATCTGCCATTTTAAAACCTTCATGGTCTGACTCTAGACTATTGGTTCAGATTCATTACAAATTAGTCTCCTTAACACTCTATGCTCCAGGCAAAATGTCCTGCTCGAGGTTCCTCATACTTCCCACCTCCATATTTTGAAACAAACCTTCACTCATGTATGGAATGCTTTTCCTTCTCACCTCCACCACTTGGGAGCCATAGTTACCTTCAAAACTTAGCTCAAGGGGCAGCTAGGTGGCACAGTGGATAAAGCACTGGCCCTGGATTCAGGAGGACCCGAGTTCAAATCCTGCCTCAGACACTTGACACTTACTAGCTGTGTGACCCTGGGCAAGTCACTTAACCCTCATTGCCCTGCTCCCCCCCAAAAAAAAACTTAGTTCAAGTACCAACTTCTTTCAGGATGGCTTTCCTGATTCCCTTTTAAGAAATTAGTAAGCTCTCCCCAAGCACATTTATTTGGTGTATATCCTGTATTTACTTATCTGTGAAAATGCTATATTCTCAGTTGGACAACAAGCCCCTACTGTGTGCTAAGCACTGTGCTAAATTCTGGGGATTTTTTAAAGAAGGTAAAAACAATCTTTGATTAGAAGAAGTATAAATTTTCCTCTCAGGACCATAAAAACTCTTTGAAGATAGGAATTATCTCATTCCTGTATTTATGCCCCAAGCAATTTCTGGCTCACAGTAGGTGCTTAATAAATGCTCCTTTTCCTACAATATCCCTGGCTGAAATCTGTTTTCCTGTAACTTCTAACCATAAAATTTAGTTCATTGTTGACAAGAGATTGAATTGAGAGAGTGAGGAGTGGAGGATAAGTTGTAGGAAAATTTGGAAGGATGGGGTGGGGAGAGTTAGAGAGAAAGATGAGTTTCATTCTGGACCTGCTTTGTGTAAAATGTCTACTAGAAATCCAGTTCAAGATGTCTGAAAAGCAGTTGGAGATTCAAGAAAGAAGTCCAGCAAAGAGATTAGGACTAGATAAGTAGATTTGAGAATCATCAGTATAAAGATGATAATTAAATCCAAAGAATCTGATGAGATAGATCACCAAGGAGTATGGAGAGAGAAGGAACTTTAAACTAGGTAGGAGAATCAGAAAAAAATAGTGCCACAAAAAAGTGATCTACAGTGTCAAAAGCTGCAGAGAGGTAAAGAAGCATAAAGACTGAAAAAAGCCATTGTGTTTGGAATTAGATCATCACTGATAACTTCAGAGAGAGCAGCTAAGGTCAGAAACCAGAGAATAAATAACAAGTTAAGAAGAAAATTAGAAGAGGGCCTTCTCAAGGAGTTTAACCCGAACGGCAGAAAAGATAGAGGACAATAGTTAGCAGGGATGGAAGGATCTAGTGAGGATTTTATGAGAACAAAGGAAAGAAATATTTGTAGGCAGAAGGGGAGGAGACAGGGAGAGAATGGAGATAACTAAGAGAGTGAGGATGACAGAGGAACAATCTGCTGGGGGAAACAGAATGGAATGGGATGACTTATGCAGGTGGAGAAGTTTTCCCGAGCATAAAGTAAAGCCTCCTTTTTTGTGCAAGACAGGAGTCAAGGAAACAGAAGTAAAGAAGGAGATAGTAACACATGATAGAATAAGATGGGTGGTGGCAGTGCCAAAAGAGAGAAGGAGAATAATACAAGACAAGTTATAAAGATATAAACGACAGGCCTTTTCAGCAGACTGGATATAAGAGGGGAGAGTGAGGGGTCAAGGATGGCATCGATGTTGTAAGCCCGGGTGACTCAGAGGATGGTGGTACTCTCAACACTAATAGAGACACTAGGAAGAGCGAAGAGCATGGGGAAATAGAAAATAATGAGTTCAGGTTTAGACTGTTTAAGATATGTACAGGTCATCCAATTCAAGATGTCTAAGTGACAGAGATGAAAGCCTGGAAGTCAGGAAAGAAGCTGGACAAATAGATCTAAGAGTACTTTATAAAGCCATGAGAGCTAATGATATCACTAAGTGAAATAGTATAGAACACTCTCACTTTGTTAAAAATGATGATTGCTGGGGGCAGCTAGGTGGCGCAGTGGATAGAGCACCAGCCCTGGAGTCAGGAGTACCTGAGTTCAAATCCGGCCTCAGACACTTAATACTTACTGGCTGCGTGACCCTGGGCAAGTCACTTAACCCCAATTGCCTAACGAAAAAAAAAAATGATGATTGCTATGGGGCAGCTAGGTGGCGCAGTGGATAAGGCACTGGCCCTGGATTCAGGAGTACCTGAGTTCAAATCCAGCCTCAGACACTTGACACTTACTAGCTGTGTGACCCTGGGCAAGTCTCTTAACCGCGATTGCCTCACCCAAAAAAAAAAAAGTAATTACATGGGGCAGCTAGGTGGCACAGTGCATAAAGCACCAGCCCTGGATTCAGGAGGACCTGAGTTCAAATTTGACCTCAGACACTTGATACTTACTAGCTATGTGACTCTAGGCAAGTCACTTAATCCTCACTGCCTGCCCCCCCAAAAAAAGTAATCACATAGAATGCAAATTTTAGGCTGAATTGTACTGGCCCATGAACACTTAAGATATAATTAGGGGGCAGCTAGGTGGTGCAGTGGATAAAGCACTGGCCTTGGATTCAGGAGGATCTGAGTTCAAATCCAGCCTCAGACACTTGACACTTAACTAGCTATGTGACCCTGTGCAAGTCACTTAACCCCCACTGCCCTGCAAAAAAAAAAAAAAAAAGATATAACTATAGGCAAATAGATCTGAGTGTGGAGATGAGGACGGATAATTAAAGGGAGAATGTCCCTTAGGAGATATGTACATATGTACAGACAATATGATACATAACACAGTAGCATTACATCACTCAAGATACTTCATTTCTAAATCATTTTGATGATTTAATACAGTAACTATATTTTCAACATAGAATATGACAGATTATAAAGTTTAAACATAAAAATCTAGGAAAACAATAAAAATGTTAAAAAAACCTATTATGCTATGACTAATGCAGAAATGTTTAATGTAATTGTACATATATAACCTATGTCAGATTATTTGCTGTCTTGGGGAGGGGGGAGGAAGGGGAGAGAGGGAGAAAAATTTGAAACTAGAAATCTTATAAAAACAAATGTTGAAAACTATCTCTACATGTAACTGGAAAATAATAAAATACTTTTATGGAAAAAACCCTATAATGCTAGCTCATTTCTGGTACAAAGAATTCAAAATTGAGGAGATGCCCAATCAATTGGGGAATGGCTGAACAAATTGTGGGACGTGATTATGACGAAATACTATTGTACTATAAGAAATGATGGGGGCAGCTAGGTGGTGCAGTGGATAAGGCACTGGCCCTGGAGTCAGGAATACCTGAGTTCAAATCCAGCTTCAGACACTTAACACTTACTAGCTGTGTGACCCTGGGCAAGTCACTTAACCCCAATTGCCTCACTAAAAAAAAGAAAAGAAATGATGAGCAGAATGCTCTCAGAAAAACCTGGAGAGATTTACGTGAGCTGACGCAAAGTGAAATGTACTGTATACAAAGTAACAGCAATATTGTAAGAGGATCAGCTGTGAATGACTTTGCTATTCTCAGCAATACAATGATCCAAGACAACTCTGAACTTATGATAAAAAAAAGTGATCCATCTCCAAAGAAAGAACTGATGGTGTCTAAATACAGATTGAAGCATAATTTTTTTTAGTTTATTTTTCTTAAGGTTTTTTTTTTGTCTGTTTTCTTTCACAACCTGACTACTATGGAGATGTTTTGCATGACTACACATGTATAACTTATAATGAATAGCTTGCCTTCTTAAGGAGGGGGAGAGAGAATTTAGAGCATAAAGCTTTAAAAATAGACAATAAAAATTGTTTTTATGTGTAATTGAGGAAAAATAAAATTCTAAATAAATAAATGGAAAAAATCTATTATGCTAAATCGCAATGCCTACATCATTTAAGAAGAAGAAAAACAGTACAACTTTAAGTATGTTAAACCTATTTTCATCTTTTTATATCTTAATTCCTATATAATAAACAATATAGCATTTATAACACCTGGTGGCTTTGTTGCTAGATCTTCTCTAGTAAATTATTATTTCTAATTTTGTCAAACTTCCAGTTTGTCTGTTAAAGGCATGACTACAAACTGAAATTCAGTTCCATTTTGACTTCATTTGGCACATTTTAAAAACCCTATTATGCCAAGTAAGTGTTAAGTGTCTGAGGCTGGATTTGAACTCAGGTACTCCTGACTCCGGGCCAGTGCTCTATCCACTGCGCCACCTAGCTGCCCCCATACTTGATTTTGAAGATGATAGGGAGCTGCTGGAATTTATTGAGTAAGAGGGTGATATGATCAGACCAGTGTTATAGGAAGATCAATTTGTTAAGTGGAAGATAAATTGTAGTGGGGAGAGAATTGAGGTTCTTAGAATAGTCCAGGCATGAGGTAATATGCCAAGATGGCATATTAGGGGCAGCCACCCAACTGAACTCTGCCAACATTCCCCTCCAAACAACTTTAAAATAACTCAAATCAAATTTTGAAATGGCAGAGTCAACAAAAGGTGAGACATTTTTCTGGACTAAGAAAACTTAAGAAGTTGGCTGGAAAAATCTGTAACACGAGGGTGGAGGCCTGTCTAGAGCCCACACATGCTGTGGCTATAACCAGAGCAGTAGCTTCAGGAACTCTCAGCCCAGAGACAATAAGGGGATCCAACAATGGTCAGAAAGATATTACAACGGACCCTTTCCTGGCACTGGGTATATCTGGTGCTGTTGGCAATTCTATTGCCCATATGTAGTTCCAGGCTGCAGTTTCAGTTCAGAGAGAAACACTGGTGGTCAGTTACAAGGGCTCAGGGGTCCCCAGTCACAGTTCCAAAACAAATAGTAGTGTCAGTGCTTTGAGGCTGCTGGGAACCAGGGGGCCTCCCTAGGTAAAGACCAGAGCTCAGACCAGGAGGCCAATGACCATATTTCTCCTAGGATTATGCCACCTTGGAAGCACCAAATATTTGCAGAACCCTAGAATCACCTCTGAAAAGAGCAGCATGAAAAATCCTGAAGCTTGGGATAGTGCCTCCACACTCCTAGTGAAGCAGAGCCCAACTTTAACATAAAATTCAAAGAAACAGGCTGAAAAAATGAGCAAACAACAACAACAAAATCTGACCATAAAAAGTTATTAAAGTGGCAGGGAAGACAAAGACATAAACTCAGAAGAAGACAACTCTCTTCTCTCTAGCTTTTTGTGATACTGTTCTCTCTCCTCTTAACCTGACAGTTCCTTCTCATTCTCCTTTGCAGGGTCTTCATCCAGGTCATTCCTCTAACTGTGGGTTTGGTCCTAGATTTTCTTTTGTTTCTCTCTCTAAATTATTTCATTTGGTGATCTTATCAACTTGCATGAATTTAATCATCATCTCTAAGCTGATGATTCTCATATGTACTTATCCAGCCTAAACCTCTTTGCTGACCTTGGATCTCACATCTCCAATTGTCTACTGACTATCTTAAACTAGGACATCTTAATATGAACACATCTAAAACTGAACTCATTATCTTCCCCCCACCCCAAACCTTCTCCTTTTCCTAACATTCCTACTACTGTTGAGAACACCATCATTCTCCCAGTCACCAAACTCAAAGCCTCCACATCATCCTTGACTCCTTCCTCACTCTCTCTTACCTTCCATATCTAATCTGTTGCCAAGGCTTGTCATTTCTACCTTTGTAACATTTCTCATGTGTCCCATTCTCTCCTCTAACACTACTACCACCCAAGTACAGGCCCTCATTACCTCATGCCTGGACTATTCTAAGAACCTCAATTCTCTCCCCACTACAATTTATCTTCCACTTAACAAATTGATCTTCCTATAACACTAGTCTGATCATATCACCCTCTTACTCAATAAATTCCAGCAGCTCCCTATCATCTTCAAAATCAAGTATAGGGGCAGCTAGGTGGCGCAGTGGATAGAGCACTGGCCCGGAGTCAGGAGGACCTGAGTTCAAATCCAGCCTCAGACACTTAACACTAGCTGTGTGACCCTGGGCAAGTCACTTAACCCGAATTGCCTCACCAAAAAAAACAAAACAAAAAACAAAAAAAAACCCAACAAAATCAAGTATAAAATCTCACTTAGTGTTTAAAGTCCTTTACAATCTGGCCTGCATTCTCCCACTCCCACCTCTCCACTCCTCTTATACTGCACAACCCCTCATACCATGTATTCTATAATCTACTGATACTGTCAACCCTGGCCTTGTTACTGTTTCTTGCACAACATACTCCATGTCCCAACTGTAGTCATTTTCATTGAATATCTACCATATCTGGAATTCTCTCCCTCTTCATCTACAACTCCTGGCTTCCCTGAAGTCTCAGCTAAAATCTCACCCTCTTCAAGAAAGCTTTCATAATATCCCTTAATGCTAGTGCCTTGGTTTGGCAGATAATCTCCAATTTATCCTTTATCTTATGTGAACACAGTTGTTTGTGTGTTATCTCTGGCATTAAACAGTGAGGTCCAAGAGGTCAGGCACTGTTTGGGGGGGGGTTGCCTTTTTATGTATCTATAGAGCTTAGCACGGTGCCTGGCATACAGTTGGTACCTCATAAATGTTTGTTGACTGACTGGAAAATAGCTAGCAGGGCATTTTGAGAGGAACATAGAGGAGTAATATTTAAAAGGGGCAGCTAGTTGGATAAAGCACTGGTTCTGAATTCAGGAGGACCTGAGTTCAAATCCAGCCTCAGACACTTGACACTTACTAGCTGTGTGACCCTGGGAAAGCCACTTAACCCCAATTGCCTCACAAAAAAAAAAAAAAAGATGATTAAAAAGGTAGATGGGATAAAATTGGGAAGGGATTTAAATGTCACATTGAGAAATTTGTAATTTACCCTATAAGTAACAGGGAATCTCACACACACACACAAATATTAATAGAAGAGTAATGTGGTCAAACCTACAGTTGAGGAATATCAATTTGGCATCTTTGTATAGTATGGATTAGAGAAGGAAGCACTCGTAAGGGACCAAGCAGGAGGTTTATTTGAACAGTCCAGGAAAGAGTACTTGAGGGCCATAACTAGGGCAAAAGTTATGAGAGTGGAGAAAAAGGGAGAAATTCAAGAGATGAAGTTGGGAAATATCTAGGACTTGGCAGCTAGATTCCTCACCTATAAAATGAAAAAGCTGAGGGGCAGCTAGATGGCACAGTGGATAGAGCACCGGCCCTGGATTCAGGAGTACCTGAGTTCAAATCCGGCCTCAGACACTTAACACTTACTAGCTGTGAGACCCTGGGCAAGTCACTTAACCCCAATTGCCTCACTTAAAAAAAAAAAAAATGAAAAGGCTGGACTAGATTTTAGGTCCTTTAAAACTAGATCCATAGGGGGTGGCTAGGTGGCGCAGTGGATAAAGCACCGGTCCTGGATTCAGGACCTGGATTCAGGACCTGGGTTCAAATCCGGCCTCAGACACTTGACACTTACTAGCTGTGTGACCCTGGGCAAGTCACTTAACCCCCATTGTCCTGCAAAAACACATACACAAAAAAAAAAAAACCAAAAAACTAGATCCATCATCCTTTGGCTGTATATAACGAAACCATTGAAAAAGTGAAGTATAACCAAAAGTATATCTAAAATCAGAGGGAAACTTCAAGAAGAATGAGTACCCATTTTGCCAGAATGCAATTGCGTTTCTCACTATATAAACATGGAACAACTTCTGCTTTCAATAAGCAGTCAAGGAAGAACTAGCTTTTCTGATTACTAAACACTTTGAAAATATGTTGAAATAAAAAATAGTATATTAGCAATTCTTGAACTTTGGGACAATTCCCAAAAGAGGTTTCTGCTCTCCCTGCAATTAAGGGGTTTATTTCTGTGTGTAATTATGAAAACCAAGTCTTGATGAGAGATACAAATAATCTACTAAGTTAATTGAGGAAAGCAAGACTATGCTCAAGAACAAACTCCTTTGAGTAAAGGACTTATTAGAATTGTTCATTTCTAATATCCCAACAGGAATGTTTAAAATAACCAGAATGGTATATTAGTTAGTTAGGTGAAATGATTGACACAATACTAAATATTCCTATAGTAATATATATATAGATAGATAGTAATATATAGATAGTAGGGAGATGATCCTACTGAAACTATCCTAAAAGAAAGATGAAATAGTCAAATAAAGAATTTCTACAGTATTTAAACAATGTGCAGGGAAGACAAGAGAGAGGGGGAAATTAAGTTGCCCTTTAGTGAAGCTCAAAAATCTATATTAAATACTTTTTTTCAATAAACACTTTAAGTTTTGAGTTCCAAATTCTATCCTTCCTTTCCTCCCTCCCCTGACCCCTCCCTGAGGTGGTAAGCAATCAGATATTGGTTATCCATGTGCAATTATGTAAAACATTTCCATATTAGTAATTTTGTATAAGAAGACATATTAAATACTTTTTAAAGTTATGTTATCACTTTATTTACTCCACTCCACTTCATTTTGCCACTAAGGCGCCAAATTGATATTCCTAAAGCACAGATCTGACAATGTTACTCTACCCCTACCCCCATTCAACATATTTCAGAGGCTCCCTTTTGCTTCCAGAAACAAATAGAAAATCTCTGCTTGACCTTTTTCATAACCCAGCACCTTATTACCCTTCTAGGCTTCTTAAACTTGACTCCTCCCCACTTACTCTTCCATCCAGTGACACTGGCCTCCTTACAGTTTCTTGAACAAGACATTCCATCTCCTGACTCCAAAGGATGACTGTAATCCATCCCTGGAATTCTTTCCCTCCTCATCTCTACCTCCTGGTTTCCTTTGGGTTTCATCTAGTGCCTTCCTTAGAAATTATCTCTAATTTACCCTGTGTATATCTTGTTTATACCTAGTTTTTGCATGTTG
This sequence comes from Dromiciops gliroides, assembly GCF_019393635.1. Lineage (NCBI taxonomy): Eukaryota > Metazoa > Chordata > Mammalia > Microbiotheria > Microbiotheriidae > Dromiciops > Dromiciops gliroides. The sequence continues at coordinate 148,871,027 of NC_057865.1, read as the reverse complement.
TCTCCCTCTGGGTGTGAGTTTCTTGAGAGCAAAGACAGCTCTTTGCCCTTTATATGGAGCACTTAGCACAATCCGTGGCACAGAGTTTGGTTCTTATTATCTGCTTGCTGCCTATCCCTCAAAAAAAGTTTTGACAAATATGACCATTTGCTGAAGTTTCATACTAGCTTAGGAAATGAGAAAAAAAAAAAACATCGCTGACTATAATGCTGTCCTTTTTTTTCTGCAAGGAGGTGTTTTTTATGTGCTAATGATGCAGGTTTTCTTTTTTTGTTTTTGTTTTTTTAATCCTTTGTAAATTCTAAGTTCTAGGAGGATGAAATTTTTCAGGGACCAAAATTTGTCACACATATGCCTTCTGTTTAACTTCAAATCAGTTAATGCACTAATGAACAAGGAATGTTTGGGGTTCGTTTTTTGTTTTGCTTTGGCCTGATGCCATTATCTTTTTGTCCCAGCAATGAAAAAAAATCACTTCAAAACTATAAACAAGTCACAGTATAACAAAGCTTGTTAAGTCTCTGAATTATTACAGGGACCACACTTGGATTCAAAGGGACAAATCAAATAGCAACATACCCCTCCCTGCCTCAGGGAAGTAACACACCTGAGCCCCAACAGGACCCTTCTCCCACAAGGAAGTGGTAGCACACCTGATTCAGAGACCTCCTGGGCTGAAGAACTGATGTCTGCTGCTCTAACAAAGCTAGACTATTCCCTAAACACATACACTCTGTAAGTCCAGACACCTCAGGACTTGGAAAGACCACTCTACCTGTAGGATTCCCTGGTGTTAAAATGCTCTACTTTAGGAAATGCTTGTCAACAATCCTCTGCTAGCAATAACTTCCCTTCTGATGAGATTCTAGCTTGATCTCAGATCTCAATCCAACCCCAGGCTTCTTCTCCCCTCTCTCCCCACTTAGCTTTCATTTTTGTCCCTAATTCCAACACCTCCCTCAATGGCATTTGACTATTTTTACTGTCTACTTCCATCTTCCACCAATGTAGGCTCCCTTACCCACTCTAAGCTCAGAATTATCAGGAATCAGCCCCTAGATCACTTGTACAAGAACTTGCCTACCTCTGTGCTCTGAACGACCAGCTTCAGCACCAACTCACTAGCAATATCCTTAATCCTGAATCTCTATTTAGAATGACTCCTAGTTCCAAACTTTGACCTCAGTCCACTGGATGTGAATCATGCATCCCATGAATCAAAGCACTTCACAGCCCTTGCTAGCAAAGCTATTTTATTTATTTGGACACGTGTAGACTTTATCCTTAATAAGCAGGGTTGCAATCAGACAACAGTTCTGTGATCTTCCTGTCAATCACATTCCATTTAACTATAGCGTGTTTAGAACATGAAATGTTACCAGAGAAGAGACAGCATCTAGAACTGTATAATTCTTTAATGTTGCGTGTATCTGGAATTCTGCTATACATCAAACAATAAGGAGTTTAAATAAAAACAGCATGATAGCATGTTGGCACTAGAAGAAATTTAAGAAATCTAACCTAATAATTTCATTTTTTTAGATAAGAAACTAAGGCCCTGTAGGCTACACTAATCAATGGCAGACTGAACTAAATATTATAGTCTATGGTAACCACCAAGGTGGAACGGGATTGTATTTCCCATCAGGCCTTGGGAAGGGGCCTGATTGAAGACCTCAGCACTTCAATTCCCATGAGAATCTGTGTGCCTGGGTACAGGACATATGCATAATGGGGCATAGGGTCTGTTTGTTGCAAAGATTCTTCTTTTTTTCTTTTCTTTTTTTTTTTTGGTGAGGCAATAAGGGTTAAGTGACCTGTCCTAGGGTCACACAGCTAGTGTCAAGTATCTGAGGTCATATTTGAACTCAGGTCTTCCTGAATCCAGGGCCGGTGCTATATCCACTCTGCCACCTAGCTGACCCAGCAAAGAGTGTTATAAGAAAAGAAGCTTGTTCACAGGAGAGCATTTAAGAGTATAATGGAAATATCCAAGAATCTAAGAGTTCCATTATATTCCTGAGACAACACAGAGTAAAAAGAGCAGATATCAAGGTAGCAGAGAGGTGGTGAGGATGGAGAGGACTCTGAGTAGAAACAGAGGTGCTATGGAGGCAAATCTTGGCAATCCCAGTATGAGTGTGTCATTACTATCCACTTGTCCCACCTCTATTTTGGGGAATTGAGTTTAAAATAATCTGATTGATTTCCTCAGCTACCCTGGTAAAAATCAGGGAAGAGATTTCACTCATTCAAAAATAAGTGTTGAGATGTGCTTCACCATTGATTTGATTTGCAATTCGGTCCCATTAAATATTTTACTACTTCAATGTATAATTCCTATGCAGCCTGTTAGTATAATGATTACTCTATATTCAGACCCAACTTTGACTCTCAAAGTTCCCAACTTCAAGATAGTTGCAGTCTTGAGCCAATGGATATTATGATAATTATCTATAGTGTAAGTTACATAATGATGAAGAATTTTCTGTCTCAAAGCCAGATACTCTATCCAAAAACACACAAATTCTTTTTTAAAAAAGTGAGGGGAGGGGCAGCTAGGTGGCGCAGTGGATAGAGCACCAGCCCTGGAGTCAGGAGGACCTGAGTTCAAATCCGAACTCAGACTCTTAACACTTACTAGCTGTGTGACCCTGGGCAAGTCACTTAACCCCAACTGCCTCACCAAAACAAAACAAAACAAAATTTTTTAAAAGTGAGGGGAAGTCTTCCTTTAGGCATATCCACAACAAGAAATATGTGAAATAAGAGTAAATGAAGCTGATGAAGAGGTGCCAATGATCCATGGTGCAAATGATGCAGAAATAATATTTAACAGCTGATAAGTCAAAGGGCACTAAGAGCAACAGTAAGTTGCAAAGAAGGGTGAGAAAAGCATTGGTAAGAAGGCTATTTGGGTTTTAATTCACTAATTAATTTTCCAGATAAGCAGCCTTTATACCCTACCCAAGAGGTCAAGCAGCTGCTCATCTGCCTCTAGGGGGAACAGGCAAATCATCAAAAAGAAAGCTGACATCAAGAACTTTTTTCAAGGAAGTAAATCCCAAGGAAACTGATAGGGTCAGTACCCATTTAGTCCCATGTCCTACATCATCTAAACTTGTATCTGCAGCACAAAAAAATGTTAAGTTATATTTATAGAATTTCTAAAGGGTGCCTAAATGTCATCCCATTCCCCATGCTCTATTTAAGAAAGTAATGAAATTATAGAGTAGATTTTAGAAAGATTTCCAAAACAAGTATTAGAAATACAATTCCACCACTTGAAGTCTATAGCTGTCTAGTTATTAGCTGTGGGAAAATCTTCTATCTCCAGAATGACACATTCCCCATGAAAGCTGAACTAAGATATTCCTTTAATTATTACCTACTAAGGAAGATAAAAGTTCTGTGTACTATAAACTGGCACAATCATTCTTATACTCTTCTGTGAGGACAAACTACATAATACCTATTCAACTTTTAATAATCTGTACTAATGAGAAATGAGGACCAAGGACAGTGACATAGGACCAAAAAAGTATTGCTACTAGATTTCTATTATTTTATTATATTTAGATTATATTGTTAATATTTTCATTTGAATGAGAACTCTGATATTCAAAAATTTATAAAATTTTAAACAAAATCTCTTTGCAGCATGTAGGTGACCCAAGGTTCATTAATCAGTCAATCAGTAACTATTAAGATTTAGAGCTAAAAGGAATCTACAATATTAGGGGCTGGGAATACATATACAAAAGTTCCCACAAAGAGTTTACATTCTAAAATGGGTGAGGATAACATATCACAGATAAGCAAATATAAATATTAAATTAAATATAAATTTTATATAAATATAAAAGAAATACCCGAGATGGAAATGGGAGTAGATTAACACTTGGGTAAATTAATCTGGGTAGATTCTCCCAGGATTATGAGGAAAGACCTCTTCAATTCATTATCTTTCTCCCAAACCCTTCTCTCTTCCTAAATTGCCTACTCCTGCAGAGGGTATTACTATTCTGCTAAGTCACCCAGGCTCACAACCTAGGTGACATCCTTCTCTTTCTCACTCCACACCCCACCCACTGCCACATTCAATTTGTTGACAATGCCTGTTGATTTTACTTTTGTAACATCTCTCCAAAATACTCTCTTGTCTCCCTTGACAGTGACACTGCCCTGCCACAGGCTTTTATCAACTCATGCCTGGCCTATTACAATACCCTGCTAGTGGGTCTTCCTGCCACAAGTCTCATTTAATCCATCCTCACTCAACTATCAAATTGATCTTCCTAAAGCACAGGTTTGACCTTGTCAAACACACCCCACAACACACACACACACACACACACACCCCACAACACACACACACATACACAGAGTACAAATAACTCCAGGGGCTCCCTATCCCCTCCAGGATCAAATATAAATCCTCTGCCATTCAAGGCCCTTTACAATGTGCTCCCTTCCTACCTTTCCAGTCTTCTTATATCTTACAACTCCTTTATACCTTACACACTCTGTGATCCAGGGACACCAGCTTCCTTGTTTATCTCCCAACTTCAGGCATTTTCACTAAGTGTCCCTCATGCTTTGAATGCTCTCCCTCTTGATCTCTACCTCCTGGATTTCTTGGATTCTTTCAGCTTCCAGCTAAAATCTCCCCTTCTATCTGAAGCTTTTCCCAATCTCCCTTATCCTAGTGCCTTCCCTCTATTGATCACTTCCAATTTATTCTGGGTCTAGCTTGTTTGTACATAGTTGTTTTCATGTTGTCTCCCCCATTTGACTGTGGACTCCCTGAGGATATGACTATCTCTTGCCATTCTTTCTATGCCTGGCATAAAATGGCACAATGCCTGGCACACAGTAGGCACTTAATAAATGCTTATCAACTGACCCTTGAAGGAGGTGGCACTTAAACTGAGCCTTAAAAGGGAGTTAGAGTCCCAAGACACTGAAGTGAAAGGAAGTGCATTCTAGTCTCTGCAAAGGCTTTGACACAAACAATGGTTCCCTGCAAAGGCTTTGAGACAGACAATGGAATGTCACACATAGAAACAGTAAGCAAGCCAGTTTGGCTGGAATGTAGTTTGCAGAAGGGGGAGTACTGCTATACAATGGGGCTGGAAAGATAAACTGGAGCCACATTGTGGAGGGCGATTTAAATGCCAACCAGAGGACTGTGTATTTTAGTCTTAAATCGATTGAGAGCCTTGAGCTGCTTGAGCAGAGGAGTGACCTGTGCTTTAAGATTATCGATTTAGTAGCAGTGTGGAGGATGGATTAGAGATTGGACAGACTGGATGAGGAGAGACAGAGCAGAATATTATTGAAGGAAGCGGCACTTAAGCTGAGCCTTTAAGGAGGCCTACGACTTCCTAGACGCTGAGGTTAGGAGAGCATTCCAGTCATGGCGGGAAAAAGTCTCTGTAAAGCTTTGAGACAGACAATGCTCCAACAGACCAAGTGAGAAGTATCTAGGACCTGGGCTGATGGTGGTTATGTGGAAGTAGTAAGAACAGGATGTATATATGTATATATATATATATATATATATATATATATATATATATATATATATATATATATATATATATATATATATATATATATATATATATATGTATGTATGTATGTATGTATGTATATATGTGTATATATATATGTATGTATATATATGAGGTCATTGGAGGAGGTGGATGAGACTTGGAAGGGAAAGACCAGGTACTTGCTGGGATACTGGGAGATGGAGGGGGTGGAAGTGAGTGAGTCAAGAGTCAAGAATGACCTCTTAAGGTGCAAACCTGGATAAGTGATGGTGATACCCTGAGCAGAAATGGGCTAGTTAGAAGAGAGGGTGAGTTTAAGGGGAAAGCTATCGGGCTCTGTTTTAGACATGCTAAGTTTCAAACACTTGTACAACAGGTAGAGGTAGCTATGGAATAATTCAGAGACCACGCCTGTGAAGACCAAGCTCTGGCATCTACTACCAAAGATGAAAGAGATTATAAATACAGGGACAGGGACAAGCTATTGAAATTCAGTGAGAAACATCCTGAGGTGGGCCATGGGAGGATGAAATCTTCAGCCCTAGCAACTCTAAAATTGTTTATAAAGGGACAGAAGAGTCAGGATCTGCACTGGTGGGTGGCAGGAGGACCCACTCAGATGAAATCACAGAAAGCTGACAAAACAATTAATTTATGCTGTGAGGAAACAACAGGATAGGAACGAGTTACCCAACATTCTCTCAAACACCTACCCCTTATGAAAATTAAAAGATTTCAGACTAGAAGAAAGTTTACACATGATCTATTCTAAGTCCTTCATTTGAGGCTCCAAGAGGTAAATTGACTTATCCACAGTTACAATAGTCATAAATAGCAAAACCAGGTGGCATAGTGGATAGAGTGCCAGACTTGGAGTCAGGAGGACCTAAGTTCAAATCCAGCCTTAGATACTTACTAGCTGTGTGACCCTAGGCAAGTCACTTAACTGTTTGCCTCGGTTTCCTCATCTGTAAAATGAGCTGGAGAAAGAAATGGCAACCCACTCTAGTATCTTTGCCAAGAAAACTCCAAATGGGGTCACAAAGAAACATGACTGAAATGACTCGACAACGATGACTATGACTAGGCAGAAGTAGGATTCAGATCAAGTCCTTTGCCTCCAAATCAGGTGTTCTTGCTATTATGCCACATTAACCCCTTTCCATCTGCCATCTATTCTGCATTCTCCATGAGCCCCGCCCCCTCTTCTAGAAGACTCTAGGTTAAAGTGCTGTCCTTCCCAAACAGAGCAGAAAATAGCTATATGCCACACACTATACCACATCATAGCCATATCTAGGAAATATGCTTTCCCAAAAATTTTAGAATAAGAACATGTGATAATATGATAATACAATTTTTTAATGATTATCCTGAAGGAAAACAAAAGGCTGCCTTATGGCATGAATCCCCTATCAGATAAGAATATTATCATCCTCTTAACTCTCCAGCAAAGAAAGCTCCCTCATCTTTCCAAATACACACACACACACACACACACGGTGTGACTTTTGAGACTTAAGCTTTTTACTTATGTTTCCAAATGTGTGTAGTTTCATAGGATCAGGAGCTGGAAGAGACTGTAAGACAAATCTTGTCCAAACCTAGAGCATGTATAGTTATCCCTTCCACATGGAGACTTTCCCTATCATGGTTTCAATAAACTGGGGGTCAGCAAAAGAAATTAAATGGGAATTTGGGGGGAGTTTATGGAAGCTAGACAATACAGAAAAAGTTTAGAAACTCAGAAATGCATAAAATATATGTAAAGTATTGTGTAGTATCACCATATTTAATCTTTTAATACCATAATAATTCAGACTTCTTCTCTAGTATGAAGGGAAGGTCAAAAATTTTATGCAGATTTTCCACATTTGGAAGGGTGGCATGCCGTACTCCTAACCTCCTCATGAAGCAGAAGGGCTCTATTGATAGTGTCAATAGAGGGTCTTTTAAAATAAGCTACACAGAAGAGGTTGCACCTGAGACTTAAAAGGAAGCTATGCAGGAGCAGCTAGGTGGCACAGTGGATAAAGCACAGGCCCTGGATTCAGGAGGACCTGAGTTCAAATCCCACCTCAGACACTTGACACTTATTAGCTGTGTGACCCTGGGCAAGTCATTTAACCCTCATTACCTCATCGGAAAAAAAAAAAAAGAAGAAGCTATGCCAGCAGGTACAGATGACCTATAAATCTTAAAATTCTACTCTTTCTCCAGTAGCATTTGCATCAAAACAAGAAAAAAAAATGTGAAGACAAAGGGGAAAGAACAGTAATAGCCTTTGGACTATCAGTAGGTAAAGGCACTAGGTTAGTGGACAAAAAGGTTCCAGACACCTTGAAATCACACCCCTTGAGCAGCTAGAGATAGCAGCACCTGAAACTGAAATTAAATACCAGCCTCAACTGCTAAATATATTTATAGTTCACACCCTCCCTTGGAGGCTCTCACTTAATTGTTTGGAAAAGGTCACCTGCTGGGCGGCACACTGTAAGAGAAGTAAAAACAAATAAGAGATTGTGACTAAACCCTCCAGAGGACACTGTCACCCACTCTGCCCAATTACAGAAAAACTTGGTGTTGAGGGTACTGCTTCTTTTATCCTATTTGAATAGCATGAGATAGTGGCTGGAATGCCAAGAAGGCTCTTTAAAAAAAACAACAACACAACATTCAGTTAGTTATGCCAAAATCCCAAACAAATATGTGTTTTAAGCATTGTGGTACAATAAATATACAAGGCAAATAGTTTTTCCGTTTAATAAACAAATTCTAAAGGTGGTGGAATTTGGCCAATAATTCTGGCCTCACCCATAAGACTGGCCTCTTTGAATTTCAACAGCACTTTGACAGTAAAAGAAAAGAAAAAAGGGAGGAGGGTGGTTTGAGAACCCCCAGAACTTCTCCCCTCCCTTTCCTGATTGCAAAGTTTTGTTTTGTTGGGTTTTTTTTTTCAGTTATTCAATAGGTGAATCAATCATAAATCTTCAGGAATAATTTACCAAGCCCTTACTAACTATAAAGCTTCTTTGGCAGAACACTGACAAACCACAAAAGCAAAATAAATCTTCGGTGGTCCTGAATAGAGAAGACTGTTTTAGATTTGGATTCTACAGTGGGGGAAAAAGAATACAACAAACAGGTTGGATAACTGACTGTTCTAGACACCTTGAAGAAGTCACTTCAACTTTCTGGGCCTCATTTTCCTTATCTGTAAAATAGGAGCAGATCTGGACCAATATGAAGTTATTCATACCAGGAAATTAAGTAAAACACCTCAAGCCTCAAGACAGGCAACCTATAATAAAGAGAATCCTAACCTGGATGAAATGAATGAACAAGCTCTAGACCCTACAGAGACATCTTAGTGTATTAGAAAGATGAGCACTGGGTTTGGAAGTCATAGGACCTCAATTTGAAGCCTCATTCTGCTACACAAGTCACTTCGTTTCAAACTGAGCATCAGAGGACACGAGCATTGAATGAACTTTAAAGTCCCATCTAGATCTAAAATTCTATGGTGTTCTGAATTTTTTTAAATTTTCAACATCATTTAAAATAATTATCATAAACATGCTGTAAAAAGATAAGTTCTGAACAGAAAGCTTGCTAACGTATCAATATTTCCCTGGTGGGTTTTTCCCCTTCTTTTTATGTAGTACTTGTAGGTTTTGCAAATAGCTTTACAAATATTATATCATTTTATCTTTGCCCTGGAAGGTTGGTGAAATTATTAGCCCCATTTCTATAGAAGAGGAAACTGAGACTGAGAGAAGTTTAATGATTTCCCCAGGATCATAAAGATAATGAGTGGTTGAGGCAGGATAGATATTCATTTGAAATGTTTAATAATTTCAATATGAAAAGTGAGAAAACAAAGTTTAAACTAAAATCTGGGTGGTGGTTGTCATCGAATGGAAGCCACCTGATCATTCAATCAATCAGAAAATAATACTTAATTGAATTTTTCAAGGCTTCTAATTTTCTGAAGAGGAGACTCCAAACTGTGAAACTATTTCTAGTGAAGTCATAGACATTTCCATCTTTAAAACATTATGGGGAATGGATAGTAATAGATATAATGGTTAATATTATATTTCACTGATTTAAAAGTAAAGTATTCAGGGAGTATTGTGGATGTCTCCATTTTTTCCTTAGAGACCTCATTCTCAGCACATGAGATGCATGGCCCCTTAGTTGAGAGACACCTTCAGAATATCATATAAATACTGAGTTATGTTCTCAGCAAAAAAAAAAAAAAATGTGTGGTGCATAGATCTATATTTACCTAGCCATGTAATCCTTTTAAAAATACTGCAAAGGACAAGTCCAAGATTAAAAACTTCAATGAAATTATGTCCCAATCAAAAGAATGATAATAACATGAGGGAAAATGGCATATTTTATGGCTTAAATTTTAATTATATCAAAGTCCTGTTACCTGGTTTGACCATTTCAATATATGCATTTATATTAGATAGTGACTACCAAAAATATACTGATGCAAGACAGAACTGGTCTTGACCAATCAGATCAAATGAACAAGACTTTATTAGTGCCTACTGTGTGCCAGATACAACTAGGTACTGAGGTTTGTACTAGACCATAGGTTCTTAACTTATTTTGTGTCATGCATCTCTCTGACATTCTAGTGAAGTCTATAGAACCCTTCTTAGGATAATTTTAAATGCATAAAATAGCATGTATAAGATTCCAAAAGAAAGTAATTATACTAAAACACTTATGAAAAATTTTTTTAAATGATTCATAGATCCCATGGTAAGAAGCCCTGGATTTGATAACTGATTAAGTCCCTTTCCAGGACCTCACTAGGTTTCAGTTATTGATTATAATAGGATGTTAATGTTATTCTTAATTTATAACTTGATTTCTTCTAATGTATTATGAATAGCTTATTTGCATCTACATCCAAAGAACAAATTTGACAGATAGCTCAGGCCCACAAATGGATCAATTCACAGTTTGAAGTGTCCAACAATTTCACAAATTAGCATTTTATACACAATTTGTCTTGGTAACAGAATATGGCAGAATGGGCATAATAATCTAATAGTATCACAAACATTTTTTAAGGATTAGCTATTTTAACAACCAAGAAGCCTGATGCTTTTTTTTTCTGACCAAGATTTTATCCTGAAGAATTGAGAGAAAACCAAGAATTTATCCATCTCCTTTCTTCTATTCACAGGGCCACCAAATCAATGCCACCATTCATCATCTCTCATTTGTACTATTGAAATAACCTCCTAAATGAAATAACCTCTTTGTTTCCATTCTTCCTTTTCTTTAACCCATCTTCCACATAACTATCAAAATTATATCCTTCAAGGAATAGATTACTCTCCCACTCTAGCATCTCCAATGGCTCCCTACCTTTATTATTCAATCATGTCCCACTCTTGGTGACCCCATTTGGGGTTTTCTTGCCAAAGATACTGCAGTGGTTTGCAATCTCCTCCAGCTCATTTTACAGATGAGGAAACTGAGGCAAACAGGATTAAGTGACTTGCCCAGGGTCACACAGCTAGTAAACTAAGGCCAGATTTGAACTCAGGAAGATGTCCTCCTGACTCTAGGTCCAGCACTCTATCTACTGCTACCCATCTGCCCCATCTCCCTACTGCCTCTGCACTAAAATACAAGCCTAGTCATTTAAAGCTATAGGTTCATAGATTTAAAACTGGAAAGAACCGCATTTCTAATACCATTGTTTTTCAGAAGAGGAAACTGAGAAAACAGAGAAGTGAAATGACTTGTCTAAGGATGCAGAGATAGCAAGTGGCTGAGCATTTAAATATAGAAATCCAAATAAACACTCTAAATTGTACACAGGTAATATTGCATCCTTTAGTATTACAGTAGTTAGAATTAAACATTTAATGAAACGTTATGTTGAATATTACAAGTGTATTCTAGTTTAATTATCCCAGTTTTATACCCAGTCCCACAAGCCTTCAGGTAATGGATGCTCTTCAATGATTAATTATATGTTTTATGTGCTATTACAATGAAGTGTTTTTTTAAAACTTTTGTCCAATTAAATATAAACCCATATACCTTAAAGTCATTTCTTGCAGTTATTCAGTTTCTTTACATAAAGGAGAAGGGAGGGGGCATTTAACACATGAAAAGAGCAAAATGAAACTAAGTTAATGATGGAGAAATAATTTTAGTCAAGCCTCACTTATTGAAATCTAGACTGAACTCTCAATGTTCAATTCTCATTCAAAATTCACTCAATTGTCTAAACCTTTAAGTAACCAAAATATTCTCAAATGTGCAAGGTTAATTTTATTTCTAGCAATAAATACCACAGTCCAGTGATTACTTTAAAAAGTAAATAATCTAATTATAAAACTGGACTAATCAAGTTTTTTAAATGCACATAACTTTCTTCCAAAAGCTGTAATCCAAAATTTGTGAAATGTTTCATGGTATTACAAAAGGAAACAAATATAAAAGAAGCACACTAAAGATGTTTGTCTTCTAAAAAGACTACTCAAATCTTTGCTACAAAAAACCAAACATTCAGTATGTGGTATAAAAAATGTTTGAAAATCACAAATATTTTAATTTGTAATTAAACTGTTCACATTCCCCAAACTTGCTCTTAGGTTAAGACATTTAATTTTAAATAAATACTTTTGCTCTAAATTTCCATCCATGATTTGGTATTTCCTTGAAGCACAAATGCTCCGGTAGACAGGAAACATTTTCTTTTTAAAGATTATATAACTTCCTTTTCTGAACAACGCTCCCACATGCTATTATGTTAGTGACAGTAAATCAAAATTACAGCAACTGAAAAAAATAGGAATGAGACTACTAAACGTTCATTTTAAACAAAGAATGGACATTTTACATCTCAACTTCCAGGAAAAAAAAGCAACTCAAGAATAACTTCACGAATAAATTATCCTAGCAACTCTAAAACACTAGCTACTTCACGTTAATCCAAAGCAAACACTTGAGTTTCATACCGTTGTTAAATACAATTATGCCGTCCTACTCGTAAACGCAAAAATAAATAAACAAACAAATAGAAGGACAGATGAATAAATAAATACAGTGCCGGCCGGGGCACGAGCTACAAGAGCTCCAAAGTGTTCGAACTTTGATCAATTTTCCTAATTCTCCCACACCCCAATGGGGAGAGAAAGCATCAAACACAAGTCTGTGACAGGGGATGAATTCCCCTCAGCTACCGGAGAAACAACAGCAAGCAAGCTCTGTCGGGGAGGGGAGGGGGGGCGGGGGGGTGAGTCTATGTGAATACATTTTCTACAAAGACTTCAGCAGCACCCTCTCCCCCCCCCGCCCCCCCAAAAAGACACAAAACTCAGAATAAACAGTCTCTCACCACCACCCCCAGACTCCATTCATTTGCTTCTCATTTCCATTCCATGGGTTACATTTTGAGTAACCAAAAGACCTGTTGAAATAGATTTCCAGTGCTAGGGGATGGGGTGGGGTGAGAGCTACGGGTGTTCAGAAGTTGTCAGTTCATTCTATCAGAAATAATTTTTAAAAGAAACACCTACATGTTTTCCATTGCAGAGGGGATTTAAAAAGGTAATCCACAATCGAGATGGGAGTCTGCGTCCCTCCTCCTACCCCACCCCCAAGAAAAAAAAAATCTCCTGGACACTCAAAAAGAAAAATCCGTCTGTTATCTTCACTGTGGCAGAGGATGCACCAGCGACCGCAACCTGCAGCGAGTCCAATGCAGCCCCGCGCGGGTCCAAAAGCAGCAGCAGCAGCAGCAAGCAGCCAGGGGATGAACTGGGGCTTTTTAATAACCTGTGAAACCCAAGGCTCGGGCCCACCCCCTAGCCTGTCCTACTTTGCAGGAGACTTGAGGCATGCGGGCTGCTCCCTTTAGAGAGCAAAGGTCTGGAGGCGGGAGAGAGCCAAGAGAGACGAGCGAGGGGAAGGAGAAGGGAAGAGTCCCGCGAAATCAGCATACTGAGCGCACCCTGGAGTCTTGGGGAATCAAGAGCCACCCCAAGAAAGAGGGGAATTAGTGGGGACCGGGGAGCGCAGTGGGGGGGGGAACCCCTCCCCACTCAGGCTCGGTCCTCAAGGGTCCTCTCGGGAAGGGTACGAGGGATGGGCGGGCTGAGCGGGCAGAGGTGCCCTCGCTTTAGTGCCCAGCGCATCTTCACCTCTCCAGCGGAACGATCCTGGCCTCCTGGAGCTGACGCTCGCGCTCGCACTCGCGCTCGCGCTCAGGCTCGGGCTCGCGCTTCAACTTGGGCTCGGGTTCGCGCCCGGGCTCGCGCTCCTCCTCCCGCCTAGGCTCCATCTTGCCTTGAGGCTCCAGCGCCTTTCCCGCAGCCCCGCCAGCCCTGAGGGCCTGACATCTCTTCACCCGGGCTCCGTTGGGGTCGGACCGGTTGGTGGCCCAAAGAGCCAGCAAGCCCAGGCAGCTGCCCAGCGCTCGGAGCCTCAGCATAGCAGCCCGGGCTACACCACACGGCGCCCCTGATTGCTCCTAGCCCCATACTCACTCCTGCCAATCGTGACCTTAAGTGTCCCCATACCTGGAGCTTTACCAAGATGGCTGCTCACACATTTTCCTGCTGCCGAAGCCATCTTGGTAAAGGGGGCTGTCAGCTTCTGACCCCCTTATATGGCAAATACACCCTCCACCCTTCTGGACGACAGCTGCTGCCTCCCAGCCTCTACACCTGCTTTGCTCTTACCAGCTAAGGACTAGGACTGCTTCCCACAGAGTCCCAGAACACTCCCAAGTCATCTCCTTCCAGGTATAAAAGCAGCATTGCTTTGATTGTAAGTCTGGTAGCTGATAAATAAGACTATCAATCAGAGCTGGAAAGGCCCTTTAGAAATCATCCAGTCCAATCCTGTCTTTTTTCGCATGAGGAGACGAAGGCCCAGAGAGGTTAAATGACATACTACAGATGGTGTATGATCCAGCGTCTGAACCCAGGTCCTCTGACTTCAGATCCTGCATTCTTGTCACCGAAATGGACTATGCAGGGCAGCTAGGTGGCACAGTGGATAAAGCACAGCCCCTGGATTCAGGAGGACCTGAGTTCAAATTCGGCCTCAGACACTTGACACTAGCTGTGTGACCCTGGGCAAGTCACTTAACCCTCATTGCCCACAAAAGAAAAGAAATGGACTGTGCCATCACCTTCCTATGAAATTCACATTAATCCTTATATAGACCGAACAATTTCATCCACGTGGGCACTACCTCTATCAATGCAAATTGAATCTCTTCCATATCTATTTTACCTAAATATAGATTCTCCTACCCTGGGCACTGTGCTAGCTTACATCTTAAACTTTGGAGCAGTTTAATAGTCCTTTAAAATGTAGTGGCAGTCACGTCATATGCCCAGTGGAAAGAAGAGATGTTTTAATCTGAAGTTTGTGGAGCCCATGGTGGATACTAAATATTAATGGTAACAATGTCATTACTCTAGAAATGTTCTACCATTTTAAAAAGATGCTGCGACCTCCCAGATCATACAATTCTTATTTAAATTAACATCTTTTTTTTTTCTCCTATGGTGTTGAAGCTACAATGCTGGACCGTGGCTTTGGTGAATTCCCTTCAGGGATCTGAGTTTAAAATTCCCAGAATTGAACTGAGCAGCATCTCTGGTCCTGAAGGATAATAATAGCTGATATTTATTTATGTTGCATCTTAAATAATACATTTACATTTATCTCATTTGATCTTCACAACAACCTTCTCTGTTATTATCTCTGTTTTTACAAATGAGGAAACTGGGCTGGAGAGTTTGAGGGCTACCTTAATTGTATCTCTCTACTCTCAGCCAGGCTCTTTCCACCTGCCAACTTTCCTTTCCTCCCCTGAGGCCAAGTGTCTCCAGGGAGGATAGAGGAGTATTAGGTTATGGCAGGAAATAAAAGTGCAGAATCTAGAGGTGACTTCAGAAAGCTGCAAGCCAGTCTGTTTTGTACAGTACAAGTGACTAAGCTGTTCCCTAGTACAAACTGGGTTTCCCTTATTATCTGTGTGACCTTGGACCAATCATTTAATCTCTTTTGAGTCTCACTTTCCTTATCTGTAAAAGAAGGGGTTTGGGCTGGATGGGCTCTACATTTCCTTCTAGCTGTAAATTTATGATCGACTGATTCCCCAGGCTAGAACTTCTCTAATAACTGAGTATTAGTTGACTTAGAGTATGCTTAAACCCAGACTGATTCCAGGTGGAGCTAAGAACTTGCTATCTTGCCAGAAGCTGAGAAAGTAATCACAGCTCCAGAAATAACAGCTGAAGGAATAACCTCGGTTACTGTTAATGATCATTCACAAACTTTTGAGAAGACACGGACAGCAACACCACCACCACCACCACCACCACCACCACCATTTCAAAAAAGGGGGCAAGCTTTAATGAATACAGACTCCTTTTTACACTCACCTCCACTTAACACATCATGATAAGACAGTCTTGTCAAACACTGCCGAGTCTGGGCATTAGGAGAGCAGGTGCTTATAGATAAACAGATCTTTCCATGTACACAAGGGAAAACCTAAGAAATAAGAGTCTTCCAATTCACATTAAAACAAAACTGATAGGGGCAGCTAGATGGCGCAGTGGTTAAAGCGCTGGCCCTGGATTCAGGAGTACCTGAATTCAAATCCAGCCTCAGACACTTAACACTTACTAGCTGTGTGACCCTGGGCAAGTCACTTAACCCCCATTGCCCAGCAAAACAAACAAACAAACAAACAAACAAAACTGATTATAGACACAATAAATAGAGGTGCGAGGTGGCAAAGTCAATAGAGGGCCTACTTAGAAGTTAGAAAGACTTAGGTTCATATCTTGCTTCTCTCACATGATATTGCTGTGACTGTGGACAAGTTCTGTTTATTTATTTTTTAACCTTTAAGTGACTCAAACAACTTTTAATTCATTATTTGTTGTTCAGTTGTAGCCAACTTTTCAGGACCCCATTTGGGGTTTTCTTGGCAAAGATACTGGAGCAGTTTGCCATTTCCTTCTCCAGCTCATTTTACAAATGAGGAAACTGAAGCAAACAGGGTTAAGTGACTTTGCCCAGGGCCACACAGCTAGCCAGTGCATGAGGCCAGATCTGAACTCAGGAAGATGAATCTTCCTGACTCCAGGCCCAGCATTTTATCCACTG
Organism: Dromiciops gliroides; assembly: GCF_019393635.1. Lineage (NCBI taxonomy): Eukaryota > Metazoa > Chordata > Mammalia > Microbiotheria > Microbiotheriidae > Dromiciops > Dromiciops gliroides. The sequence continues at coordinate 148,854,288 of NC_057865.1, read as the reverse complement.
CACCACATAGCAGCCCATTCTGATTCATAGAATCATAAATTTAGAGCTAGAATACCCCATAGTTTGTCTAGTCATTTGAGAATCTAGTAGTTAAAAATATAGTGAGCTAGCTAGCAGCCAGAAAGTAGTCTCTTCTAGTGGAAAGGCTTGTGAACTGGAAAGTAAAAGGACCTGGTTCTAGACCTGACCCTGTTTCTAATCAGCTGTGTGATCTCAGGCAGATCATTCAACTAGTCTGAATTTCAGATTCCTCATTTTACAAATAAGAAAACTGAGCCCCAGAGGAGCTCAGTGAAGCACCATAGTCACCCCTATGTATTAAGTGACAAAGAAAGGATCTAAACACAGGTTCTCTGACCCCAGATCAGCATGTTCACCTTCTCAAACTCCATTAACATTCTAAATTACAGACAAGTTGCCAATCTGCATCAGTTCACAGGAGCTTCAGTTAGATGGAAAGTTCCCCACAGAGACGAAATCACAGAACTGGACCGAAAAGGGGGGAAAAGTAATAAATGACCATGATGTATACACTTTCCTACACTCCCTGAATAAAAGACCACAGGATTTCTAACCAACACAGCCTATCTACAGAGAAAAGAAAAAAAAAAGCTTAGAAGTTCTGTTCTCCAGACAATGAAAAGGCATTGTTCTGTGTTACCATTTATATCACCCCCCTATACAAATCGTCTAGCAAGCCCTATTGCATGGTACAGCTTGAACAGTGCACTCTCTGCATTTTATTCATGACTATTTCAGATTGTCACTTGGCTGAACTGGGCCTTGTTTATCCTTTTGTTCAAAGCTAAAGCCAGCACACAGACACCCAGTCCATTATAAATAATGATTTTTACTTTTCTCTCCCTTCAAAATATGACTTACTTTGAAATGTTATCTTCTACCAGAAAGGAAAAGTGAAAAGTTACACTCTAACAATCCTCTAGAAATGGTTAGTCACTAACAGAAATTTGTTTTTTGAGAATAGTAATAAATAATATTAATAAAGCATTGGACAAGATATTCATTATTATCCAAATAGTGCATAATAATAACTTCAGAGGAATTACATTAAAAGAATGCTAACTGAGGAACCCATCTTTCTAGAGAGTTGAATCTTTGTCTTCCTGAGGGCTACTGGCTCAGGAATTTCAGGTATGGCAAGAGCAGAAGCTAAGTGCATAAAGAAAGCTAACCACAAGCTTATTTATAGTTCCATTAAATACATTATTTATCCCCAGGCCAACCAGTGATTGAAACATTTTGATTATCCTTAAAGGTTTATAGATTGCTTACATTCAGAAGTTGTCTAGGAGTTGAAAATACAGTGGGCTAGATAACAGCCAGAAAGTAGATTCTTCTGGTGGAAAGGCTAGTGAATTGGAAAGTAAAAAGACCTGGTTCTAGACTTGGCCCTCTTTCTAATCAGCTGTGTGATCTTAGAACTCCTAAGCTTTTAGAACCTTCTCTGAGTTTCAACTTTCTCATTTGAGAACAGGAGGTCTTAACCTTTTTTGTACAATGGATGCCTTTAGTTGTCTGATGAAGCCTCTGGACCCCTTCTCAGAATAATGTTTTTAAATGCATAAAATAAAAGGAAAAAACCCCAGGATTACAAAGGAAGCCAATTATATTGAAATATAGATGTAATATTTTTTCCCATCCAAATTCATGTATCCCTTGAAATTTCTCTATAGATTCCACCCCCAGATACTCCAGGTTAAGAATCCCAGGACTAGGTGGCATAGTGGATAAAGTACAGGCCCTGGATTCAGGAGGACCTGAGTTCAAATCCAGCCTCAGACACTTGACACTTACTAGCTGTGTGACCCTGAGCAAGTCACTTAACCCTCATTGCCCTGCACCCAAAAAAAAAAAAAAAGACTCCCAGGACTAGAATGATGTCTAAAAGTCTCTTCCAGCCCTCTAATTTTCTAAGTTCCTAATAATGAGTTTTTAGAAAAAGCAGAACTATTCTGGCCACCTTTTATCTCTATTACTGGTTTTACCTTCAGATAACAAAAGGAGCTTTTTAAAGTATGTTTTAGGCAGGAAAAATGGAATTCGGAAATATAGCACAGGGCTCAGAGATGTGTAAATAGGATCCAATTTTCAATATTAATGGTCCTTCAGGAAAGGTACTATTAAAGTAATACTTTCCCAGTCCAACTACCTAATGAATCTTCCAGAATTAATAGTTAGAGGGGAGTGCCTTGAAGAGTGTGCCCATATTGCCTTAAAGGAGAGCAACCGCAACATGAGGAAACAGCTAACAGAAGGGAAGGAAAGCTATAAATTAAAGCTTTTTATGTCACAACAGTAATTTCATTCTCCTAGATGTAAGATCATACTTTCACTGTGGCATTTATCAGAAGTGGGGAAAAGATAAGATAGAAAGATGACAGTAATATTTTAGTCATATAAAAAGCAATATCTGACTCTGTGTTATTTCTCTCTTATTTAAAGACCTGAAGATATTATTCTAAAAATGACAAATATACTATATAATCAAAGCCAGGAATTATTATCTGAAAGGAAGAAGGATACCAAATACTTGAGGGGAGAGGACATTATTATTACCCCAAAATAGTGGCAAAGAAAATATCAGTGGGTACCAACTCATATACCTAATTTCTCACCTCTACAAAATCTTACGAAAATAACCTACATGCTTTTCAAGGGCATCCCTAATGGAAGTATAAGAAGGGAACAGGTAGGCTTTCTCAAGTGATATTCTATAGCAGGGCACATCTTTGCCATTATGCAATTGTAAAGTTGTAAAGAATACAAGATCCCCCCTTCTTTTTCATTAACTATGACATAAGTAGTAATTCTATTACTCTCATTTCTATGCTGATTACTTCCATATCTGCACATCTAGCCATCATCTCTCTCCTTTGCTCCAATCCTATATCTTTACCCTTTGTACATCTCCACTCGAATGTCCTATAAACATCTCATACTTAACATATCCAAAAACCGACTCATTATTTTTCTTTTTAAAACCACCCATCTACCTGAATTCCCTATTTGTTTTGAGGATATCACCATCAGGCAGTTCCCATTTGATAGTCCCACTGATCAGTTAAATGCTTTGGGACTCAGTCTTCGTAAAGTATTGGGAGATGGAAATTGCCTCTTTAGGGCCTTAGCAGATCAGCTAGAAGGTCACTGTAGGAATCATCTCAGACACAGACAAGAATCTGCTTCTTATATGCTTAACCACAGAACTGATTTTGAGTCTTTTACAATGAATGACTCTCCTTTTGAAGAATATGTTAATGAATTGAAACAACTTGGAAAGTGGGGAGGGAATGATATGATTGTAGCATTTGCTAGACATCATCAGCTGAATGTGGTAGTTCATCAGTTGAATCAGCCCCTATTGAAAATCAGTGGCACAGACAAAACTGATGCTAGAGAACTCCACATTTTCTACCATAAAGAACATTATGATAGCATTAGAAAAACTAATGACAATTCGGAAACCCCTGCCACTTTGACATGCAGAGAATTGGGGAACCAGTTAAAACAATGTGGCATACCCCAAATTCTGACTCCTTAAATACTTTAACCTTAACAAGCTTTTCCTTCTTCAGGTAAACTGTTTGTTTGTTTGTTTGTTTTGAACCATGAGTTTAATGAGTCTGTTTATGGTATTATGTTTAAAACCTATTGTTTGATTTATCAATGGACATATTGAATATTGAGTCTTATTTCTTTTTGATGAATTGTTTATCACTTTAAGTATCTGTTACTGTCATACTAGATAGAGAATTCATGTATAAGATAATGTGTTTACTTGCTAAAAGAAGATTATGTAATAATGTCTAATATCATCAGTCATTTACATTCATATATCATTTACATGTCATTGTGACTATGTATATTGTGGGTATGGTTTGGAATTATTGTATATATTACAAGTACATCATCTGGAATGTACTAAATTTGATCATTGACAACGCTATGCTAAGGTTTAGTAAAAAATCCAGCAATTCAGTTAAAGAAGAAGAATCCAGCTTTCCAGACCAGAATCCAGCTTCCTCCTGATGACATCTTACCACTCCAAGAAGACAAGAGAACTGAGAAAAGACTTACAAAGACTTAATTATTTTTTACTGTTTCATCTAGGAACACCTGTTCCTAGAAGAAACAAAGGGGGTAATGTGATGAAATAATGGGATTTAGCAGATACTCAAAGACCCACCTGGAGATTAATCTATACTGATTGAATCAAGTGAGAGTGATTGACTGCTGATTAAGCCTACTTCAAGTTAATTGGATTGTAATCACACCTGGCTATCCCTTAAGAAGGTATTATTCTCAGAAACTAGACTGTGAACTCAACTTGAGAACACCTTCAAAGACAATGGATTTGGATGACTCCAACCAATCACCTTGAAGCAGTGTATAAGGACTGCCTCTGTTCCAGATCTATAAAAAAAGCTTCCAAAAACAGCTTGATAAGGAGGTTCCTGATTAAAGCAGGCTTGTGGAGGAGGACTTCAGGAAGAACCCAACCAGGCTGGAACTCTAGGCTAGACTGGAGCTGAAGTTTCTGATTTAAGGCGACCACAATTTAGATTTTAAACATCACATTAGATTGTCTATAGTTTTTTAAAGGAATTTTAATTGGTAGAAGAAAATGCTGCCTTGAAGACCCTGCTCCAACAAATCTCCTATGTATATGCTGAAATGATACAAGATTCCTTATGATAGAAAAAACTGTGATAGCCCTGATAAATAATATAGAGAAAAGTATAAACCGGGGAGACATATATTCCCCAAAAGGCATTTGGCATTGTCATTGGAGATGTCCAGAAAGAGTCCAAGTGCTAGAGAGATTCTTTATCTACATTGAGGTCTTTCAGATGCTCCCTTTTACAGTTGACATCATGCTAATTGTGTCAACCTTCACAAGACTACAACTTCTAAGTGAGATATATAATCATCCAAAGGAGTTGAGCTACAGGAAAAACCTAGTGAATGAAGAATGCCTATTTTTCAGAAAATGATATGCAATTGAATGGACAACCCACAGAGCTGGTACATTTATCTTGGACAGACTCTACATGTGTACAATGAATTGGGCCCAGAATTGAATAAGAGCTAGAGAGTAGACTAGATCTTTTTGGGGATACTGTGATAATAAGAAAATAATAGTTAACATTAATATAGTACCTACTATGTGCCAGACACTGTGCCAAATGCTTTATGAATATTATTTCATTTCCTACTAGTGCATTTAATAATTCCAAGCATCTTCCTTAAACAGAACCCCTTTTTAAACATCAGTATTCTTCTAAGGCTGTATGAGTGTAAGTCAAGTAAAACCACACCCTTAAAAGAACTCAAGTTGTGTAACTCAGTGGAGAGGCACACAAATAGGCCAAAAAATATTACTAAGAAAGAATTACCCAAGAAAAGTAGTGCAAAAGGCATTATGAGAGAAAAGTATAACAGGAAAAGGAAGTGGATTGGTCATGCAATGTGAGTGAGAGATAACTAATGAATAATAGCTCACATGCTTCATTGAATGCCCAAGCTATATTAAGAGATATAGAGGCCTCTAGAATGTTGGGAGGACTTCCTGGGGATGATATGGAGGAAGACATGGACAAGAATCACAAGGGATGAGAAAGTATTGATGGGTGACAATCTGTATCAGAGATTGTATTCAATCTGTGGCAGTGAGTATTATAGCACATTAGATGCTTTAAAAAACTTGATGATTGGAGCAGCTAGGTGGCACAGTGGATAGAGCACTGGCTTTGGACTCAGGAGGACCTGAGTTCAAATCTGGCCTCAGACACTTAACACTTACTAGCTGTGTGACCCTGGGCAAGTCACTTAACCCCAATTGCCTCACCAAAAAAAACCCAAAAAAACCAAAAACTTGATGATTGATTGGAAGGATTGTCTAAGTTCATAGATCCATCGAAGTATTGAAGTAATAATTACATTAAACTTAGTAGCTTTGATTTGTACTTGATAGAGCCAATTTTTGTAGAATCAGTTATAAGATCTCTTCTACGTGGATCATTTAGAGGTCCTAACATACTGCAAAGTTTCATAAGACTTAGAGAATGAAGACTGGCTGAACAGATTATGGTATATCGATGTGATACAATGGAAAGAAAGAAAGGAAGGAAGGAAGGAGAAAGAAAGAAAGAAAGAAAGAAAGAAAGAAAGAAAGAAAGAAAGAAAGAAAGAAAGAAAGAAAGAAAGAAAGAAAGAAAGAAAGAAAGAAAGAAAGAAAGAAAAAGAAAAAGAAAGAAAGAGAGAGAGAAAGAAAGAAAGAAAGAAAGAAAGAAAGAAAGAAAGAAAGAAAGAAAGAAAGAAAGAATCATTGCAGCATTGTTTTAAAAAACTGAAAGGAAGAGGACAACTTGGAAAGTGACACAGTAAGCATATTATATCTTTTTTTAAAGAAAGCTATACATAATGGAGATATATGATTTCACAAATAATCTTCCTCTTTTTGGGCTACACTTCCTATATGAAAATGTTCTCTTTTTTTGGTGTTGAATTAAGAAGAAAAAAATTAGAATCCCTCCTAGTTCTAAAATTCTATGATTCTATGTGGTACCATGATTCTATCCTGACTGTGGAATGAAGACAATGTGTCTAGGGTGGTCAAATAGTTTACAATGGAATATTCATGGATAAGAGGAGTTTGCCATAGGATTTTAGAGAGTAGGGGTGCTTGTCAAGACCTAGGACTCACCTACTCAGGGATGAGATTTGGAGAATTAGATTTTAGAAGCAGTCATGAATCATTTTTTATGGAAACTAAAATGGAACCATTCTGGTGAGTTGGGGAACAACATTCACTAGTAGGTGGGGTATATATTTCCTTTCTGAACTTACTTTGGTTCTTTACATGCATGATAATAGAAATTTTTTCCATATTCCTGATGTCTGTAGGAAACAAAATGAATGCTCACAGGGAAAGTCAAAATAATCCAGATTCAAATGTACCCAAGAAGTCAGATTTTTATATTTTGGATAGAGAATATTATTTGCTGATACACCTCTGAGATATGAATTTAGGTGTGGGGGAGTCCAGAGAAGCTGAGCCATAAGTAACACCTAAAAAAAGAGTTTTATACTAATTTATATATAGTACAATAAGGAAAAAGGGAAAGGCCTATATCAGGTGTCTCAGGCTAAGTGGGGTATTATGGATACCAAGATTTAGAAAGAAGAGGTGGTGGTGATGGTGGTAGTGCCCAAACACCAGAAGGAAGGGAAGTTGGGAAGAGGAAAGAGGAGAGAGACTTCAGGGGTCATTCTGAGAAATCAGAAGACCTGGGTTGAAATTCCACCTCTGATACTATCTGTGTGACCTTTAGATAAGTCATTGAATCCCTAATGGCCTCAGGTTTCTCATCTATAAAATGAAGCAAGGGTTGGACTTCATTTTATGACTACATTTTTTCTGAGGTCACTTATTTATTTTTTTTTTTTTGGCGGGGCTATGGGGGTTAAGTGACTTGTCCAAGGTCACACAGCTAGTAAGTGTCAAGTGTCTGCGGCCAGATTTGAACTCAGGTACTCCTGAATCCAGGGTCGGTGCTTTATCCACTGCGCCACCTAGCTGCCCCAAACTTTTGGGGGAGGGGGCAGGGCTATGGGGGTTAAGTGACTTGCCCAGGGTCACACAGCTAGTAAGTGTCAAGTGTCTGAGGTCGGATTTGAACTCAGGTCCTCCTGACTCCAGGGCCGGTGCTCTATACACTGTGCCACCTAGCTGCCCCACTACAATGGTTCTTAACCTTTTTGCTTTTGAGGATTCTTCTCTTAAGGTACAAAAATTATAAGGAACCCTCACACACACAATGATAGGAGTTACAATTTTAAGATCTGTTGATTGAGAAAAAAAATTTTTTTAAGTTAATATGAATTAAGGGAGGTTTTATGTTACAGTGAAAGTATACTGGCTATGACATCATAAGACCTGGGTTTCAATCTTGGTTCTACTGCACATTATCTACGTCTTCCTTTGAAAAATGAGAAGATTGGACCAGTTATTCTCTAAGGTTTCTTTCTTGTCTAAATCTATGATCCTTTTATTAATTCAATAATACTTTAAAATACATCTGTATGTTTTTTCTTTCTTTTCCTTTTCTTTTCTTTTTTTTTTTTTTTTGTCATGGCAATGAGGGTTAAGTGACTTGCCCAGGGACACACAGCTAGTAAGTGTCAAGTGTCTGAGGTCAGATTTGAAATCAGGTCTTCCTGAATCCAGGGCTGGTGCTTTATCCATTGTGCCACCTAGCTGCCCTCTATCTGTGTTTTATTTCTAAAGAAGATTTTTTTAAGTTTTCCTACAATCCCACAACAAGGTAAAAAGAAATTCCTCAATCACCTTGACAGGATTATAAAGCCTCAGAAACTGACATCATATAGGAAAAAATCTAGTGATAGGCTAGGGGCAGCTAGATGGCACAGTGGATAGAGCCCTGGCACCGAAGTTAGAAGGACCTGAGTTCAAATCTCACTTCAGACACTTACTAGCTGTGTGATTCTGGGCAAGTCACTTAACCCTAGTTGCCTTAAACATCCGGAGCCATCTCTAGTCATCCTGATGTATATCTTGCCTCTGAACCCAGATGACTCTGGAGGAGAGAGTGAGGTTGGTGACCTTGCACAGACCTCCCTCACTTAAATCTAATCCAGTGCAAGTCATGGCATCACCCAGATGTCAGGAATGAAGGACAAAAAAGTGATAAACTAAGACAATCGGTCATGTTCTTTGGGGTGGGAATTACCACCCTCCACCCCACCCCCTACCCCCCAGAAAAAGATACTCCACCCAGTAATTGGAGAGTCAGTTCGATGGAACTCAAGGCATAGTTATAGGAGCAGAGATACATACTGCAGACACAGATAAAGAGAGGCAGTTACTTAAGGTCAGATGTAACTTAAAGGAGCATAACCTCTGGAGGTGGAGAAGAGAACCTGCTATGGACTCAAGAAGGTGGTAGTCTTGGTAACTGAGATTGGAGCTTTGTGAGGGCTCCTCTTCAAGAGACTTCAAAATATACCAGTTCTGGAAGAGTAAGTAGCATTAACCACCTTGATTCCCTGCATGTGTGTCTTATTCCCATTGTCTTCCAAGTTTGTGCTCATTCTTTCCATTTGTGGGAGAATGTTCTCCTTGTGTTTATGAGGGGAGGAATGTTTTGTAGCTTTTGTTCTTACTATAAGTTCATAAATGCCTTTGCTAAGTAGTTAATTGTATTTAACAGCTGATTGTTAAAAGGAAAGCATAACAAGGCTTATGTACTATAGTTTTAGGACACACTAGAACCTGTGGCATTGGTAGCCATGCCCTGGGGGACTAGTCAGTCAGTCCAACATTGATTAAGAGCTTACTATGTGTCAGGCACTATGCTAAGCCCTGGGGATATAAATAAGAAAAAAAAAAAAGTCCCACCTTCAAGGAGACTTCAATCTAATGGAGAAAGACAACACACAAAAGGAAGCCAAAAAGCAAGGGAGGCAACCACCAAGGCTGCATGGTGTTCCATGGAGTTGAAATCAAGCACAGCTGCTGATAGAAAATGGAGAATTACCTGGAAAGGTCAGGATCTCTCTCTCCATAAATGACGTTTGGGGGAGGAGTTCACTACTCCACCTTCCAGCTCTCTAGTCAAAGGAGAGAGGCAACTGAGGGAATTGAGAAGGTGATGGGTATCAAAAAATTGAGTCAGTCAATATTGTGAGGAATTATTTATTCAATCAACAGAAGACATATTTGCTTATTTACTGTCTAAGTCAGGCTATGATTTTGTTGGCAATAAAATATCAAAATGAAATTCCTGAACCCTTGTACTTTTGGGTCTCTCAGAGCTCTTAAGCCTGAAAATTGGGAACCACTGTTCTAATGCTACTTCTTCCTTTCCTTTTTCTGAGTTACCTGACACCCAACTCCTTTGTTTGAGGGATAGCCTCTAAATCACCGTGCCCATCCTTTCCCTCTCTCCCCTAAAAAGAGGATACTATTCTCCTTTGTTACAAAGCAACTGAGGGGAAACTAGCTAAGGTGAGATAGGATAGAGTATGTATAATAATAGTTTCTCAGTCAGTTTTCATTTAAATATGGGTAAATAATCTCATTTAGGTCCACTCACATTTTTTTGTGTCTAATCACCCCACTATACTAAAAGCTCCATGGAGGTAGGGAATTTGTGTTATTTAAAACTTGTATTTCCTCTGTTGATCTATGTGTACTGAAATGTTTGTTTTATTTGTCATGTCTTGATCCTATGTACCCAGTACAGTAAAGTTAGCCTATTAATTCTCTCTCATGTCTCTCTGTTTCTGTCTGTGTGTGTGTATCTGCCTTTCTGTCTCCTCCTGACTGATCTTCTGCTAGATCTTGCCCTTGGCTACAGTTCTTTAGCTGGGAAGTCAGTTGGCAAGGATGCTGGTATCTCACTCAGCCTTTGGTAATTTGCTTTCCCAATATTCATCTATGAGTATGGGAGTTTTGTGCCTGGGCCAGATACTTTACTTTTCGGGCCTTTAAAAGCCCTGTGCAAATCTCTCATTTTCCTGAAACCCTTGGAACTCTGGAACCTGAAAGTTTGCCCTTTACCTTTCCTTTTCTTTCTTCTCCCTCTCCTACATATTCTCTTTCTCTTTTTCCCTCTCCCTTTTTCTCTCTCTCATTAGTCTTCCTGAAGCATATACAAGCTAGTCTTAGCCAGATCTGCCCTTGGCGGTGAATTTATTCATCTTCTCTATATGCTTCCTAGATAGACGTTAGGTATGATCCAGTGCTTCGAGTTTAGACCTACATAATTCTCTTCTATAAGCCCGAGATTTTCATTCAGCTACCAATATGGTGTCTTCCAACTCTAAAATCCCATTATCCTATAAATATGGGACTCCCCTCAGACCTTCACTCTAGCACTGCCCTTCTGCCCTCTGGTGGCCTTTGGGGGATTTGCAATATGTAATAAACTATTGAACAGGGTCATAAGACCATATCACTGAACAATCTGGGAGAAATTTAAGAGTTGAAAGAATAGAGTACCAATTTCCAAAAAGGATGAGAAGGGGGGCAGCTAGGTGGCCCAGTGGATAAAGTACCGGCCCTGGATTCAGGAGTTCCTGAGTTCAAATCCGGCCTCAGACACTTGACACTTACTAGCTGTGTGACCTTGGGCAAGTCACTTAAGCCCCATTGCCCCACAAAAAAAAAAGAAAAAAAAAAGGATGAGAAGGTTTAGCACATTGGTGAAACATGTACATGTGTGTGTGTGTGTGTAGGAATAGATAATATGATTATGTACATATGCTTATATAAACAATATATAATTCCTAAAATAATTCAAAAATAGATTATCAAGTTATTAGAATTAATTGTTATAAGTATTTAGAAAAAAACACAATGGCATTCCAATTAGTGTGATGGAATGAGAGGTTCTGAAGGGACTAGGTTTCTCAAATATTCCCTTAAAAACAATATAAAAACCTGAGAGAAGAAAAATAGTCTAAAAACAAACAAAAAATCAATAAAAATCTAACAAAACAGAACGAACAAAGTAATGTACTAATATATGCAACTGAAACAACTAAAGAATCAAAAGTAACACAAATGGAAAAAATATTGAATGATATTCCAAGAAAAGTCCTCAAATTGGTAAATGACATATTGAAATAATTTAGTTAAAAATTAACATTTGCAGGAAAATAATAAGAGCAAATAAAAAAGATTTTGTAGAAAATTTCCAAAGATATGGGAGAAAGAGAAGATAAAATTTAAAGACACTCAAAATTGATAGAAAAGAATGGGAGGAAATGACCAATATGAAGAATGCAATAGAAAATGTAAAGAAAAAAAACATAAAATCTATCAATAACAAACAGCAGAGCTGTGGTAGGCGAAATAACCTAACCCCTCCCCATCATCCTACTAAACTCTTATGAAAATTAGGCTATTTTATCCTTTAAAAGTATTGAGAACTTCTTTAAGACTTGATTGGATCAGAGACTAAAGACTCAGACTGCTGCCATCACTTCTTATTATACAAAGCAGCCATGAGAAACTCCAGTGGCACTCTGATGCTTGTCTGTTTGATCAAGATGGGCAATTCAAGCACAGGAATGTTGCTCAGCTGAATCAACTTTAGGTATCCTCAATTCCTATCTTTGTTGAATATTCTCCCACTGCTATGTGTAAGTATATCTCTTTTTGTTAACTTTGGAATGATCTATGTGCCTCATTTTGTTCCAGTATTCAGTCAGTCAGTCAATAAACATATGAAGCATCTACTATGTACCAGGCACTATATACTAAGTGCCTACAAAAAAGAGGCAAAAGTTAGCCCCTGCCTCAAGGAGCTACAATCTAATAGATACAAACTGGAACTAGTAGGGGAGTGGCCTGAGTCAAATTTATCCCATAAATACCACAAAGAACAAAATTTCGGACAGTGTAAATGAAACACGAAAAGAGCTTCAAAAAATGATCCAAGTACTGAAAAAAAGATTTTTAAATAAGGATACAAGGGACAAATCTGGAGAATACATCAAAACAGTAAGATAGGAACTATTGATACCCCAGAAAATTTAGAAATGCAGAAATATATATAAACACTATAGTCTAGGAAACTTCTTGAGAAAAAATTATAGAATTAATAAAAACATGCTACAATTCAGAAGTAGAAAGAATCCATAAGATCTTTACATTTTTTTTAAGTCCAAACTCAACTAGATGCTTCTTCTAAGTTGTTGTGGAGGAGGTTTGCTATGGAACTAAGGGAAAAAATAGTTTCACTCCACCATCTTGGCTCAGCCACTCCCCTATGTTTTTGATCCACTAGCCTAAATCTTATTTGTTCTCGTGGCTAGGGAAGCATGATGCTTAGTCTCATTATTTTGGTAAAACTAATTAGAACTTGAACCAAGTTGTAAATTACTTATCTAAAATGCCCAGAACTGAACACAGTATTCTATATAATGCCTTAATCAAGCAGAGAACAAGGCTGTCACTTTGTCCATTTTCAACAATATACTTATAATAAGCTTATGATCGTGTTATCCTTTGGTCCTCAAATGCCTCCCTCTTCCTTTTAGATGGTAATGTCCTATCTGAGGATGACATTGTATTGATTGCAGCAAGCATATAAACATGGGAGAAATCCTTAATGAGTTCTAGAATACCTCAACAAAGTTTGGGTTATTTATTCACATGGAATAAACCAAATGGATGAAGAATACCTATTGTCTAGACTATAACATGAAGTTGGATTTTAAAAACCCTCATAAAACTGGACCATGAGTATTTGCATATTGAACAGACATTGAGCATGGTCAATTAATTAGTCACCAAATATAAGAGAGAGTTTATTGTACTGTTTTTGGCAAATTATAGAGTATATTTAATTGCTTCATACTTTTCTCTGAAATCAAAGGCCACATTTTTAACAATCTTTTCTTTTTCAGCACGCTAATGGTTGTGTCATGGGATACTTTGTCTCCAGAGAATTAAAGTTCAGCGTTTGCAAAATAGCAATCATTGCACAAGAATAGTATAAAAATGTTATCAAATACATTTTTGCCTAGAAGGGAGTAACATGGTTTTCAAGCTTTCAGTCACTTCTTTAGCAACTACTTTTTCCTTGTTATTCAGAATAGTGTCCTTTCTTAATTCCACTAAGTTTTTTTATTACTTTTGAAGGATGGAAATAATCAGTAAGGCAAATCAGATTTTAGTCATTCAAATTTTGTCAAAGAGAGGTTTGGTAACTATTTGAATGACTGGGGTTTTAGTATATTATGTGTCTGTGTCATATCTATGACATGTTCCTCAAATAAATAGTTATTTACTACCTTAGTCTAAATATTTTCCAGATACCTCCCATGATAACATTTCTGTTGTTTTATTGATGGTTAGCCAGAGATTTTCCTATTCTTTACATGTAGAATTTCTTTAAATCACTTTGTGTTTTCTTAGCATGAAATGAAAATTTCCTATTCCCTTCTTTCTTTCTTTTTAAAAAAATTCCCCCCCCCCCAGGGCAATGGGGGTTGTGACTTGCCCAGGGTCACACAGTTAGTGTCAAGTGTCTGAGGGCAAATTTGAACTCAGGTCCTCCTGAATCCAGGACTGGTGCTTTATCCACTGCGCCACCTAGCTGCCCCCATATTCCCTTCTTTTTTAGAATAAGCCATATTCCTGTAATAAATCCTATCTCAAAATTTATAAATGGTGACTAAATTAAATTTGTATCCTATCATCAAATTTAGTCAGAATAGGACAACGAACAGAGTACTAGAGTTAGAGTTGATTGGGGAAGTGTGAATTGTTTTTAAATGTTTACCTTTTTGACTTAGAATATTAGTTATTCTTCAGTCTTTGAAATGCACATAGTTGCAAACTTCTCAAAATCCAAGTGATTTGAAAATGTACTTCTCTTATGTATCAGACTCAGTTTTGCTGGTTGAATCATTATTCTAGGTCCATGGATTTTCCATGAGATACATAAGTCTTATTCCACCTTTTCTGATCACCTCTTATCTTCCTTAAGAAATCCATTGTCAATCTTGAAGATGCCTCTTGGTGTATTATTTTATATTATATATTACTTGTCTTTTTTGAAAGTTGAAGGATTTTTTAAAAATTCCATTATGTTACTAGAGTTAAACCATAATATATCTATCTAGTTGCTAACTAAATGTGAACACCTTCAGAGTACAGTATTGGCCAAACCACTGAATATTTTAGGAGAATGTTTCATGTGTTTTAAAAAAGACTCAAGGAAAGACAGAAAGAAAGGAAGAAAGAAAAGAGGGTGAATTGGATGAAAGCAAGAAAATCCCAAAGGAAAAGTCCTTTGAGAAAGAAGTCCAGAGTTAAAACAAAGCTTAACTAAGCTAATATATCTAGCATTAGACAGAGGAATTTGTTTAAAGTGGTCTTAAGTTTATACTAAAAGTAATAAAAAGAATAAGAAAATTGCATTCCTGACTTCAGGGCCAGTGCTTTATCCACTGTACCACCTCACTGCAATAGAAACAATATAAGAAGAAAGTCTTGAAAGATAACAAGTACATTTCTGCAACAAGCATTCTGAACTGAAGCAAATTATATTTTGATAAAAAGTTCTCTTCAGAATAACCACATCCCAAAGGGCTTTTAAGTTATTATACTCTTTTTATAGATGGAGAAACTAAGGCCCAAATATATTCCATAACTTGCCCCAAATCACACACTTACTGACAGAGGTGGGATTCAAACTCAGGTCTTAGCTGAGTTCCAAATCTAGCATACTTTCCACCAAAGCAGTGATAATATATCACTTTTTAATTTATAGGCACCTAATAATTGTGTAATAAAATATATAAAGGAAAATATTAGTCTTGTCAAGAGCACTGCTAAAACAAATTAGTAACAATAAGATATTTTAATACTTCTCTATCAGAAAAAGAGAAATCCGGAACAGCCAGGTGGTGCAGTAGATAAAGCACCAGCCCTGGATTCAGGAGGACCTGAGTTCAACTCCAGCCTCAGACACTTGACACTTACTAGCTGTGTGACACTGGACAAGTCACATAACCCTCAATGCCCCACAAAAATAAATAAAAAAGAAAAGAGAAATCCAACAAAAAGATAAATAAGAAATAACAGAGATTATTAAATAAATGATAATATGGAAAAATGAGACAAAGAAAAAAATCTGCATTTTTTTCAGATAGGCACAGAAAAATTCATCTTACATAGAGAGATAGAAACTAGATTTTTTGCTTTCAGGGCTGTTTAAGGAAAGCAGGAATGTAGGAAAAACAGGACCAAAGGTGGAGGCACGATGACTTCACCTAGACGTTTTGTTCTAAATCAATTTGCACACCAAGCAGAAGCATTTGGGGGCCTAAGGATGGCCCTGAGTAAAGCTTTGCTGAACTAGCCCAACACAGCTCCTTGGAGGTCTTATCAGATGGAATTTCCAAAGTGAATTGAGGGGATATCTTCATACAATCATGGATTTGACAAGATTTTTCTAACTTCTTTCTGGCAGATTGGGGCAAGGGACAGTAAGCTGGGGCAGCAAAGGAAGAACAATTAAAAACAAACAAACAGACTTAATCCAGACCTGAAGACCAGTTGGATTTTTCTGGCTTCCTGATTGAATATATAAGTCTAAAAGACTTAAAGGGGTCCGTAATCTCACCTATGTAGATTCTCTAGACCATGATGCACATCTCAGCTCATCCAACCTTCCACACCAATCTGTTCAATTCCTATCCTAATCCTCCAAAATGTTAGCCCCAAGATATCCACCTGATGTACTAAAGGCCTCTTTTCTTCCCTTGACATCACATTGGTTATTCCTCATTCTTACCATGGGATCACAGATGGACTCATCTTTTTTGATCACATATTTCTTTGCTGTCAACTTTTACTCTTTTCCAGAGTTCCTAATTTGTTATGTGTTACAGCCTGCCCACCATCACCATATGCCTCTCTATTTTCCTCTCAGTGATACTTATTTTTAGTTCATTGGAAACTGGTTTTCCATACTCAAAACCACTCAATATCACCCATAGAACAGTGATGTTGGGGCAGCTAGGTGGCACAGTGGATAAAGCACTGGCCCTGGATTCAGGACGACCTGAGTTAAAATCCAACGTCAGACACTTGACACTTATTACTGTGTGACCTTAGGCAAATCACTTAACCCTCATTGCCCCACTAAATAAATAAATAAATAAACAAACAAACAAATAAATAAATAAAATAGAATAGCAATGTTTTAAAAATGAGCCTTTGTTTCAGGAAGAAGTTTGGGATTATTAGAGGAGACTGATAGATTAACAATTTGTACTGCTGTTTAAGATATATCTACTACCAAACAAGCTCCATAGTCATTTGTGTAACTGCAGGTCATAATATGGGCAATAAGCCTTGTGCTATGTAAACTACTTATTATCTGCTGCACATCAACAGGTGGTAGCAAAAATATTGCTAAGCAAACACCACATCTAGACACCAGCAAAGGCACCCAGGAAGGATGATATAACACCTCCCGGAGGGTAGGAAAGTGTGGCAGAGAGGAACACAATGACACACTTGGAGGATATCCATAGCTCTGTTGGTCAGAAGTGTGAGTTTCCTTGGCCATGCCTTTGCCCTGGCCCTAGAACTTTAATGTTTTTCCATATATGCTTGTTGTTGTTATCGTTGACGACCCCATTTGGGATTTTCTTAGCAAAAATACTGGAGTGGTTTGCCATGTCCTTCTCCAGCTCATTTTACAGATGAGGAAACTGAGGCAAGAGGAATTAAGTGATTTGTCCAGGGTCACAGAGCTAGTAACTTTCTGAAACTAGATTTGCTCTCAGGACTTCCTGACTCCGGGTCTGGCACTCTATCCATTGCACCACCAAGCTGTCCTCTTTATGTGCCAAAGCCACATCTATTTTTCTCTATATATTCTCTGGAAGTGTAATAACCAGTGGAAAAGTATATTCTTCTGAGTATGATTACATGGTGGAGAAAACTTGTCATTTATTTAAGTTGGTGACAGGCTAAAAACTGAGGTCAAATGGGTGCAAGCTTTCTAGCAAGCATGCATGTTAGAAAGGCTCCTCTAGGTATTACAATCACACAGAGTCACAAAGAAAATATAGGTATAGAGAAGCAGATATTTTATAAATTATTATTTCAATCAATCAAAGCTTACATACTTACTAAGTATCAGGTACTTTGCCTGAGGAATATAAAGACAAAAAAATAGAATAGTCTCTACCCTCAATAAACCTCCACTCTATTAGAGGAGACAACCTGTATACAGATAAGTATTTGCAGGAGCAGCAAAGATGGCTGAAGAAAGACAATGATTCAGCTGAGTTCTCCCCAAAACCTCTCCAAATACTTTAAATAATGACATAAGACAATTCCTGAAGCAGCAGAACCCACAAAAGAACAGGATGAAATCATTTTCCAGCCAAAGACAACTTAGAAGGTCATCAGGAAAGGTCCATCTTACTTTGGTAAGAGTGGAGCACAGTCCAGCGCAGACTGAACAGACTGAACCCCAGCAGACCAGGAGCAGGCCTTGGGAGCCACTGAATCAGCAGCAGCAGCTACCTCTGGAGCTCTCAGCCCACACATGGTAAGGGAGTCAAACAACTGGTCAGAAGGAGATTACAGGGGTCTCATTGCTAGGACTGAGACAGGAGGACTCTGTTGCTTTGCCTATACTTTAGTCCAGGTTGCAGTCCTGGGGAGGAGTCCCAGGGTGAGGAAGAGCACTAGTACACCAGAGCTTGCAGCTGCAATGGAGCAGGGACTCTGGTCACAGTACTAGGGCAGAAAAGAATGATTGTGGTCACTCAAAGGTCAGAGCACAGGCCAGGAGATCATACCACTTTGGAAGAACTGAAAACTTATAGGTCCCTAGAAGTATCTCTGAAAACAGCTGCACAAAATCCCTGAAGCTTGTGACAGTACACCCTCCACCCTGGAAGCAGAGCCCCACTTTAGAAATAGACCAGGGAAATGAGCAAACAACAACAACAACAAATTTTGACCATAGAAAGTTACTACGGTGACAAGGAAGATCAAAACACACACTCAAAAGAAGATAATAGTCAAAGCTCCTACATACAAAGCCTCCAGGAAAAATATGAATTGTTCTTGGACCATGGAAGAGCTCAAAAAGTATTTTGAAAATCAAGTAAGAGAAATAGAGGAAAAATTGGGAAAAGAAATGAGAGCAATGCAAGAAAATCATGAAAAAAGAGTCAACAGCTTGGTAAGGAGACTGAAAAATTAACTGAAGAAAAAACTCCTTAAAAAGTAGAATTGTCGGGGCAGCTAGGTGGTGCAGTGGATAAAGCCCTGGATTCAGGAGGACCTGAGTTCAAATCTGGCCTCAGATGCTTGACACTTACTAGCTGTGTGACCCTGGGAAAGTCACTTAACCCCCATTGCCCCACCAAAAAGGAAAAAAAAAAGTAGAATTGTCTAAATGGAAAAGGGGGTACAAAATCTCACTGAAGAAAATAATTCCTTAAAAATTAGAATTGAGCAAATGGAAACTAATGACTTTATAAGAAATTAAGAAACAATCAAACAAAACCGAAATAATGAAAAAAAAATAGAAGACAATGTGAAATATCTCATTGGAAAAACAACTGACCTGGAAAATAAGTCTAGGAGAGAAAATTTAAAAATTATTGGACTACCTGAAAGCCATAAGCAAAAAAAAGAACTTGAGTCAAGGAGAAAATATTTCAAGCAGCCAGAAAGAAACAATTCCAGTATTTTAGAGCCACAGATTTAAACACAAGATTTAGCAGTTTCTGCATTAAAGGATCAGAGAGCTTGGAATATGATATTCTAGCAGGCAAAGGAACTGGGATTACAATCAAGAATCACCTAACCAGCAAAACTGTGTATAATTCTTCAGGAAGAAATGAGTATTTAATGAAAGAGAGGACTTTCAGACATTCTTGATGAAAAGACCAGAGCTGAATAGAACATTTTACTTTCAAATACAATACTCAAGAGAAGCATAGAAAGGTAAATAGTAAAATGAGGGATTTAATAAGGCTAAACTGTTTA
This sequence comes from Dromiciops gliroides, assembly GCF_019393635.1. Taxonomy (NCBI): domain Eukaryota; kingdom Metazoa; phylum Chordata; class Mammalia; order Microbiotheria; family Microbiotheriidae; genus Dromiciops; species Dromiciops gliroides. The sequence continues at coordinate 148,834,703 of NC_057865.1, read as the reverse complement.
CATTCCTACATGGGAAAATTGTACTTGTAACTCATGAGAACTTTTTCATTATTAGGGCAGTTGGAAGAGAATATATAAACAGAGGGCAGAGGTGTGAGTTGAATATGAAGGGATGATATCTAAAAAAAATTACATTAAGGGGTGAGAGAACAATGTACTGGGATAAAGGGAGAGGTAAAATGGTATAAATTATCTCACATAAAAGAGGCAAGAAAAACTTTTACAGGTAGGGGAAGATCGGGGAGGTGACAGGGAGTAAGTGAACCTTACTCTCATCAGAATTGACTCAAAGAGGAAATAACATACATACCCCAAAAATATTTCTTACCATGCAGGAAAGTAGTAAGGGAAGGGGATAAAAGAAGGGGATGTTGGTGATAGAAGGGAGAGAAGATTGGGGTATGGGGTAGTCAGAAGCAAAATATTTTTGAGGAGGGACAGGGTGAAAGGAGAGAGAGAATAGAATAAATGGGGGTGGAAGAGAAAGATGAAGGAAAATACAGTTAGCAATAGTAACTGTAAAAAAAAAATTGTAGCAAGTTTCTTTGAATACCGTTAAGTTCCCAATTGATGAATGATCAAAAGATAGGACAGTTTTCAGATGAAGTAATTAGTTATCTATAGCCATATGGAAAAATGCTCTAATTCACTATTGATTGGAGAGATGCAAATCAAAATAATTTTGGGGTACTACCTCATACCTATGAGATTGGCCAATAGGACAGAAGAAGAAAATTTAAAATATTGGAGGGGATGTGGGCAAAATTAGACATTAATGCACTGTTGGTGGTTTTAAACTGATTTAACCATTATGTAGAGCAATTTGAAACTATGCCCAAGAAGCTATAAAACCATGCATAGTCTTTGACCTATCAATGCCACTACTAGGTCTGCATCCAAAAAGAGATTAAAAAAACAAAAAGGAAAAGGATGTATATGTACAAAAATATTTACAGCTACTCTTCTCATGGCAAAGAATTGGAAATTGAGGGGATGCCTATCAATTGAGGAATGGCTGAACAAATTGTAATATGTGATTATGACGGAATACTATTATGCTATAAGAAATGATGAGCAGGATGCTCTCAGAAAAACCTGGAAAGATTTACATGAACTGATGCAAAGTGTGTATAAAGTAATAACAATATTGTAAAATGGTCAGCTATGAATGACTTAGCTATTCTCAACGATACAATGATCCAAGAGAACTCTTTAAAACTTATGATGAAAAATGTTATCTATCCCCAGAAAAAGAACTTATGGTGTCTTAATACAGATTTGAATCATAATTTTTTACCTTTCTTTATTTTTCTAGAGTTTTTTGGTCTATTTTTTTTACAACATGACTAATATAGAGAAATGTTTAGCATGACTATACATATACAACCCATATTAAATTGCTTGCCTTCTCAATGTGGGGGAAGAGAAGGAGGGAGGGAGATAATTTGCAACTCAAAAATTTTTAAATGGATGTTAAAAATTGTTTTTACCTGTAAATGGAGAAAAATAAAATACTAAGTAGATAAGTATTTGCTAGAATATATACAAATAATAAAGGGCAAACTTTGTAGGGGTGAGTAATGGTGTCTAGGGGGATCAGAAAAGGATACATGTAGAAGATGTCACTTGAGGAGAGTTTTGAAAGAGACAGGATTCTAAGAGGGAGTGTGAGGAGGGCATACACACCAGGCACAGAGGAACATCCTGTGATCCTCCATGTAAATTTAAAGGCACAGAGAAAGAAACAGGGGTGTCCTGTGTGAGGATTGCAAGCAGTCCACTCTGGCTGTAAAATAGAATATAGAAGAAGAGTCTTGTATAATTAAGTTGGGAAGAAGGGTTGGGGCCAGGTTCTGAAAGGTTTTAAGAGATAGACAGAGAACAGGGGCAGCTAGGTGGCTCAGTGGATAAGGCATCAGCCTTGGATTCAGGAGGACCTGAGTTCAAACCCAGCCTCAGACACTTACTAGCTGTGTGACCCTGGGCAAGTCACTTAACCCCCATTGCCCTGGGGGGGGGGGGGGAACAGAGCTATACAGAGAAGTTTATATTTGATCCTAGAGGTAATAGGGAGCTGTTGGAGTTTATTGAGTTGTGGAGTGACAGATTATAAATGCAATTTAGGAAAACCCCTTTGGCAGCTATATAAAATGTGAATAGATTAATTAGAAGGCTAGAAGAAAAGTAATGAGAGTGAGCTCTCAAACTCCTGACAAAATCGCTCCAAAAAAACATCCAAATAATGCCATAGGAAAATGCCTGGAGCAGCAAAACTCACAGAAGAATGTGTTGAAATCATCTTCTAACCAAGAATGGCTTGGAAGGTCACAAGGAAGGGAGCTGCTGTGCTGAGACAGGAGTGGAGTCCAACCCTACAGTCACCCTGACACAGATCCAGTCCCAGGAAGGCCTCACCAGAGAAGGAGACCCCCAGAGCCTCTGAATCAGCTGAAGTGCCACTGTCATCTGGAACTAAGCTCACAGTCTGAGCCCTGGGCAAGGGGGAGACTACAGGGGTCTATGCTGGTGCTGAGGCAGAACTTGGATTTTTCACCCCTGCCGAGAACCAGGAGGTAGGCTTGAGTAGAAGTGGCCCAGGTGGGGGAGGGGCACTACTAACAACCACAACACACAAAGCTGGTTGATTAGCAAGTTGGCCTGGGGTCATCTAAGGACCAGGGAACAGACCAGGCTAGTGAAGAACCTGATCCTCCTTAAAGCATACCACCTGGGACTTAAGCTTGGGAAAAGTAATGAGGACCTGAACTAGAGTAGTGCCCATGGAACAGAGAAGGGAATAGATGAGACAGAAATAACAAAATTTAGCAACTGACCAGATGCATGGTGAGGAACACTGAGGAATCAAGAAAAATGACAAGGTTAAAAGCCTGCATGACTGTATGTATGATGGACTTTTCAACCAAAATAGGTAAATACAGAAGTGGGGTATGCTCAGGAAGAGAGTAATGAGTTCAGTTTTTAGGCAGAGTTTGAGATGTTTGAGAACATCCACTTAAAACATCCAATGGCATTTGGAGATCCATGAAGCTCAAGCAAGTGGTTAGGAATGGCAAGAGTGTTTGATCCCATATAAATTCTCAAGGTAACTTTGCATATCAAGTACAAGATACCTTATTCTACCTTGAAGGAAATACATAAATAACTTATCACAGTTCATAAATCCTTGATATCATTCTCCTTCCCTCTTTTGAGAGTTGCACCTTCCTCCACAAGGCCTATAGACTTATAGTGCCAGCCAGTTTATTATACTCCCTTTGGAAATGAACTTGGGGTTGCTACAGAGGCAACCCCTTCCCAACATTCCGGTGAGATTTTCTGGAAGTCATACAGTCCTTCACCCTGTTAAGGGCTAAAATTCTAGCTAAACTGTCTAAAATATCTAATGAGTGGTCGCCAATAAATTATAAGCTTTAGCAAGAGTTAGGCTTTTAAGTATTTATTAAGGAGAATAAGAATTTGGTAAAGAGAGAGAGAAAGGCCTAGATTCCTATCTATTAAAGGGAGAGCACATTTCTAGCTCCACTCTCCACCAGAGTCCAAAGGAAAGAGCGCAAGACTGAGCGCCAGTCTCTTCCTTCCTCCTCCCACTAGCCTGCGTCACTTCCTGACACCAAAGAAAAGACTCCTGGTCTTGCCCTCAAAGACCTTCGCTTCATGGGCGGAACTCTTCTACAGTAAGTCTCCAGCAGGTGGCGTCATTCCAATCATTACAACCCTTATGATACAACCCTAAAGACTTGAACTAGCACCAGAACTAAAATAAACATGGAGTTACTATACTGGCAACCCCTCAACATTCCAGTGAAGCCTATGAACCCCTTCTCAGAATGTTTTTAAATGCATAAAAGAAAATGCATAGGATTACAAAGGAAACCAATTACATTAAAGTATAGTTGTAAAAACATTTTAAAATACAGTTAACACAAAAATTTTAAAAGTTCACAGACTCCAGGTTTGAGAACCCATGCTCTAGAAATCTAGAGTTTAGGAACTTCAAATACTTGGCCTCCTGATTTCTCTTTCCTGAGATGATGTAGTTGAGAGCATGTATAACCATCATTTGACTTTGCTACTGCTTGTCCAGGGCTAGATCCAGCAATCAAAGTCCAGGAATGCGAGTTCCAAGAACTCCCAGTTCTCCACCATTGCCCCATTGGCTACTATTTCTTCCTTTTTTTAATTAAATTTAATTTTTTTAATCATAAAGGTATTTTATTATTTTCCAGTTACACATAGAGATAATTTTCAACATTTGTTTTTACAAGATATCTACTTCCAAATTTTTCTCCCTTCCTTCCCTCCCCGCTCCCTAAGACAGCAAACAATCTGATGTAGGTTATGTATGTACAATATGTACATGTGTGAAAAAAGAATCAGAACAAAAGGGGAAAACCTCAACAAACAAAAATAGAAACAGTATGGTTCAATCTGCATGCATACTCTACAGTTCTTTTTTCTGGATGTGGAGAGCATTTTCCATCATAAGTCCTTTGGAATTATCTTGGATCATTGTATTGCTCAAAAGAGTTAAATCTATCATAGTAGATCATCACACAAAGTTGTTGATACTGTGTACAATGTTCTCCTGGTTCTGCTCATTTCACTCAGCATCAATTCATGTAAGTCTTTCCAGGTTTTTCTGAAATCCACCTGCTCATCGTTTGTTACAGCACAATAGTATTCCATTACATTCATATACCATAACTTGTTTAGCCATTCCCCAATTGATGGGCATCCTCTCGATTTCCAATTCTTTGCCACCACAAAAAGAGCAGCTATAAATATTTTTATACATGTGGGTCCTTTTCCCTTTTTTATGATCTCTTTGGGATATATACCTAGTAGTGGTATTGCTGCGTCAAAGGGTATGCACAGTTTTATAGCTCTTTGGGCATAGTTTGGCTACAGTTTCTTAGGTGGAGAAGGCTAAACAGTTTTTGGGGAGGATGGTAAATAAGTCTCAGGAGGAAGGGGAGGAAATGGCATTGCACAGGTACATTCACACCCTGCCCTAGAATTCAAAGTGCACTCTGGTTGTGGCTTCAACCCATAATTGTTTGATAGGTCAGTTCATCCTCAGTTGGTAAGATATAATCAATGTCCCCAAGCAATGGTTTGCTTGTTGATAAACTGATGAAACCATTTAAGTATCTCCCTTAATCAACTCTCTACCTTAGTAATATTCTGGAGCTTGACACAATTAACACAATGTCATCTGCAAAATGGTATGTATGGAAGGCCTCACTATTGACTAAGTAAAAGTTAGACCCAGGGGCACTAGGTAGCACAGTGGATAAAGCACTGGCCCTGGATTCAGGAGGACCTGAGTTCAAATGTGGCCTCAGACACTTGACACTTACTAGCTGTGTGACCCTGGGCAAATCACTTAACCCTCACTGTCCTGAAAAAAAAAAAAGTTAGACCCCCTGTTTTCCAGAGCTAAGGCTCAGCAAGCAAGCTGCACCCTGAGCTTGGAAGGACAACAATGATTTGCAATCACCCCCTGGATGATCTCACCCTCTGGGCTAATCATACAATTTACCAGGTGTTCTCTGATCAAAGACAAACACTGGACAAAGTCAGAACGTCCTGCAATGAATCAAACTTGTCACATGCTTGCTGCTCCCCTCATTGTTAGGGCTACAGCTCACTGAGCTGCCACTCATATAAGTATTGAGATCTCCCCACACTGACTCAGGGCACCCCTACTAGGGGTGGGGCCCTGGCACATGTGTCTATAGCTGCTCCTCGCTTGCAAGCCTTTTTCCTCACTTTGAAAATAAATTTTCGGGGCAGCTAGATGGTACACTGGTAAAGCACTGGCCCTGGATTCAGGAGGACCTGAGTTCAAATCTGGCTTTAGACACTTGACACTAGCTGTGTGACCCTGGGCAAGTCACTTAACCGTCACTGCCCTGCAAAAAACAAACAAACAAAAAGAGAAAATAAATTTTCTCTCTAATTCCTGACTCACCCGTCTCTGGCCTATTCCATGCAGCTCCTGCCATACACAGATTAGAGAAGGGTTCTGATCTGGTTGGCATTATCAGTAGGAATACCCTCTTCCACTTGGATTCATATAGAACATCCTACATGATAATTACCTGCCCTTGATTCCATGTATCTTTTTATTATCTAAGTTGACTGATGACTTCTCTATGTATTCACACTGATCTCTTCAGGAAATCGCCTGATTCTTCTCAGCAAAATTGTTTCCTTTTATGTCTTCAGAATTTCATTCTTGAGTTTCCCATCCTTTCCTGCATTAATTTTTTCCTGTAGAATTTTATTCCATGAGATACTACCTATCCTTCCTCTGAACCCTTGGAAATCTGCTTTCCCAAAACCTAGGATGCCTGACAGACTACATGACTGGTTTTCTCTCCTACATCACAAATTCTAGGAAGAAATGGTTACTTTCCCCAAATTTGCTGTCAGTTTTCACTCCAGCAAACTGTCCCTCTTTGTTAGGGAGAATTATATTCAGTATAGAATTTTCCCCCTTGTTGCTTTCTCCACTTCTTAAAGATGAATTTATCATTAAAGCAAGTTAAAAAAAAAAGTATTAGCCCCTCTGCATTTTGTCAGGGAGAGAAATCTAG